>NW_028274822.1:5380000-5695833 GCF_037043125.1 Eumetopias jubatus | reverse complement strand
CCAGTTCCTGCTACTAATTCTGTTCCTCTCAAAACAGTAACGGGATTTCTCCAATTGGGACATGCTGATCCTCAAACCTCGTCATTGGTCTAGAATCAACGAGGGGAAGGAGGGAAGGAGTTTTAAATCATAAGTGATCATGTTATCTTCAGTATGGAAAATAACTGTTTTCCTATATTTGAGCAAATATTAGAGTTTGAGGGTTAGACTGAGTTCAGAATTAAGAAAATAGAGCTAGTCATATTTTTGTTCACCGAGGACATAATCTGCTCGATTTACACCGGGCTGTCTCCCTTTGCTCTGGAAAACAAATTTATTTCCAAACTTGACTGAAGCATTTCTCATGACATGCATATAGCTACCAAGGAGATTCCACCTGAAATCTTACACTCAATACAAAAATTTTTCTCAAAACTGAAAAAGGGAAAAATATCTGAAAAAGATGTAGCAGCTATAGGAGTCTACAGCACATATTAAGGATGATTCGTGAGAATTCAGGGTGCTAGTCAAATTAATGTCAAATATATTATTTGTGCAAATTTGTGGTCGCAACAATTAATCTTTTTGTTTGTTTTTGGAATTTCTCCCTAATTTTTTTTTTTCAAATGACAAAGTCCTCAAGGAAAGAGCAAAGTTCTTATATAAAGTCTCTTCTCTTTGCGTTTTTATTTTCTTTTGCAAGAAGATTCTGTATTGAATAAACAGAGAGTAGATTTGCCAGGCAGTGAGAGAAGGTCAGATTGATTCATGAAGAGGTGGTGTGCTGAGCTGGAGTAACACTTCTTACACAGCCAAAGGGTATGTTTTGCAAAACCTAGGCTAAATGAAATAGGCAGTGATGCCAAGAGTATATATTACCCTTAAAAAGACTGAGTTATAATTTTGACCCTCCAGAATAGGAAGAAAGCATTCAATAAATGAAAATAGATTGGCTAAATAGATAGGGAAATAGATGATGATGATAGAAGATAGGGAGATGATAGATAGATAGATAATAGATAGATAGATAGATAGATAGATAGATAGATAGATAGACAGATAGATGATAGAAAATAAATATTCATGTCAGAATTTAATACCTTATTTTTATCTATCGAGAATTTACTTTCAAGTACCATACTATCCATCTTTTTGAAATGATGGATTTGCCTTTCCTTAGACAATCTATATATTAATTTGAAGATGGAACATATTGTTCTTGCTACCCTCAACAATAAGGATTTTTTATGATTTATTCTTAGTATATACCTTTGACTCATATTCTTTTATTTTAGGCACACAACTCAGGATTCGTAACTACATACATATGGATAGAGGTGCTTGAAAAGAAAATCTGCTCTTCTGGAATACTGAATGGAAAATAAAAGCCCATCACTGAAAGCAGAATTTGGAGACTAGAAATGAAAGATGGAACACAGTTTTCAAAGGGATTATTAAAATCTAAGAAGTCTGGTCTTTGCTTAAACAATATGAAATATAAAAAATATATTGTTCCACTCCTGCCTCTAGAGTTACAGGATGATTTCGGGTCAGTCAAATAATGCAGGAAATTCTATGGCCAGAGTGACTGGTCAGGAATGAACATGTGATCAAGACAATGAGATATAATGACAGTCTTTCTGTCAAATATTCAGGTAGAGTCCATTGGTCCACGTATCTCCATATAACAGAAGCCAAATGAATGTTTACCTTAGGGCTTTACGAATACGGCTATGCTGTCTGTTGAATATTATTGAGCTTACTCAGGAATGGTAATTTTATACCAGTATACTACCTATCTGTATTACATAGGATAATATGGATGCAGTAGCAAAGAAGCAATGCAAGCTTTCAGGGTGGGACATCTACCAGAGAGGAAGACGTGAGCCTGAGAATAAAGAGGAATCTCAGAAAAAAAGCCAATAGCAAAAAAAAAAAATTTTTTTAAATAAAATAGCAGGACAGAAACAAATTATTCCGAATAATTTGAGCTTCTGGATTAAATTGTGTCTAAAGTACTACTCCTGGGTTTTTCAGTTTTATGAGTCAGTAAGTCTAGTCTGGCAAAAGTCAGTTTACATTGATTTATTGTCATTTGTACAGGAAAGGAGTCCAAATTGATACAATACAATTTAAAGCAATTTTGTCTGACGAAATCCTGCTCTGGTCAGGTCGGACAGCAGGGACAGCAGCTGAGAACCTAGGCTCTTGAGGTGGTGTCCCACCGAGTAGACACAGCAAATGGACAATACAGGTCTTCAGCTGGTTGTTGGATTGTGTGGGATATGCACCCAAAACAAACCCAGGTTTTTGGGGTTTGAATTGATTGAACTGATTTTTTTTTAATTGTGGTAAAAACACATAACATGAAATCTACCCTTTAACAAAGTTTTAAGTGAACGGCGCAATGTTGTTATTTATATGCACATTGTTGCAGGGCAAATCTCAAGAACTTTTTCATCTTGCATGACTGATACTCAATGCCTGCTGAACAGCTCCTCCCCATCTCCCTCCCCCATCCCCTGACATCCACAATTATCCTCTCTGCTTTTGGGACAGTGACTATTTTAGGAACCTCATGTCAATGAAATTATGCAGTATTTGTCCCTCCCTGGTTGATTTCATTTAGCATAATGTCCTCAAATTTCAGTATGTTAGCACATATGGCAAGGTGTACTCCTTTTTTTAAGGCCGACTAATGTTCCATTGTGTGTATATACCACATTGTCTTTATCAAGTTATCCATCCATGGACATGTAGGTGGTTTTCACTATCGTGAATAATGTTGCAATGAACATGGGGGTGCAAGTATTTCTTCAAGATCTTGGATCTCAGTCCTTTTGGATAAATACCCAGAAGTTAGATGGGTGGATCATATAATAGTTCAATTCTTTATTTTTCCTCCATCCTGTTTTCCATAAGGGTGGCACCATTTCTTATTCCCACCAACAATGTACGAAAGTTTCAGTTTCTCCCCATCCTTACCATGCTTCTTATTTTCTATTTTTTCTTTGTTTGATAGTGTAATGTTTGATATTTGTATGTCTTCTTTGGAGAAATGTCTATTTAAGTTTTTTGCCCACTTTAATCAGATTATTTGTTTGGTTGTAGGTTTTGTTGTTGTTGTTTATTTGTTCATTTGCTGTTGAGTGTAGGATTTCCTTATGTATTTCGAATATTAACCCCTTATCTGATATATGGTTGCAAAGATTTTCTATTTCATAGGTTTGCCTTTTCATGCTGCTGACTGTTTCCTTTGCTGTACAGAAGCTTTCCAGGTTGGTGTACTCCCACTGGTCTATTTTCGCTTTTGATGGCTTTTCTATCATACAGAAACAATTAAATACAGCAATTATGAAAACAGTATATCTTTTCCTTCAATAATACACATTTGTTTATTTGCATAAATTTAGATTATTTAGTCTAAATAATGATGATTATTTAGTCATTATTGAGAGCCATGCATTCTCGTAAGCAATTTACATATGGTAACTCAAATAAAAAGGATAACCTCATAAAGTATATGCATTTTATTCATTTTTTCCAGATAGAAAAACTAGGGCACAGTGAGATTGAATTATAAAAGATTTTATTTATTTATTTATTTATTTATTTATTTATTTATTTATTTAACAGAGAGAGAGCGAGAGAGAGAGAATGAATGGGGGGGAAGGGCAGAGGGAGGCAGAGAGAGAAGCAGGACCCCTGCTGAGCAGGGAGCCAGATGCAGGGCTCGATTCCAGGACCTGGAGATCACGACCCAAGCCGAAGGTAGACGCTTCACCTACTGAGTCACTCAGGTGCCCGGAGATTGAATTATATACCAAGAGTGGATTCAAACATAGGCAGTTTCCTGCAAAATCCATACATTGAAACATTAGATCATGTTGTCTCTCCACTATGATATTATTTGTTCAATTGAGTAAATAGTAATGTGTATTAATGAACTAATGAATGGTTAAGTTAATGAACAGAGTATTGACATGATAAGAAATTACTAGAATTGCCATTTAGAAATATTTTAGGAAGAAGACCTAAGTTTGGAAAATTGAACTAACCAAAATATTCTGTATGTGAGAAAGAATTTCTATTATTTATTTATTTTAAGAGATAAAACATGGGGTGCTTGGGTGGCTCAGTTGGTTTAAGTGTCTATCTTTGGCTCAGGTCATGATCTCAGGGTTCTGGGATCGAATCCCACATCGGGCTCCCTGCTCAGCAAGGAGCCTGCTTCTCCTTCTCCCTCTCCCTCTGCTGCTCCCCCTGCTTGTGCTCTTCCTCTCTGTCAAATAAATAAATAAAATCTTTAAAAAAAATTAAAAGATAAAATATCATCTCTATGTCTTAGTTGGCTATGGATACTTTGTTTTATAGGACCCCATATTGAGAAATAAGATAATATAATCTATTATTTTTTAAACTATTATATCAGCCTAGAGGCAAACTTACAGCAATTGTAAGCATTCTCATATAAATCTTTACAAGGATATTTCCTGGGGATGTGCGAAGAGATGGTCACATAGCCACTTTGACCACGAGGGGACAAGCTTACGACTAATGCCAATTTACTGAAGATGGTGATTTGAAAAGATTGAGAGAGGCTATTTGATGATAGCACTTGGCTGTTGAAACTACCTCCAGAATTTCCAGTAAGTGAATAATCGATACCATGATTGTTTGTCATTTTAGTTTTCAAAAAAATGCACAATAATTTTCTCTAACACACACTGAAATTTAGATTTTGATTATACAGCTTTTAAACATGTGTTTAAATTTGTTTGTATTAAAATTCAGCATCTGTGATGAAAAACCATTTCAAGAATATTGGTCCCATCAGAAGCACCCCATGACACTCATTATAAAAAGGGTTAGGTATCAGAAAAACAAAGCACTGAATGTATAATTTGCAGCTATAGTAACACCAAGAGTCATATCATCCTTCATCCACTCCCTTTTGCTGAGTCAGTTTCAAGGATTATCAAATAGCGAAGATGTCACTGTGCATATAGTCCTTGCCACAAATTGTGTGTGGTAGAGACTTGGTGGAAGAGGAACCGGGTGCCCGGAGATGCGGAGCAGGTGGAGAAAGAGCAGGGACCCACCAGGCAGGACTAAGACTGGCTGTGGTATTCACAGATGCGTGCTCACCAGAAGCAGGTGGGATGGCAACAAGCTGCAAGACACTCCTTCTCTCTCCCCTTTCTTTTATATCCACTCACAAGCTGTAGGCTTCTTTTCCTAACATAATACATTCCTACTTTCTCATTCAAGGTTGCTGGTTTTGCTCGTTTGAAGATACATTTAAATTGTAGACAGATGAACAGATAAACTACTTGTGATCTTTTTTGTTCTCTTTTTCTGTCACTGTTACCTAAAGACAAGTTCTAGTGTCTGGTGAGAAGGTGAATGACAAGGCTGGGTATGTCATTTCGTAGCCGAGAGAAGCAGCCACACGCGGACCGCATGCGTATGATGGCTCACACCCCCACTTACCCATCCAATTTCAGATGCCCAGTGGTTGATCCAATTCATCAGAACTTGGGTTGTACTAACTTTGGACCCGTGATAATACCATCCGGTAGTAAGAAGTTGGTGTTAGTGGAATGCAAGAAGGAAAATGGCCATTTTGTTTCCAAATTAGTTCTTGGCTATATTTTGTTCAGACAAGTCTAAGGAAAAACAAAAAGTTACAAATTATTGCAAACTTGAAGTAACTTCTTACCTTGAAAGAGCCTATGGTTCTGGAGTTGGCATTGGCCCAAGAGAGATGCCTTGAGTTTCTCTTTACGAAATTAATTTTTCCCAAATAACATGAGCATAGACAGAAATAACATAATCGTGAAAGCCTTTTTTTTTGAAGATTTTATTATTTATTTGAGAGTGAGAGTGAGAGAGAGAGAGAGCGCGCGCGCAGGAGTCGGGGAGGGGCAGAGGAAGAGGGAGAAGCAGGCTTCCCGCTGAGCAGGGACTCCGATGAGGGGCTCTGCCCCAGGACTCCGGGATCATGACCGGAGCCGAAAGCAGATGCTTAGCCAACTGCGCCACGGAGGCGCCCCTTGTGAAAAACTTTTAATGAAAAACAACTACCTCCTCCTCCTTCCCTTTCTTTCTCCCTCCAAGGCAATAGGTCGTTCATCCTGCAGCTTTTTATTTGGGTGCTAACACCCATATCTGTGAAGTTATTTGACCACCGTATCCTGAGTTCTCAGAGTGAGACACGGCCTGTTTACTTCCCGTTATGACGGCTAAAGATTTACCTCCTGTTCACGGCACCCTACCCCAACCCCGCCCCGGCTTCATCCTTTCACGAGATTTGTAGTATATTTACTTCAATAAAAAATGAATATTCAGTGTATATAACAACGTGATCATGTAAACAGTGTTCAAAGTCAAAAGGTGGAACATGATTATATTTCTTTCACTTAGAAATTTTGCTTTTTTACTGGAGTTTTAGACTTTTTTTTCCTATGTAACGTCCCCTTCATACTAAACTGTTTTTAAAAAAGTTTAACCTAGCAAGTGTTCTCGGGGAACTACATTTTTTTTCCTTGGTAATCTCTAACCTGAATGTTCTCTCTTCCAGCTCCCATCTGATCTAGTTGTCCTCTAGGTTATAAACGCAGGGATATTCATTCGTTCCTTTGTTTTTTTTAATGCACTGTTCTGTGTTTCTTCAGTATAGTGGGTATTTGGCATCTGTCAACATCCATGAAATCTTTTGGGGGAATCACCTTATCCCACTCTCAGATATCTCACTTTTGGTAGAAAAAAAGCTCTCTTTTCTCTTAGGAACAGGAGGCTGGGAGGGTGTGTCTGATCCCCTGCATTCACTTGCAGTCAAAAGAAGAGAGAGTTGAGTCACCTGGTGGAGGTCATCAATGGTGGATAGCATTGTTTGAGACTAACACCAACCTCGCCCTTAAACAGTTATGCAAATGAGTAAAGGATACCCACCTCATATTGTTGTTGTTCTTATTTGCACATGCTAGTTTTTATTGGTTTTCAGGTATTCACAGTGAAAAGTGACCTAAATGATACATCAGATCTAACATTTTTTTGGTTTAATATTCTCTTTGAATGAAATGCACTGTCATATAATCTCCTGCGAAAAGCTTACAAGAGGAAGAAGGTATTCTGAGTCCTTCCATGACTGAAAGGTCTTTTATTTGACTTTCATTTAATTGATAGCTTTGTGAGGTGTAACATTTTAGATTGAAAATATTTTTTTCCCGTGGTATTTTGAGAGCATTTAGAGTCTGGTACTGAGAATAAGAAGTAAAAGAAAAAAAAATTCTGAAATGGATTGAAAATATGTTTTCCCTTCGTATTTGAAAGTATTTAGAGTCAGGTACTGACTAAGGATAAGAAGTAAAAGAAAAAAAATTCTGAAACTCTTTCCTGTGTAATTTAACTACATTTTTAATTCTGGGAGCATTCAGCATATTGTCATTATTCCTGATTATCTTAAATTTTCTGAGATTTCACCTTGGTATACTTAAGTCAGTTTTGTTCTTTATTCATCTTGAGAGGAGCCTCAATGTGTACTTCAAGTTGGAGGCTTTCCCAAGTATCTGTTTGTCTATACTTTGTTTTATTTTTAAAGAATAACGTGATTAAAAGATAGTGGGAAATTAGGGTACATTTATGAGACTTGTCTATTGTCAGATTTGCTTAAGAATGATTGGAAACAAGCTAGATGTAATATGCTGAGAGACAACAAAATTCTATGTTATGGATTGCTCTTCTATTAAGAAAGTTAAATTTCCCCAGGGATGAAAGCTTGGATCTCCTGCCTGGGGAATGGGGGGAAGGACAGATGCCAGACATGAAAATTCTGTGCATGAAGGCAGGATATGACAGTCTACAAATTATATAAGGATTTTCAGCTAATTGTCCTCTTTTCAACCTGGTTGAATGTCCACCCTCCTTTGTATCTTGCATCTCCAGGACTAAGGGAAGTTGAAATGCCAGAATTGCATAGCAGACAGTGGCTGAGGGATGGACAAGCTGGGGTAAGTGGGCATGCTAGGGTGGGTATACTGTATAAGATGTGCAGAGGATTACTATCCACAATAAAGTCCAAAGGACCTACCATTAACTATCATCATGAGGAATGAGCTGGTGACAAGAGCACCAGCATCTCCAAGTGTTTAGTGATGGCCCACCTCCTACGCCAGGGCATATGGCAAGAGAGGTCATTACAGAATTAGGTACACCGATAGCAATGGGCATGACAGGACCCTAAAACAAAAGAAACCAAGTGGGTCGAGTGTCACCATTATCATGTTGGAATGAGAGCAGGAAAGAAGGCTAATCCAGTGAAAATTATGGGGATAATTAATAGAACACAGCGACCCTAAGAACAACATAGATGGGAAGTCGGCAGGGTTTGTACTACCAGAATAAATCAAGGAGATATGCCCAGGATGCTAAGCCCCCCCTCCCCCCGCAAAATGTCAAAATCTTTTGTTCCATTTCTGGACCTGAGCCAGCTTTCTGAACTAGAGCCTACCAACTGAAGAGGAGGCCATGTTCCCAGAAGGAAGGACTCAACAATGCGGCCGTAGTCTTTGGCAACGCAGCCTCTGTCTTCCACCAAGGGCCCTACAGTCATGTCCTTGGGTGAATGTGTACTGAGCATACCAGTTTCTAAAGGCTGCTGTAACTAGGCAGCTTGCACACAATAAATGTCTTCTCTCACAGTTCGGGAGGCTGTAAATCTGAGACCATGGTGTCAGCGGGGTTGGCTCCTTCTGAGGCTGGGAGGGAGAATCTGCTCCAGGGCTTTCCCTGAGCTTCTGGTAGCTTGCTGGCAATTTTTGGTGTTCTTTGGCTTGTAGAAACATCACCCCAAGCTCTTCCTTCATGTACACGAAAAGTTCATTCTGTGTTATGTCCGTGTCCAAATCTTGTTCTGCAAGGACACCAGTCAGATTAGGGCCCACCCATTGCAGTATAACCTCATCTTAAGAATTGCATCTGCAATGGCCTGTTTCAAAATAAGGTCACATTCGAGGTACTGGGGGTTAGTATTTCAACCTATGAATACTAGGGTGACACAATTCAATCCATAACACCGAGGAAAGGGTATGTCAAACCATTTTGAGCACTTTTGAGCACAAAGTCTAGGTTGACCTTAGTATCTAAACACCCCACATATAATCATGACCCTTGTTTGAATGGGGGCACATGGGAGTCAGGTCACAAAGGTCACTCATTGTGGGAGGGCCAAGCAGAAGCCTGTGGAACTGCCCCTTCACCTCAGCCAAAGTAGTGAATCCAAACTACATTGCATTGGAGGGGAGGTAAGCATGATAGAAATCAGAGTCACCTTTAAGAATATAAATCAGGGGTAAGCAAACTACAGCCTGTAGGCCAAATGCAGGCTGCACGCCATTATTGCATGGCTCATAAGCTAAAAATAGTTTTTATGGTCTCAAAAGATCCTAAAACCAAACAAGAAGAAGATATGTCACAGAGATCAGAGGTGGTTCAAAAAGCCTAAAATATTTACTATCTGATCCTTTACAGAAACACTCTGCCTTCCTGATCTAAATGATTCAGAGCCCCAGTATATTGCCGTTGAATGACTACTAACCATTCTGGTCCCTATAGAAAAAGGGCAGGTTCTGGAGGATGATGATATACTACTACAGTCTTGACCCCCATTGCTAGGGCCTCAGTTATGTACCATCTGTCAAATAGATGATTTTCTGTTCCATCAGAAGAGAGGATGCTGTCAGCAGACAATATCCAGGGCTCAGCCCCTTCAGGAGCCCCTCACTAGCGGCCTCACTGGGTAGCCTGCAGCCAATAAAAGATGCAGGCAAACTCTGGCCAGCAGGCTTTGCTCCAGAGTGCCCCGTGGGGTGGGCTGAGGCTTTAGGGAATCTACATTGCTCTTTGTCTTTCCCTTCTAACCAATCTTGCTTTGAATTATAGCAGTTGGCATGACCTTAATAGGAAGGCTTATAATGTATTAATTCAATTGAAGAAGTAATAGGAATAAATCAAAAAGCGAGCAAACAAATAAATGTCTTGCCCAGTTAAGTCAAAGTAGTGAACCCCTCAGGCTGCAGGTGTCTACATCTGTTGTCGTCCCTTTGACCGAGGTCAAGCCATGAGCTTGGCTGAGCTGCATTCTCTCTTCCTGTAAAATGCCCCGATTCACCGGATTGCCTGTGGTTAAGACCAAGCACACCCTAGAAGTCTCCAAATCTAAAATACATGCTTCTGTTCTTCTCACTACAGTTTGAACAACATCAAAAGAAGCTCTTTACCCCCCGAATCATGATTTTATGAGCATGAAAGGTTTCCTAATGCAAATTCATAAATCTTAATCTATGACTATGACTGGAAATGTGGAATGTCGCAGCTGACTTCAGGACATTCCATTCCCGTATGTTTTGTCACAAATGTGATTTGCTTGGAAAGAAGCAGGCGTTCAACTCAGGATGATGGTCTTACGTGGCTATTGTCCATGTATTGAAAATAATTGCCATCACCTTAAAGGGGGGGCAGGTAGGATCTTGTCCCATTGTTATTGAATGCTAGTAGAAATTATTTTGTCTTTTTGAACTGAAGAAAATAAAATGTATAAGTTGAATGATTTACCTGCCAGTTTTTTTGTTTTTTTTTCCCCCAAGTCCATGCCATGAACTCGGTCTGGTAACGTGGGTCTGTACTGGATGCAGACACAGAACTGCCCCGTGGTCTGAGCGCCAGCAGGCCGGAGTCCTGGGAACGCGTTCCTGACAAACACAATGCAAGAATGGGAGGCTTTTTCCCTTTGTTGTGTCAGCCAGAGGAGAGCTTAATTTGGAATGAACAACATTTTATCCTATGGATATCCATTACTTTTTCAATGTTCTCTTTGTTTTGACCAAACCCAAACCTCTTTGATTAGGATAAGGTACACAGGCAGATCTACTCCATATTATACAGTTCTAATTAAATGCAGTTAATTGAAAAACCTAACTAAGTTTTTATTTGGCGGATTTTATGACTAGAGCGTTTTAATTAAGTAGAATTTCCAAGGGATATTGATAACAGTATTTGGTTTTAAATTGAGAACAAAATCTCCTCGAGGAAAATGAAAGGAGTAAATAGAGACCATATTTCTTTTTTCCGACATGAGAAATCATGTTGAATCCGTTCATAGACCTTCACAGCACAACAGATGATGGGTGTATTTAAGCCATTAGACGCTGAGCCAGGGAGGTGATCTCGGACAGGCACAGGTGCTCACCTTGCTCTAAAGCTGCATGTGCAAAACAGAAACCAGAAAGTTGAGGAAAAATAATTCTCAGCAATCGCCATTTGAGCAAATGTGTTTCTTTACCTTTGTTTGCTAGGTTTTACCCTTGCCCCTCTCATGGAAGCATTCCTGAAAATAAACAGAGAAGCTGCAAGGTGCTAGAATCATGCTTTTGCAAAGCTCACACTTCTCTCCGCACGGGAAGCTTTGGGCACTGCCACAGCTCCTGTATCGCTCATCTCCCCATCTCTCCGGGGCGAGGCCAAGCATCCTTCTCTGTCAGCTTTGTCCTCACAGGGTACAAAGAAAGGACTGCTGAGAGAAGTGACGTGATCATGAGAAACAGAGTGAGGTGATGAAGGGAGAGTGGAGGACAGTTCATGGACTTCAGATGTGAAAGTGAGGGGAGAGAGGACCTCCGCACCAGAAGCTTCTGTCAAACGTTTACTGCTTCAGAGGCACAGTTGGCCTCGACCGATGTGAGACACTGCAAATTATACTCTAATTTTCAAACATTGATTTGGAGAGACAAACAGGTGCCTTAGAGTACCATGAATAAAAATGAAACTGCATAATTGTAGTAATATAACAAAATCAAGTAAGCTAAAAATCATTTGATGTCTCTCCCCTTCCTTTAGCTTGTTCTGATGAGAACCCCAAACCTCGTAAGCATTATTCATATTCAGTATCCAAAATTCCTGCCCGTAATTTCACTTTTGATATGGTGGGGTCTGACAATAAAATAAAAGCTGTATTTAAAAGATAGTATGTTTAGTGACTGTTTTACTCTATGAGGGTATTATAAAGTTATCCTTTAGCATTTTACAAAGAAAAAAGGATTTTTGAGCTTCTTGCTGTAACTATGGAAACAGGATAGTCTTAAAAACAATAGCAAACATTATCAGAATATAAAGCAAATCTATCCTATACTCTTTGTCTCTAAACATAATAGACACTACAACTCTAGGCATTTGTCAAAAACCCGACTATGTAAATATTGATAATTAAATTCAATAACTTCCTTGAGTTCGTGGCATTATATCACATAACACATGTGACAGTGACATGCATTCATGAAGATTATAATGCAAATTTTGACAGGAATCAACATTATCGAAATTGATGTAGTTATTTCAAGTATTTTTAAATGTATCAAGTATATGTAAGAGCTGCTTCCCTTAAGAGAAATTTAGTTCTAAATATGTTTATTCTATAAATAAGACTTTCGGTAGCCCTACAGGTCAGGACTCTAATTAAATTACTTATGTTTACATAAGGTTGAACATTTAAAAGGATAGAGTGTCAATGAAAACATTCAGAATTCAGTTACCATAGAGCATATTTTACCTAATACAATAAAGTGAAGCGCAGAGTATTCATGTAATTTTAATAACATTAGCTTGCGAAAGAGGAAAACCTGACTTTTTGTAAATATAGAATAGAAAACATTCATTTGGCTCAAATGTGAGTTCATGAAACTGTAAGTTTTGAAAATTCTTTGTAACATTGAAGATGCTTGCTCACAGATGGAGTGTTCTTTACTCCAAAGGAGGACATTTGCAATAGAGAGTTAATGATATTCTAAGTCCCGGGCCAGAGAAAATTTAGCATCATTAAACTGTTAATGTTAGAGGAAGCTGGATATCTTTCTACCAATACTTTCTATGCCATCTTTAGTTTAGATTCAAATATACAGATTTTGATGTTACGATTTTTATGTTTAAGTGCACAAGTACAATCCAATCTACTCAATATATTCTGCATAAGTGAACTAAAGTAAATAGCATTTAGTTTTATGCACTTTTCTTATGGATCAAAAAGTATGCTAATAAAATGAAGAAACAGTACAACAAATTACTTCTGAGATCTGGAATAAAGTGTTGTTTTAATTTTATTTTTTTAAGATTTTATTTATTTATTTGTCAGAGAGAGACAGAGAGTGAGCACAAGCCGGGGGAGTGGCAGACAGAGGGAGAGGCCAACTCCCCGCTGAGCAAGGAGCTCGATGTGGGACTTGATCCCAGGACCCTGGGATCATGACCTGAGCTGAAGGCAGATGCTTCACTGACTGAGCCACCCAGGCGTCCCAAAGTGTTGTTTTAATTAAAACAATTATAAATACTAATGGATTGCTCCTTACTACACTGCACTTACTAAGAGGTTGCTGGCCATGAGAAAGTCATTTTAAAGACTATATTATTTTTTTAAACTAATATAACTAATACACCTAGAGGATAAGCTTCTTTATTTTTTTTAAGATTTTCTTTATTTATTTGACAGAGAGAGACACAGCGAGAGAGGGAACACACGCAGGGGGAGTGGGAGAGGGAGAAGCAGGCTTCCCGCGGAGCAGGGAGCCCGATGTGGGGCTCGATCCCAGGACCCGGGGACCATGACCTGAGCTGAAAGCAGATGCTTAACCGACTGAGCCACCCAGGCGCCCTGAGGATAAGCTTCTTTATAGACCTGGTTTCCACTAAACAGTGAGGGCAGGGATCATATTCTTTGTCTTTACTCTGCTTTGAATTGTCTGACAAATTTCATCTTTCTCCTCCATCCCAAACTTATTCCTCCTTTTTTGTTAGTGACATCACTATTTTCTGCCTCAGGGCAGTTTAAACCTTCATGACGAGGTCCTAGTTCCAGCGTGTGAATGTCCTACAATGTGTTTCCTCATTGACATGTGGATGTACATTTGGGCTGTTATAAACACTTTTATACAAGTTTAAAAAAAATGTCCTAGTCCCTCAAGCTTTCAGTTCTTATCTGATTACTGCCCAGTCCTCATCTTAAGTAAGTATCTGTCAGTTATCCTTAGAATTCGGGGGACGCTATCAGTAAAAGTAGATGAGCCTCTTGGGTTTTGGCTGTAGATTCACTGAACTTCAACTCTGTGTCTATTTCCTGCCAGGCTGTGAGTTTAATATGAGATGGTTATTATCAATTCCAAAATTAGGTGAGTGGATTTCTCTCTTTAGCTTCTGGTAAACAGAGTGCATTATCTGTGACAAATGTTGCTAATTTTTTATTTGTCTGGTGGCTGGAAGTAGCACTGTATGTGTGTCCGTTCTGTGGTAGCAATATTTCATCTAAAGGAGCAATCTTTGTAATCCTTCATATACCTGGGAAACGTGAGTCAATGATCACAACCCTAGAGTCTGATGTAGGAGGTAGTCTATTGTCACAGAGAATATTTTTTCATTTATTAACTTTTAATGGCTCACTGTCTTATGGATCCAAAAAATTATTCTAAAATGCATTAAATAGGGGGATGCCTGGGTGGCTCAGTCGGTTAACCTCCACCCTTGGCTCAGGTCATGATCCCGGGGTCCTGGGATTGAGTCCTGCATGGGGCTCCTTGCTCAGTGGGGAGCTTGCCTCTCCCTCAGCCCCTCCCCCTGCTTGTGCTCTCTCTCTCTCTCTTTCTCTTTTTCTCTCTGACAAATAAATAAAATCTTTAAAAAAGTAAAAATTAAAAAATGCATTAAATAGAAAATGCAATTTGCTCAACAGATGAAAGTATGAAAATGACTCATCATCATTAATAAACTCATCTTCATTACCACCAGGAGCATGGCACAATTTACCAGGACAAGAAAATAAACTCTAACCTTTACCATGAATTTTTTAGGGAAATGTTACAAGCAGATTTTAATTGTAATTAATATTTTCTCTCTTACAAATGATCAAAAACAAGGGCAGATTATTACCTATAATTTCCACTATAGAGGCATAGAAATACATGATCGAGGTTTTATAGTTTTAAAATAAAAATTTTACTTTGGAATAATTTTAGATTTACAGAAAAGCTGCAAAGGTAATGGAGTCATGTAAGGCCCCGTCCAGCGTCCAGTGATGTAGACAGTACCAGGCACACTTGTGACAGCCAAGAAACCAGCACTGTCTCACTACTGCCAACTCCAGTCCACACTGAATTTGCACTTTAGGATTTTCCTCCCATTAACACCTTTTATTTTTCCTTCCAGGACTCAATCCAGGACACCACCCTGCATTTGGAACATTATGATTTTTGATAAGTTCCTGCAATTGAGTTTAAAAGGTGTGTATATTCATGAAATTATCTACCAACATGATAATATTATATAGAAATTTAAATAAAACAGAACAGAGGGGAAATATTAGACTGTCTAAATTTAAGACTTCAAGGAACAAGAGTCTTCAAATAGTTCCTAAAAATTTTAAAAATCTCTCTAATAGGTTTAACTTTTATCATTTATCATGTCTTTCACATTTCCCTTTTAATATTTTTTCATCTTATCAATAAATATTTTGATATGAAATCTAAGACATGATTTTGGAAAGTCTGTGAGATACAGAAGAAAATTCAGTTGTTTGACCTACAAAATAACAACTGTATTTTTAAGAAACAAAGCAATTTTACTGCATAGCACTTTCTACTGCACAAAAGTAATAGTCACAGCTTAATATTCAAAGGGAGGCAACAGTCAAGCAAAAATCACATACTCGTGCTACTCATTACAAAACTTGCATGTATTCGAAGCAAAACCTTTTTACTTTTGAGAAACCTAAATGGAAACACGGTCTCTACTCGCAAAAAGCTGGTGTGAAAATTGTATTGCAATAAATTGGCCTTTCAAATATTATACAAAAGGATAAATTATGTTCTCATCATTTAACCTGACTGCAGAATTCCATCTAAGTTGAGAACAGAGGGGTTTCCTAAGCTTGTGTTAATGGGAAGGACCAAGGGCTCATCAAAGTAGCAGTGCGCAGTTTATCCACTTTGTATGATGAAAAAGGTAAATTTTTAGTGACGTCTCTCTGCGTATAGCAGCGTGTTTAAGGGTGAGTTATATTGTTCTTAAAGGTGTCATACTCATTCTCTTCAAATAATCCGCAGGACTGTCGATCAATCAATCACTGCACTTCCACTTTTCTTTGACACTATGAGAAATAGAAACATTTGCGTGATTTCCATTGTACCACACTGCCACCTCATTTATCTGGCCCCTCCAGATTTTCCCGAGAGGGCATTATTTGAAAGGAAGGCTTACCTAAGTTGTCTTTACACTTCAAAAGATGCTCTGGAACACGGGAGTCAGGAGATTTTCTCTTCTCATCTTTCACTGATCCTGGAGAGCGCCATTACTTCCTTTCTTACGTGTTTCTTTTAAACTGGCTATTGGCAGTCTGCTGCATGAGCCTCCCTGTATTAATGCCACCACATGTACATTTGAGGAGACTAATGTGTTTTTAAAGCGTGCATTCCTACCTTTCCAGAGTCCTAGGATACATCCCATGATAAACCTGGGTTCACAGCAACGTCCTTTTGGCCTTGGCTCTCCCTGTGCGGTCACAAGTCTTTCTTTGACAAAATGATCATTTCAGGCTTTAAGCCACTAACCAAAGCTGAGACAGACCACAGTGATTCACCTGACTCCAGAATCATGAACTATGAAGGCCAAGAAAAGGAGACGAATTTGTCTATAGCCTTGTATCAAAATAAAAACAAAGCACACAAAACAAAACAGAAAACCAGCCAACCTACTTTGGTCAGTAGGAAGCTATGAAGGTCATAATTCGTGTGCAGTTATTCCTCCTTAAATGTTATATTCTCCAAGAGCTTCAGTATCATCCAGAATTGAAAGATTCCATTTCACAGAGAACATTTAAAGTTCTTGCTTTCCTAATTTCCACCCTTTGTACAGGGCTACCACATTACCTCAGCCAGTGACCAGGTCTAGGATGCAGTCTTGCATGTGGTAATACTACCTAGACTAGGGTGCCCAGTCTATACCACAGCTCATGGACACTCAGGGCCATTTTTAGAATTGCTTCCTTAGATAATTAGAGCATCACTACTTAATCTGATATCTGATTTAAAATTTAAAATTTAACATAAGTTGATGTTTTATGTCTAACATATCATGCACAGCATGATGCCTACACATTTCAAGCTCTTCAAATGCTTCTCCCTTCACATTCTTCCTGTGCTTTTATTTTGGCCACAGTTTCTGGAAATAGAGAATGCTGACCGTGGGCAAAGATTCTTGTCCCTGCCACCTGCCCACATTTAAATCTGAATAATGCTGGCAATATGGAAATATTTTAAGAAAATCTAACTCAACACACACACACGCACACACACACACATGCACGCCCCCCACACACACACACACTTGGGTCCCCATATTTTTAAATTAATACATACAGTCTGTAACTTTGACAAATCAGTCGCTAAAGGAAAGTACTATTATTAGTGTTACTTGCAATCTATTTAATAGTGATTCTGGCAAAGAAGCAGAAAACCAATATGAACATGAGGTAACATTAGAATAAGCCAACTATCTTGAAATTTGGTGTTTTTCATTTAGAACAATTTAAAAGAATGAGGGGTTATCAGATGGTCATTTGTTTATAAACCGCGACTTTCAGTTATAGCCTTAATTTCATAGATGTATAACCACAATAAATTATAATAATAAAAATAGCTAAGATTATTTTAGAAATTAAGCATGACATATTATTCAGAAAAATGAATTAAATATGATGTAGAACTTGGCTGTATATCTGACTCTTAGAATCTTATGGAATTTTTTCAATTTAGTTTGCTGATGCAAAATCTAACACATTTTGTATCTTTGTTCTTCTAGAACACTCAGTTTATCTATTATGGTAGCTGTTTCATAAATTGATTTGTATTTGCTTTTGCTTTATTTATCAGATGATAAGTAGATATTTATATATGTGTCTCACCTACTTCTGTGTGAATTTTCCAATGCAGAATGTTTCATAGAATTTCCAAACAAAGTACAATGAGGTATATATCATAAGTTTTTAATAAATATTTAAAATTAACTTTAGACCTTTAACAAGATGACTTTAGCAAAATTGAGCGTATAATAATTATTTTTGGCACCTTTGTACATAACCTTTGCTAAGTATCCCAAGTTAGTATTTTAAAGTGCCTGTAAGTTTCCTACTCCTCAAAAATGTGGGAGATGGGAAAAAAGCACTTCTTAAAAAAGATTTAATAAATTATTTGTAATGCTTTTTATATAACTTGAAGAAAATTAACTTCTTTTTTTTTAAGATTTTATTTATTTATTCGACAGAGAGAAACACAGCGAGAGAGGGAACACAAGCAGGGGGAGTGGGAGAGGGAGAAGCAGGCTTCCTGCCGAGCAGGGAGCCCGATGTGGGACTCGATCCCAGGACCCTGGGATCATGACCTGAGCCAAAGGCAGACGCTTAATAACTGAGCCACCCAGGCGCCCGAAGAAAATTAGCTTCTATGCTATTATACCCAGTGCCTTCTATTATCTATCCTGTAATACGAACAAGTTTTTGATCTTTCATTTTCTTCATTATTTCTTTAAAAGAATGTCCTCAAAAGATTGTCAATATTCCTCATATTTAGCGCCTCGCATGAAACATACACTCTAGATTAGTTCTTGCTAATGAACACACTCAGCAGCAGCAGCATCCGCCCGGAAATTGGCATGATGACTCTCAGAATTCACCCACATCTCCAGAAGCATCTGATGTGACACGATTCCCAGGTGATTCACGTGCACTTTCAAGTTCAAGAAGTGCTGGGCCATGAGCTAACAAAGGTTGTTTACTAACCTTGAGGTAGCTATGTTTATTCTGATAATGTAGGGCACAACAGACTTAACCTTTTCCTGCAGCTCATATTATGCTTGTGATTAACTCTTAATCCAGGCTTTTCTTAATGAATTGATTTTAATTTCAGTCTCTCCCACGCGATGATAATGGTCATAACAACAACTGATATTTCTAGAGTGATTACCTAGTGTCATGTACCATGCTAAGCATCTTATGCATATTATCTTGTTTAATCCTCATATTTCCATTTAGGAAAAAGGAAACTGAATCTTAGGAAATAAATAATTGACCAAAGTCACAAAAGAAATAGCGATATTTCATTGATTGATCCCAGTTCTATCTAACTCCAGAATCTACTTCCTTTAATCCTGCAATCCTTCTTCCTTAAACACACCTACATACAAGACTGGACATTTTTTTCCCTATGACATTTTGTATTTCTTGTTTCAGGCTTTCATTATAGTTTTTCAAAGTCCATTGTAAATTCTGCTGTTGCCATTCTTCATGACAGTCTCCTCGCTTTGCACTATTGATATATTTGTTTAACTGGTATTTTATATCCTAGCAAGTAAATGATAAAATATTACAATAAACAGTCAAGGACAGAACCCATCTGGCTGGTGCCTGCACATCTCGAGCAGCAATCTATAAAATGCTTGTTTGTCTAGTAAACTCCACTATCTGCTATTACTCAATCCATATATTTATTATATTTCAAGTTGATGACGTAGAGATCTTAAAACTTAGAAATCTGCCGCAGAGAAGAGGCAGGAAAACGGACGGAATTTAGATTGGACAAGAGGTTGTAGGAAAGTTGTGAAGAGACCATCTATGAGGAACAATCAATATGATCAGGAGAAATTTCCAAAGGTTGTGGCAAACCCCGTTCAGCCCAGAAATTGATGGTGCCTGGTTTTTGAAAAGAACAGAATGTCTTCTTTAATAAGGAACATGGTGGGAGTTTTAGTGACTAGAAACCTATCCTCAAATCAAAAACCTAGTCAGTCTGAGAAAGGACATGTCCACCCTGCATAAATTTTCACCACGGCATCTGGCTGCCGCCCAAGGGACAGGTCCCTTGGATGGTTTGGCTCTGTTACTCAGTGGGGCTTGCAATCACGAGTCCTGCCAGTTTTATTTGGAGAGCCAGAGAACAGAAGTTTCAGATTATAAGATTTATTTTATAATAAACAATATTTTGATTTAGGAAAAATATATTTTAGCTAATGTATAGTGAATACATGTGATAAGAAATAGCATATAAAATATATCAATTAAATATTAACATAAATATATATCACAAATATCTAAGTAAATGAATCATAAAATTTTACAGAATACATACATCACATCAGTAAAATTACATATATATTATAATTATTTTAATACACACACATACACTTAAGTTTCCTGGCAACCAGATCAAAAAGGAGATAGTTTATGATTTAGTTACGGGGAAAAAAAAATCACGGTTTTTTAGGGGCAATTTTTTCTCAGACATTAACTTTGAAGAGGTGGAATTGCACGGAGCTTTACTTTAGTCTCACATAGTAATCAAATGAAAGAAATCTTTGACATACTTTAACTGTAAAGTCAGAAACTGACTTCACTTTCATTTTATGCATTAATCTCCTAAAGAAAGTTATTACTAAAACTCATTGAACTTGTTCAAATATGCTAAACCTTTATAAGTCTTTGGATGCAATCCTTTTTTCTGGCTGAAGTTTACCACCTAACTACATTGCATCATCAATTACAATGTTGTATTTAAGAGGCTATTAATAGGAGAAATTAATGCATTTGTCACAAATCACATAGTTTTAAGTCTGAAATGGAATTCAGATTTATGATATTTTCCGATGGAATACTTGATCTTAAAAAGTAGAAATTGAATCAAACTCAAGTGTTGGAAAAATTAAACAAAAATGAGGTTAACCTATTGTGATTGACTTAATCCTGTGACAATTGATTTCAAACAGAAGAGCGTATGGGACTGAATCAAATATTAATCAAATTAAAAATATGACCTATATGATATTCTTTATTTCATCAAGTTTCATGCCTGGCTTTTAGATGCTAAATGTGTATCGATTAATAAGTCTTAGAAAATAAAAATGGAATGGAATAAACTTAATTAGTTATGCTAACGACAAAATAATCTAATCATATAATTTTACTTATCTTGTCCCTAAAGAGTGTATGTGCCTAGACATAATCTTGAGAGTGTTGGCTATTAAATTATACTGTGACCATCACCTGTAATAATGTCAAGGACTATGAGATTCAAGTGGACATTTTTCCTTTGGTTGCAAGTCCAAAAATACTCCATTCTTTAACCCTTAGGAGAGAGAGTCATTCTTCATTCTGTAGATTATTCTCAAAATAGGAATTATATTCACATTCTTCTAATGCTTCCCTATCTCCATCACCTCCTACCATCCCCTACCAGTAGACTTCTCGATTCTTGGAAGCTGCCTACATTGCAAGTCCTTTTCAGTGGATGCTAATGTGGAAATAAGCAAGATGTCACTTATTTCCAGAAACGTTTTTCTAGCTGATCACCTTTTATTTTTTTTTAAATGACAGTAAAACACGTTTTGAGAGAGTGGTCTTAACTAAGAAGGATCATTCTCTCTAAAACTATCAAAATATGATTTTCCAGCATTTCATTTCCTATAGCTTAAAATAATTATATTTCTACCAAATAATGCTTTTTGTTGCATTTCAACAGAAGGATACCCAGTACCTATTCCAACTATGCAAATTCACTCTTTGTTACAAAACAATTATTATCGTTGGAATTGATAATCATCTAATGTCTTGTCACCTGTATGTATGACTAAAAGTAATGTCATTATAGTACCCAATATTTTTTATTCATTTTTAATTCTCAGAAAATGATGATTTGACACGGAAAGATACATGGGTATCATCAAGGACTTTGCAGTTTTGGTTTCATATTGAGAAAACATGACGTATTATAAGAGCATGTTGGATACACTCCTGAGAAGTTTAAGAGCTCAGTAATATTGAGGATAAAGGACCCTCCTGAAATATGAGTGTGAGATGCTGACATTTTCCAGTGGAAAATATTGTTAAATTTACAAACATGAAAAACCATTCAATATCAAATTGGTGTCTCCTGGTATTATGTACAAAGACAATAGAAGGAACAAAAATTATAGTCATAAGAAGAAATTACCCAGCACTCTACACTGAAGAGTTCCCTGAGAAAAAAAAATCGATGGGATTCACATTCAATTTAAGAATGCATGATGAAATTTCAATAAAAAAATGTTTTTTTTATGAAGAGGGATAGTTAAGATATAAATATCACCAAGAAAATTATCTGAGAGTTTAGTAAAATGATAAGGTGATAAAACAGCAATTCATGACACCCCCACGTACCCAACATGCGCACAGAATCAATACAGTGTTCTACTGAAGGATACCCGACTCTTGATCTAGATTTTAGGGCCCAACATCTATATAGTTAAGAAATAAGCCAATAATCATTTGTTTACCTTCTTGAAAACAGTTAGAAGATGAAAATCAAACTTTGAACAGCACCTGCTGCGTCAATACTCACCCTAAGTAGGTCATTTTTCCATTCCTTTATCAATCTAGAGGCTGTTTAGAGTCACAGAGGCAACAATTCCTGGTTCTGAGAAAAGCTGCATATCTAAGTAACCATGTTTTTGATGAAGCATTTAGATGCATGTGAAAGCCACCTTCCTTCGATATTTTTGTACCAGTGTCTGATCTCTTAAGGCACAATTAATTCATGGTGTTAACAATTTAACTCATCAGTTGGTGAGTAGCACTTACTGTGCATCCTATCAATAATAGCTGGTACTAAATAATTTGGGGATAAAAAATAAAAATGTACATAGCATAATATATGTAGTATTGTGTAGTTTTCTTGCCAACGATGTTTTACTTGTGTTCTAAAAATGAGAAAGAAAGGACAAAGCCGAGAAATTTAGGATGTAGGGGATTCTGCAGGATAAGCAATCTGGACTTCAAAAAGATGTTATTCTCATAAAAGACAAAATCTCAGGGACTTCTATGGAGTTGGGTAAAATAAAGAGACATGACAACTAAATGTCATGTGTGGCTCATGAGGAAAAGAATATTGCAGAGGGGTGTTTTTGAGACAGTTTGTCATATTTAAATATAGGCCTCTGGGATGGAAAGGATTAAGTAATAATTCTGTGCTTTCCTCTCTCCCATTACCATTGGGAAGCCCCCAAGAAGGAAAAAAAAGGTGAGTGAACTCTTTGCTTGTAAACATCCTATTATCAGATATTCTTGCAAGAAGATAACAGTGTTTGCTAGCAAGACCGCTTATCTATGGAGTCCTTGCAGCAGGATATACCTGGTTGTCTAGAATTACTTACAACAAATAAGTCTGCATTCTGAGGGTTGGTAGAGCATGGCTCCTTGAAAATATCACAGAAGCTTACAGCAGTTGTGCAATTGAGTATAAAATGTTTTCATAACAAAATAACTCTCACCCGTGTAAGTAATAGGAAGTGCACAACTTGCCCAGAGACCTTTCATGTTCTTCAAGACCAAAGGATGTCAAGGTGGTGAGAAAGGACCTTGGAGAGCTGAGTTGATGGTTTCAAATCTTTCCTCACAACTCTTGGGTTCAGTCTTTGAAACTATTAATCTTATCTTTGGTAAAATGTCAGATTCCTGTGAGTCTAATCTGATAATCTGATTCTGGTAATGTAGCAGCAGCTGGTCATCGGGAGACTGCCAACGCACTGGCTAAGCACTAAGAGTCTATGCCTCCTGGTGTCCCCCGGGTCAATCCTCAAGCTTAGAAGAAGAGAAGACTATCATACTTGCTCACCATCTTCCCTCCTGCTTATGGTCCAGGGGGTCCAGACATATTCCAGTGGAGACAAGTGTTTCACTACCTTCAGTGAATGCACAGATATATTCAGTCCCTGGGCCTGTCTGTCGTCAGTCTGGGGTTCTCTAATGACTGTCGCTGCCCTCTTATCTGGCACAGAGTGGGGAAAGTCCTGGGCAGGGACTGGCAGGGAATCGTGAGTGCTGGAACTTGCCTTTCTCTCCTCCATTCCATCAGAATGCGGAACTAGCAGCAATCCATCTTCCACTATACAGAGATGGATGGATGTCTTGCTAGGGGATAGCTGAGCAGTTCTATGGAATAAGCCTGGATCTTTCAATGACCTCATGGAGAAGAGTTGCACAATGACCCTGAGATGGGCAGCCATGGATAAAACAGAGAAATAAGCATCTACTTTGTTAAATCCACTGCATTTTTAAAATTTTCTTGGTTGGTTGTTTCCTTAATTATCTATAATTATCTATACTTTCCTTAATTATCTATAATTAATAATTATTATTGAAGATGAGAATGCCTCTTTCCTCACATTTTGCCAACAGTTACCAAACTTTTTGATCTCTGCTAACTGCTTGATAAAAATGATATTGTACTGTCCCTTTCAACTTCTTTCTTTATATGATGAATGAAATTAATAATATTTTATGTCGATTAAAAGTCATTCCCATTAGCAGAGAACTCTGGCAGTTCCTTTCCTCATTTTCCCATTGGTTTACTTATCTATAATTATTATTGTTGGTATTTAGGAATATGAGGCTTATGGTGCCACGATTGTCACAAGTGATTTTCTTCATTTTCAACTTTACTTTCTTTTACATTTGTGGTAACATTTTGCCATGCAGAATATCACAACATTTTAGGTAACAACCTTTCTATGTCTTTTTTAGTGATTTTTAATTTCTGTTTCATGCTTACAAAGATTTTCCATACTCTAAATGTTTTATAATCTATATTTTCTTTTAGTGTTTTATGATTAATTTGGTTTTTCTTTCACATAATTAATCCCTTTGGAATTTATTTTGGTAAAAGCTGTAAACTTGCGATTCATTGTGATTCTTCTCTAACTGGCTGCCTTATTATCCCAGTATTTATTGCATAATCCATCTTTCCCCCATAGATTGAAATGACCATGTTATAGTATTTATACTGAAACCTAATATTCAGATAAATATGACCCTGTAGACCAAATGTCAGAATCGAAAATCATTTGCAATAATAGTGTAGGATACCAGTTTACGTTTATTCCCCCAGGAGGTACTTCTCGTTATTAACTCAAATGTTATTGGGAGTGGATATTAAGATGGTGTTGAAGGAGAGTAATAGAGAATATTCAAAGTCAATATTAGATATCTAGACCTAATAAAATTTTACTTTGAAAGATATTTTGTGTTCTCACTTTTCTCCTCCCTTTGAGAAAATATTTCTAAAACATCTAAGTTTTCACTGAATTTCCATTTTACTAACAAAGATCTTGATTATTATTTCTTGAGTATTAATTCCCCACTGTGAATTGTCTGCCTGTACATATAATGGTAGTTTTTATTTAACATATATTTTGCTACTTTCATACAAATTTAAAAAAATCAAACAGAATTATGATTGGTAGGGGTTTATGTGTTGGTTTGTATTTATTTTGCCCATAGGCTCCATAGATGATCGGCTCATATATGACATTCTGCCTAAAGACCTTCACAAGTTTTTAGATATTGTGTCAACTTTTCTTGTATGAATCTACTTTATTCAGCACCATGAATGGAGCATGATTGCTTCCTACTTGCTTAGGAATGAAAGGATGGAATATCACATTCAAATTATTCCTTTTCAGACAAATAAAGATTCTCAAACCAGTTGAAACTGAGAATAAATAGGATTGTTAATTAAGCTTGCTACATTCAAAGCATCTGCCAATCTAAACACTGTTTAAATTTAATTGAAGGATTTGTCAATGAAAAGGGTGTATAAAAGCTTCCATAATAAAATACAGTTCATGCACGGCAGTGTGTATAATAGGGCTTTTGCTGGCGACTGATTAGTCTGTGAAGGTCTGAGGTCACACTGTGGAAACCCAGATTGTTTTCTAAGGGAGGGCATGATTTAAGATAATATATCACATCGTAATCACACACAAGATTTTGTCCAAGCGAAGTGATGTGAAAGAGCTCCCTAATTAAGACTTTTAGATCATAATATATAATATACAATCTTGCCTGTAAAATTAGTGGCTCAGGTGGTGGGCGGGATTGTCCAGCTCAGGATGCCCCTCCTCCAGACCCCTGATCTGATGACCTGAGCTGTCCTCCAAATTCCACACAGGATTCTTGGTGATATAGGAATCTGTGGGCAATGGCCCAGAGGTATCTCTTCCACCCCTTAGACCTCCCCAATCTTTCTGAGGATATAGACTCTTGACAGCATTCTTGAAACATAATGGTAGAAACGGGGAAGAAGATAAGTACCAACTTCTACAAAACCCATGTTAAGAAGAAATGAGAATTAGTCTCCTTTTGGTCTTTTCTTGACATAGAACCAGAAAGCTCGTATCTTTATTTTCTCCTAGTTTTTTCCTTTAACATAGTTTCAACTTTTCTCAAGCTGCAGAGCCATAAATCTAATCCTTGATAGTTCCTTTTTCTTTCTTGAATTCCTTGACTGCAGTGATCGTTGGTGGTTCTTTTTTCAAGAAATACCATATGAATATGTTTCTAGAGGAGCCAGTGATTTACGTTCATGCCTGTGCGGCTGTAAGGCAGATTCCCCCCACCGCCCTCCTTCGGGAGCTCCGAGTTCTCGGGCACTCTTCTGTCGCTCAGATTCTTCCTCTTTTGCTCTTGGCATTCTTGACTGTCCTGTCAGGGAGGTTGTAAAACCAAATTGATGTCTCACTCTTTTCTATGCACTTCCTCTTAGTCATGCCCCGCCCCCCTCTGCCCCGCAAGATCTGTGGATTGCGGACTTCCTTTGCTTTTATTACTCCAAATAGAGATTTACCATAGGAGGCTAAATAATATTCTTCCCCTATATTTTCATGTGGCATCTTGTACTTTCTATTTTTTCATGCTGAATATTAAAAGAAAAGGATGACATGGAAACAGAGGCGTACGTCTTAAGATTGCTATTTTGCAGTGCTTCAAAGAGAAAGGAAAATGGGCGGCGGTATTAAATTCTAATTGAGAAGGGACACTTACCGCTTCAGCATTTGGAGTGATAGGTTTCTGATAATGTAAAGTTTTTGGAATCATTGCTGTTCAAAACAGAATTTAAGTGTCTAATGAAAGATTGTATATCGAAAAATGTGTATTGATGAGCATATAGTGATGAAAATAGCAAAGAGAATGATTCATTCATCTAACAAATATTTATTTATTGGGCAGCTACTATATCAGGCACACTTCTAAGTGCAGAGGATACAGCAATGAACAAACACGCAGAGTCCTTTCTTTGTAGAGCTCAGGCATCTAGCAATGCATATTTCAAAGGTCAGATATCGATCAATGTTATAAAGAAAAATAAAGGAGAGAAAGGGCTAGAGAGAGAAGGCATGTATTATAGGGGAAGCTTCTCGAACGGAGCACGCTGCTCAGATTCCTGAGGGATGTCAGGCTGATTTGGGAAGTGCTCCGTCGACATCCCAACTCCACAGTGCCTTATCTCTGAAAACATCATGTGTTTGCTCTTAAAATTAACAGTAACTAGCAGTGAATAACTGTTAGACCCCCACACTGATGCACCAATCCTACATAGTCACTAATTTAACTGAATTAGTGCTCTTGACAATGAGCATTTGTGAAGAGTCGTGAATATTAAATATTCACAACCCAGTAAAGGTCCATTCATCTCCACTTCATTTCCAGGGAATGTACCTGGCAGGTTGGGAAAGACTCACCATGATCAGATTTTAGGATGTTTATGACCCCTAGAGCCTGAGAGGGGTGTGGGGGTGGTTGGTGGTGTTCTGTTAAAAACAGCCAGCAGGAGTAACTGTTTTACTCACAGTACTCGTGCAAGCACTCATCTAGCTCAGCTACCAGTGTCTTCTGTCCTAAGGCTCGAACTCTTTTCCATTTCCATCATCCCATTGTACGGCACTTGGGTGTCAGTGACTGAGAAGCAAACGGTGCCATCCTCTGTATAAGAATTTCATCTTAGTCAATACTGTCTGCAATTTGTAGATAACAAAACTAAAACCGAGAGGCGCTAAGGTAATGAGCAGATGCCATGTGCACAGTGAGTGTCAGAGCTGGGATTCAAACCAGGCTTTGAGCGCTCAGATGAGTGTGGGCATTACTCCGGGCCAGGGGTTCCCAAAATTCAGTGTGCATCAGAAGTGCTTGGAGGGCTTGTGAGAACACTGGCTTCTGGGCCCCACCCCAGATGCTTTAACTCAGCATTCTAGACTCCAGAATTTGTGTTTCTAACACGTTCCAGGTGATGCTGATCCTGCTCACCTCCTTCTGAGAGCATTCATCCATTCCCTGCCAGGCAGAGGCTCACTTTTACTTTTAGAAAGTTTGAAATTTGAACTTTGAAGTTTTTATCTTTGGTTTTGTTTGTTTGTTATTACCTAAGGTACATATGGGGAGAAAAAAAGGAAAGAAAAAGACAGTGGCTTGGAGAAGCGTTTTCATTCTCTTGGGATGCGCCCCCATCTGCCATCAGGTGGGGTTGAAGGAACAGTACAAAGTTTTCCACTGTTGGAAAGCAGCAATTACTTCTCTTAGAATTATGGCATAAAGGGAAATAAACAGCTTTGTCACATGGACAGTACTTGCAGAGTGCTCTTAACTCTCAGGAGCCAACAGTTTCAAATAATTAGCATTACCAAGTCACTCTTGGTTAGCTCCTTCTACAAAACTTGTTTTATTCTGAACTGGGAACGCTGCCCTGGAGGCTCGCCAGACCATAGACATTCTAAAGCTCTTAACAACCTCAGAAGATACATTGCCAAATACTTTTCCTAAGTGACTTACCACTGTTGAACATGAGTGAAAATAAAAGGGAGAACAGGTCTCTTGGGTGTTCCCTTCTCAAAAATTATTTGCTAAGATGTCCCATGTGCAGACATGCATCATTCCTAAGAACCTAAATGTACTTACAAAGATACAAGCATCCAACACGTTTTGTAATTTAACCACCATCGATGAATTTCTCAGACTCTGTAGCTTAACCAATAATTTGTACTTCCTAATACCTTCTGGGTGGTTCTTTGTGAACTTCCCTTGGATGGGGCCACATTGGAGGGTATCTTCTTTTTCTTCGGTGTGAAGGAAGGAGACAGAAAGAATACAGTTTCTAGGTTTTGGAGAGAGAGCAGGTCTTGTTTTACTAAGTTCTTGAGTATCACCTCTCGTTTCAAATCAGCCTTTGAGGTTTTCATCATGAGTTTAAATCGTTATAAAGGCTGTATTTTGCAATGCTGTAAATGTTGACATTATGAACTACAACTATGTGATCTCACCTAAATACATGCCACAGATTATAAACACCAACGTCATTCAGTACCCACCAGAGTCCATTTTAAAAAAAGAAATACTCTTCTTAAGTTGTGAATTTTATACTGTTGCATCTTCCTCTCTGAACCTCTACTTGCATTTCACCTTCCCCACAGTTTCCCATCCTAATATAGTATGCTTTGGTTTTTTAAAATATTGCACTGAACATCCATAATATCTCTCTATATGTATTTGTGTATAAATATATATTATATATACATAAATTAAAATGTCCTTTGACTCTATATTATTAATGTTTTCTTCTCAATTTGTGTATCATTATAATTATTATCTGTATACAGATAATAAAAATAATATAAATATATGGAATGTTTGAAAATGGCATAAAAAGCAAAATTTTGTTGGAAATACACCTTTTAATGAGAAAGGAGGGATATACATGTGTTTTGATTAAAGGGTCTTTTGACACTCCAGAAAGGTTTCTTCCTTAAGACAATGGCCATAGTAAGACTCAGGGGACAGATTACCTGTCTCCATCAATTATTGACTGTGTGATTTGTGGAAGTTAACTAACATCTCTGCTTCAGCTTCTTATCTACAATATGGATGTAGTAATAGAACTTCTCTCCTAAAGTTGTCATGAGCACTATGTGAGATAATTTAAGAAAAGTGCTTAAAACAATACCCAGTATATATTGTAGGTGGTACATATTGTTATCATTAATGCTATTCTAAAACTTTTACCAGACTCTCACTCGGTTCCAGCCCCACCCTGACCTTCTTCACTCGGCTAATTACTATTCTTCATGAATACTCTTTCTTAAAGTTAACTTTCTTTAGAGAACATTCTCTTATTTATGTCTTCTGAAGCCTGTAGGCTCCTTCCATAGTCTTGATGACAGCTTTGTAATGGCAGAATTGAAAACTGTTCTCCTTTATAGGGAATACATCTTGATAACACTTGCATCCCCTCTACCTAAAGGTAGGAGGCACTCAGTATAAATTATTTAACATGTATTTAGATGATATGAGGTCAACTATAGCACTTGATCTTGGTCTTGGTAGATTTATTCTTAGCATTATCGTCAATATGATCTTCTTTTGGTGTCACCATTAGTCGAATAGAGTTAGCATTGTAATGTAACTTGATGTATTTTATGGCATTCTTAGAAAAAAAATGACGATTCATGGCTTTGAATGTACAGACTTCTACAAGGTGATGATGTTTCTGGAAAAAAGAGGAAAGCATCTGTGAGTTTTCTGCTCTGTTTTTATCGCGTATGGCCACAAAAAGAATTGTGGCTAGTAGCAGGTGATGTGGACTGAAAGAGCTCTCACATTCCAACTGAGTAAGAGTAAAAACTCAGAACAGTTGCAGTGACAGCCACCATTCTTTCATCATTCTGTAGCTACATGGACATCAGCATCAGCAAAGAACCCAGAGCAACTCACTTACATGCTTAGTGAAGAGAGAGCCGCAGACTGATTCTAAGTTGGGTTCTGCACTATGGCATCCAAATCAGCCCCTATAAAACTCTTTAATGACAGGTTGAAATCCATCTCAGCAAAAGCACCCATTCACTTCTTTTCCACACTTCTTCCATTTTAGTTTCAAATACCCCAACTTAGAAAATAATCCTGTTAGCTTTTTGAAAGCAGGACTATGTGGCTCATTCTTGTTATAATTGATCATGAGTCATTTTGAATGGTTGTCTTCCATCTGGCTATATCTTTCATATTAAAGTGTACCAGTTTTAATTTGCTCAGAATTCTCCCCAAATGAAATTCAGCCCAAAATAAATAAACCCATTAATAAATAAATATTATACATGTAAAGTTGATTCCACAAAGCACTAGACTTAGACTTTTACAAGCTGATAGTCATCACATTTATGGTCTCTGTTCTTTCCAGGACTGAAAAAATAAGATTGAGCTCTTCTCAAATCTGTGGGAAAGAGAAAATATGTGTATGTGTAATGGATAATAAAAGGTATCAAAGCAATAGAAAATTCTCACTAATTTTATGATGAAATCAAGGCATGCAAATAAATTCTGTGGTCTTTTTTTTTTTTTTCTCATAAGTTCTTATGGCCTAGAGTCCCCAGATATACTGGAGATACCCAGTCAGAATTTTGAGAAGCAATGCCTTGTATATGTTACCTCATCTCAAATTAAATTTAGTGTATATAAAGAATATATGACATCTCTTTTTCTCTTTGTCTGAATCACACCACACACACACACACACACACACACACAAAGACTACTTTCTATAGAGAATTTGAAATCCTTAAACAAAGGAATGAGGCATTAATCTACAGGAATATCCAAGAAAAAGAAAGAAGGTGAGATATTTTTGGTTAAAATCATACAAGATATGTTACCACCCATTCTCTGTAATAAACAAATAAGCAAAGAAAGAATTTCCACTCCTATTCTGGCAGTGTAGAAATGCAACATTTCTGTCATATTCCAAAATAACTTCTGAAAAGTTCAATTAATGACATTACACAGTAATCAAAGCATATCTATGGGAGGACTGCCTTTTATTTGTTTGTGCCAAGTCAAGTGCTCATTCATTTTTCCCTCTCATGTTTATTTCTTTCAATGCCTAGCAAAAAAAAAAAATGATAATATATCAATATATTAATGGAAAACAACATTTTATTCATAAGCAGAAATAACAGACAATGAAGTGATACCACCACTAACCGAAATCAATGAATATCTATTTAAAAGTGGTGGGGGGTGGGAGAGATGGGGTGGCTGGGTGATAGACATTGGGGAGGGTGTGTGCTATGATGAGCGCTGTGAATTGTGCAAGACTGATAAATCACAGACCTGTACCTCTGAAACAAATAACATATTATATGTTAAAAAAAAAAAAGAAGATAGTAGGAAGGGAAAAATGAAGGGGGGGGAATCGGAGGGGGAGACGAACCATGAGAGACTAAGGACTCTGAGAAACAAACAGGGTTTTAGAGGGGAGGGGGGCAGGGGTGATGGGTATTAAGGAGGACGGACATGTATTGAATGGAGCACTGGGTGTTATGAACAAACAATGAATCATGGAACACTACATCAAAAACTAATGATGTAATATATGGTGATTAACATAACAATAAAAAATTAAAAAAAAAACTAATGATGTAATGTATGGTGACTAACATAACATAATAAAATAAAATTTAAAAGAAAGTAAAAAAAATAAAATAATAAAAATTGTTGTGAGCGCAAGGTCCTGGATGTGAGAAATCTGGTAATACTTTAACTTAAACAACATTTTTATCTTTATTTTCTTTATTAATCACTATTTTCAGTGGGTAGAATAGTTAATACTTGAAATTATAACTTGGAAAGTAGTTTACAAACCTACAAGCCTCCAAAAAGCCACTGTTAATATGCAAGCTATGGAACTACCTATCCAGATTCAGAAGCATGAGAATGCATGAGTTGGTGATGGAAGAGAGGAGGCAAAAGTCTGAGGTCCAGGCAAGTCCAGATGGGCATAGGGCGGAAGTCTTGACAGCCCAACACCATTGACCGGAGCCCATTGTGGCACTAAGATCTGTATGCAATAAGGAACAAGAGACACCAATTGGAAATGTCCATATGCTTTCACTATTGCCTTTGATAAATACTAGCAATCCACAGTATTCATAACCGTTCATAGCTTCTTGATTGAAATCTTTTTGGAATTACAATAAATCATCCTTGACAAAGTTTAAAGACACAACCACCCCACTAGTAATTTTTAAAAATCTCTTCAAGGGGTGCCTGGGTGGCTCAGGTGGTTAAGCATCTACCTTTAGCTCAGGTCATGATCCCGGGGTCCTGGGATGGAGCCCTGCTTGGGGCTCTCTGTTCAGTGGGGAGTCTGCTTCTCCCTCTCCCTCTGTGCTCTCTTCCTTTCCCTCTGTGATGTCTCTCTCTCAAATAAATAAATAAATAAATAAATCTAAAAAAATGATATCTTCAAAAACTCCCCATTATTGAAAATATAAAGACACAGTATAGAAATTGCTTTTAATTTTATGTTATCTTTAATATTAGTTATTTTTTAAATTGGAAACGATAGTAGTAAAGATTCTACTTCCCATAGAAAGCATCTCTGTGTTCTTAAAATGATGACAAAATGAAAATCTCTGCACAGAGGAGAAAACATAGAATGGAATGAGAAATGATATTAACTTCTTGATTTCAATTTTCTCAAGTTGTTTAATTGGCTGACAATCACTGAAACTGACAAATTATTCTTTTCCTATAATATTAAATGAGATTTAGTTAAAAAGTAGTTTTGCACAAATTATACAAAATTCCATTTTAAAATTGATGTATCACTTGTTCTGATACCTTTAACCTCAGGAGGCTGTATTATTGGATTCAAACACATTTAGATGTTTTATATGTTTCTAATGTATTGATCCTTTCACATTTTGAAATGTCTCTGTCTCAATAATATATCTTCTCTTAAAGAATACTGAGTCTGTTTTTTGTATATTATTCCCAACTTCCCTTTGGTTCATATTTGCAACTTAATGTATTTTGCGATATGTCTATTTTCAAAGTATAGCTTTATACTTAAAGGATACATTTTGTAAGAAGCTTATAGTAGATACATTATAAATTTTAGTCTGATAAGGCTAGAATTTTAATTGGATAATTTGATTTATATTTAATGTGACCACTGTTATAAATTTGTGTAAATCAGCCATATTATGTATGCCCCTTTTTGTCCTGCCTGTTCTATACTTTCTTTTCTCCTTTTAATTTTCAAATAATTAAATTGTATTTTATTGTATATTTTTCCTGTATTATAGGTTATTTCACTAATTTTTAGTATTTAATCTGAAAATTACAAAATGCATCATTAGACTTATTAAAATCCAATGTACAGTAGGTTTTTAACTTAGAAATGGCAAGGAACTTAAAATACTTTAACTCTTACTTTATTCCCCAAAACAACTTATAGTTTTTGGTGTCATTGGAGTCAACTTTTTGACTTTTATATACATTTACATACCCAAGATTTTATCATTATTATTTTAGTCCATCAATATTCATTTATATCCATGGATTTCCTTTAGTAGGGCTTAGTATTCCTTGTTTCCTATCCATACCTCCAACTGGGATCATTTTACTTCTGTCTGAGGATTATTTCTTTTAATGCAAGTGTGCTCTTCATTAATCCTCATTTTTATTTCCTTTTTTAAGGACATATTTGCTACATATAGACCTCTGAATTGACAACATTTTTGTCTTGTACTTTGATCTGTTTTCTTCAGTTCCCTATCTTCATTTGTTGAAAAATCATCTATGTCTTTGAAGGCAGTATTTCTCTGGATGCTTTTAAGATTCTTTGTCTTAAATTTAACAGTTTTACTATGATATGCTTGTGTGGTTTTCTTTATACTTCCCTGCTTGGAGTTATAGAGCTTCATATTGAAGATTTTAATATGTGGGGGGGAAAACCTCAACTATTAAATCTCCAAATATTGCTTTGATCTCATTTTTCTTCTCTCTCCTCTTTTCTCAAATTCCAAGCACAGTTGTTTCAGACTTTTTGGTTATATTTCATTTTTGTCTTTCATTTGTTTCTGTATATTTCAGGCTTTTATCTCCATACCTCAATGTATATATTTTCTTCTGACTTATCTCCGGTTTACTATTCTTCTCTCCAAGTGTGTCTAAACTAATGTTAAAACTATTGATTGACTTAATTTATGTTTTTATATATTTTTTTCACTTGTAGAATTTCTCCTGATCATCTTGCGTAGTGTTTTATTCTCTCCTGATATTCTAGATCACTCATGGTTATTTTAAAATTATTGCTGGCTAATTGCAATATTGTGATGGCCTGTGGGCCTTTTTCTCATTTATTTTTATTTTATTTTGGTCAATTCTTGACTTCCTTATGCATTGTTATTTCCCAATGAATAATAGTTGTATCTGAAAAATTATAAAGATAATTTAAGAATCTAGGTGATGTTAATTTTCCTCCAGAGAAGGAATTATACCTATGGCAAACAGAATAAGGGCAAATCATATGTACCAAGTAAAAATTCAGCTACTCAAACCTAGATTTGAGTTTTTATGAGACCTGGCTTACCAGGTTTCCTTTTATTCCTTCATGTTAGTCATTACTGGGTCCAAAATAAAAGTATGGTATGCTTATTGAGGCATGTGCTCCTTGGAGAATCCTGAATTCAACTTTTCCATGCTCCCAATACTGCTTCTTGAGACTGCTGAAAGCTCTACTCAGTATCAGTTGCTGCTTAAAATCAGCAAATACCCCAAGGACAAAAGGGTCGTCAAAGATGGGACCCCCCCCCCCATGACATTGACCTTAATATCAGTGCTGCTTTGGTCATGCTCTGATGCCCTTAAACAGATTCTTTTTTTTTTTAAAGGTTTTATTTATTTATTTGAGAGAGAGCATGAGCAGGGTAAAGGGCAGAGGTAGAAGCAGACTCGAGTGGGGTGAGGGACAGAGAGAGAGAGAGGGAGAAGCAGACTCCTCGCTGACTAGGGAGCCCAATGCAGGGCTTGGTCCCGGAACTCCGGGATCATGACCTGAGCTGAAGGCAGATGCTTGACCCACTGAGCCACCCAGGCACTCCAACCCTTAAACAGATTCTTAAAGTCACTTTTACAATTCTTCTAGTTGTTATTGGTGGAAATGTTGGTCTTCTAGAGTCAGAGATAAAATTTTAAAATATCTGTTTTATAAAACAATCTCAGACAGGTCAATTAACCACTATTCTTATTCTTTTTTTTATGTACCAAATGTAATAATCTCACTTTTAGAAAATATAAGCAAGTAATAAAACAGGAAAATAATAACACAGTCTTGCATTAAATTCCCATGTGACTGACAAATTTTAGAAGTCTTGAGAGGGATTTTGATCCATATGCCCAGGGGTATCACTGCTCTCAACTACTGAGCGCTGATTAATGAAAAAAATGCTGAGGATTTTCAACACTATATTCTATTAGCATTCAGAAAGTAGGAACTGATCATCATTTCCAGAACAATGTATCCAGAATCACATGATGTGAGTTAGTCTGGCAACCTTTTATAGACCATTATACAATGCAAATTAGATGTTATGTAATGACATACAAGAAAATAAAAATAACTTGTGTTTAGGAAATCAAATACATGAGAGCCATTATATGTTTTATCAAAATTGTGAGCACATAAGAAAAAGGAAGAACGTAGAAAACTTAAATTTACTAAGTAGATTTCTTATGGCTGGTTGCTTTCATTATAAATTATTTTTCTTATTAAAAGAGAGGTACCTTTTATATATCAGATTGCTTGGTACATGTGAATGATTGTTTAATGCTAATTGCTTGACCAATTGAAAATGAAGAAGAGGAAGCTTAAATTAGTGGCCTTATACTAATAAATAGCTAAAATTTATTCAGTGTTTTCTGAATTGCATCAAACAATTTATTTATTGGATGCCGCTTCACAGAACAACAAGGTCGATTCTCACACTTTACAAATATGTACACTGACGTCCACAAAAGCAACTGTTTTAAAGGGTGTTGATATTTATCTTTGATAGAAGTAAGATTTAAATCCAGTTCTAAAGAGGCCTGTACCATTTTTCTCTCCCTTCTACTAGCTTTTTCTGAGTTTTATAGTGCTCGATAATCACTGCTAATTGATTAATAATCAAAATAAAGAGAGTGCAATATTAATTTCATTAAGAAAGAAATTCTAGTTGTTCAGTGATTTTTCTTTCTTAATGGTTAGGATGTGTTAGTATATGGTAATTGCTTTTAAATTTATGGGAAAATGATAATTTTATAATAATTACAAGGTGAATAGGTAACCATATATTTTTTACTTTGAAATAAAAATTATGTATTTTGAAGCTTTGTGAGATGGACCAAGCTGGGGGGAAAAAAAGGGAAAGAATATAATACAAATATTGTATTTTCAGAGATAATCATATTTCTTGGAAAATATGTAGGGGCATCATACCCAAAGAAGATAAGTAACATTTCCTCCACAAATTGAGAACTGTGTATGCCGTTCACTTGTATGTGTCATTTACATATTCAAATGCCACTTTTCATATTTGATGAAATATGTATTACATACATATTTAATTCAATAAGCAAGCATCTTATTTATTATTCACCTGCATTTTCTTACCACAAGTTTTAAAAAATAATTTGTATGAGATTACCTGAGGTTTATGGTTTTTGGTAAAATAAAATTAAATTTTTATACCATAGGAAATGAAATTCAATGTCTGCAGGTATATTAATCTTGACTCTATACAATTTCCTCCTATAGGATATAGATTTCTGACTTAGCTCAGGCTTCTTTCTCAGACTAAATGTGCTCACATTTACAGGCATTCAGCATCACACTGAAGTTTTGTGAACTTTACAACATTGTATTCAGAGAGATAAATAACATTACTCTTTAATTTGGTGAGCACTAAATCTTAGATAAATGAACAAAGTAGAAAAGTAGTTACTTTGATTCTTATGGTGTTTATTTCTCAAGATCAGAAAAATAATCTTGGATTTTAGCGTGTTGAACTTTAAACTGTCGGGAATTAGGATACTGCGAGGAGCTGTATTATATGCATCATATGGGCACAGGTAAATAACAATGACAGTTTCCACACACCTAGCTAGTAGCATGTGAGAAGCTCTGTATCAAGCACTTAGCATACACGTCTCAGTTCTTATTTATAGGACACCTGTGATACCCATTTGTAGAAAGAAATAATGAAATGTAGAGAGGCTAAGGTACATGCTGAAAAATCTGCAACAGACTGAGAATGCAAATTCCAGTTGTCTGAAGCCAAATGTTGAGTTAGAGCATCATGCTACATCCATACTCATCCCTAAATAGTTTCCAGTTTAGACACTGATTATTTTATATACCAATACTTACGTTTATTGATCTCTTTTAACTCTTACAACAAACCTGAGAGGAAAGTAGTATTATCCTTACTTAATGGGTAGATGTGAGAACTGAAGTCTGAAGATCCCACACAGAGTGAAGCCAAAGTTAGAGCTAAAAGCCGTGCACCTGCCCAGCATGCCTGTACCCCTCACTGCTGCCCAGACTATTTCATTTCCCAGCCCTCCCACTGGCAACTATGTGCTTGAAGATCTGCCTTTCTTTCATTTCTTCTCTTAAACCCTAAGCTGCTCTACCATGCACACATATTTGGAACAATTACTAGAGAAAGCTATTCAGAACAGCCAGGTTTGCAATCACCCTGTTTACCAAGACTCCTCTTGGCGATACATCCCCAGAATCTGGAGAGAGTCTAGAAACCCTTATACCCAGCCAGGAATTCAATCAGAGTGCCTGGACATGGAGCAGAGTGTAGGCATTAATGCAAATCTCCAGGGCACCTAGATTTCAGAACTGCTGGTCTATCTGCTTCAGTCGCCGAGGCTGGCTGGGCTGTGGGTAAATCCTGAGAAACCAAACTGTAGTCCGGGGCCTCACACTGGTTCTACTTGGGTGAAGGCCATGCCAAGGTAAAGTAGAAAAGTGGTTTCAAAGTTCAAGAAGTGGTCCAGAGTCACTACAGTGGGTTGATCACTCATAAAAGAACATGGAAATGTAGAAATCAAAGTAACATGAGCACCAGAAGGAAGATAGAGGAAATTTTCAGGAGTTTTTCAGAGTGGGTTTAATAACAGCAACCATCAATTTTTCTTCTACAAACCCACCCCTTGTCCACCTACATTACTCTTACAAGAGAGTGTCACACTCTGCAGGGTTATGCTCTTACACTACTATATTTCATCCAATTTCTCATGGTCAGCAGTTCTGAGAGCCCTTGGAACATGTGATATGAAATTACTACCAGAATAATAACCTAAAATAGTATTTGAGTATTACTAATTTAATTCTGTGTAATTTTTTAAAAGTATATCAAAGTTCTGCACTTAAAGAACTTGATGGCTGAAATGCAAATAAAATGTCTATAACATACAATTAAAAATAACTAACCAGCCCTAAAAACATGACAATGTGGAGTAGGTTTAGAGCAATCATATTAGTCAGTATTTAGTCCCTTTCTCCTGAAAATGTGGTGATAGAAGCAAATTATCAGTAACACATGTTTTTTTAATTCTTTTACACTACTATATTTCATCTTTCAATACTCAAAAGCCAACATCCAAATTTGTAGATTATAGTCAAATAAGGCCTAAGAAGATACCAAGGCATTTGAAATCAAAATAAGGAGTAGATCCTTTGATTTAAAGAAATTTTTAGTATAGTTAATAAGTTGACCATGGAACACAGAAGTTAAGAGAGGAAGTGGGCGAAATAAAAGCCTGGAAATTGCCTGCATACGTGAGGGTATTTTGAAAATGAATTGTAAGTCAGTCCTTGTTCTTATGATATGTACAAAAAATTTTTTCAGCCGAGTAATTGCTTGCAGAATTATAAAACCACAAGTTGATATATGAAATAAGACATTTATGTTTATTTTAAAGACAAATTTGTAGGTTGAACCCTAACCATGACTTCTATTTATTGTTTTGTACATGTTCTATTTTTTTCAGAATTCACATTAATTATGTTTTATTTTCCTGTAGAAGCTCCAGTCCTGTTCACAGAACTTCCCTCTATTTCCAGCTGAGTGAGGACACAAGAGCTCAGGGGAATGTGCTTATAAAAAGGAAGCTAATGAATCACAGACCTGTACTCCTGAAACAAATAATACATTATATGTAATTTTAAAAAAAAGCTCAGGGGCACCTGGGTGGTTCAGTTGATTAAGCATCTGCCTTTGGCTCAGGTCATGCTCTCAGGGTCCTGGGATCTAGCCCCTCGAGCTCCCTGCTGAGTGGGGAGTCTTCTTCTCCCCCCCGACCTCCTGTTCTCTCTCTCTCTCTCTCTCAAATAAATAAAAATCTTAAAAAAATAAGCTTGTATTGAAAGGTCTCCACAGACAAATTCATAATTTTGGTAATTTTCATTATGTGTTGGGAGGGTCTTGGGGGGTCATAGGACTCCATATATCATCATATCCATGGTTATGATTTATTACAGTGAAAAGACACAAAACAGTATCAACAAAGGGAAAAAGCACATGGGACAAAATCAGGGAGAAACCAGGTGCCAGGCTCCAAGAGTCCTCTCCCTGTAAAATCACACAAGATGCACTGAACCTCTCAGCCTTGAGATGAGACAGTACATGTGATGCCTAAAAGGGAAGCTCATTAGAGACTTGGCACCCATGGTGGCTACTGGGGATTGGTCATGTAGATGCCCTTGCTAGCATGTGCCAAAATCCCAGATTCTCGGAAGGAAAACAGTTTCAGCATAAGACATGTTACTTGCATAAAAAAAAAATTAGGTATAGTGAGCCACCCTTATTGAGAAATGGTGGGAACTTTGCTGAAATCCATCTTCCCAGACACCAGCCAAGGGTCAACCTATGAGCAAGCCTCTCAGAGGACCCTGCTAACCCTGTTGTGTTAACTTTTTCTGCACAGTCCCTTCTATCTTGCAGTCTTTTTCTACTTGCGATTTAAGGTAAATTCACATGGGAATCATACTTAGTGATTACAGGTCTATCAATTAACATAATGGTGGAGAAACAATAGTAATTTCCTCATATGATTTTAGAGAATTTCTTAATGTTACCCCAGAGAACAAGTTTTTTGCTTGTTTGGTTGGTTGGGGTTTTTTTTGTTTGTTTGTTTTTTTGGGGGGTGGGGGTGGGGAGGAGTGGGTGTTTGCTTTTTGTTTTCATTAGTAAAATACAGCAATAATATTTTCCTTCACACAGCACTAACAACCCAATTTTTCTCAAAAGCAAATCTACTCAAAAATAATTTACTCAAAAGTAATTCAGCTGCATGGGTAAAACCCTTCGGGTTTAAAAAATAATTCCTTCTGGGCGCCTGGGTGGCTCAGTTGGTTAAGCGACTGCCTTCGGCTCAGGTCATGATCCTGGAGTCCTGGGATCGAGTCCCGCGTCGGGCTCCCTGCTCGGCGGGGAGTCTGCTTCTCCCTCTGACCTTCTTCCCTCTCGTGCTCTCTATCTCTCATTCTCTCTCTCGAATAAATAAATAAAATCTTTAAAAAAAGAAATAATTTCTTCTTTGTGTATACTTGCAGAAATTATTTAAAAGGTCCAATTCAAATGCAATAACTCTATTCAAGGGCTTTTGTGAAAAAAAAAGTAGTGATCTATATTATGGATAACAGCTAAATTTATGTCAAAAAATATTTTCAGCCCTCATAGAATAAATCAACTGTAATTGCTGCATAATGAATTATTGAAGTACTGATTTATTTGTTATTTACTTATGTGACATGTGCAGAATATTACAAGTTCAAGATCTCAAATTATCCATATGATATTGGCTATATGATCTTCATGTAAATGTCTCCTCAGATGGGTTTATATTTTTACCTTGGCCTTTAAATTTAAGATATCTTTGATTATAATTATTCTCTTCCTGCCATTGAAGTTGAGGTGTTACTTGAAGTTTCAACATTAATTTCTCCAGCAATGTTACATTTTAGCAAACCATTATTTTGGCCCTAAACAAGATTCTAAATACTCTTCGGTATGAAGCATGAGAAACAAGAATTAAGTGGGTTAGGAACATACGCATTTCCTTCAGAATAATTAATGTTGGCTGCTGCAACATTTAAACCACAAAATCTCATTGGGTAAACACAACAGTGCTTATTTCTCATACAAAGTCCTGTGTGGGTCCGGCACTTTTCACAGATATTTGGGTTATTTTTATCTTAAGAATCATTATCTCCTTGTCCCGAGACTTCTTACAGGCACTGCTGAAAGAGAAGAGAAACAGTGGAAACACACCGGATTTTTAATATCTCGGCCCTAAAATGACAGCATCACTATGCACAACCTATTTCCCAAATCGGTCACAACTTCCAGGAAGGCCAGGGAAATGTGAAGAAGCAAATAGGGGCTTTGAGAAGCAGAGCCTTTCTCACTGTTCCTAATTCCTTTTTTCTTCTTTTCAGATGTTGAGCAAAAACTTACTTTTCTCCTTTTCACACCACTTATATTTTGTGGCTTTTGTGACACCCACGAAGACACACAGACAAGGAAAGACAATGACCCAGCACATCAGGATCATTGTCATGATGGAAGTTCCAAGAGCATGCATAGAAAGACAGGAACCTGGGGTGCCAACAGACAGAGAAATTTACGCAGAACAAATGTCATTTAGACTAAAATGTCATAAAAATACCTTCTCTTTTCTGGCATTGATCCTTGGACTTGAGAAACCATTATTCCACACCTCAGCCCAGTCGTATTGCTATGGCTATTCTTTGCACCACCAGCGCTCTGTTACCCAGGAAGAAGTAAATGAGAAGGAGAGACTGGGTGGTTCAAGGACAAAGTGCTTTCGTGTTAGCCTCCAAAATGGCCTTGCAGCTATGCAGAGAAATAGGTTGTTTTGTATGATGCCAGGAGAATCTTCCTATAATTAAAAATAAGTGCATATAACATAACGTTCCAGCTTCATTTCTCTCAATGCTCCCAAGTGAAATCCATTTTCTGGCCAAATAGGTTGTCCAAATGTGGCAGGCCCAGGCTATGATCTCTTTTATTTCCATATTTTGTTCGAACCACTCCATATTTTGTTCGAACCACTAGAATTTTCTTCTCTTCATCTTTCATCCAAATTTTAGTTTTCATTAAGATGCAACTTGAATCCGACATGCTCAGATGTGGTTTCCTTACTGTGCAATTTTTCTCCCCTCTCATAATTCCTAAATATCACTTTTAAAGTGTTTCCCCAACCTAAACTGTTTTCTCCCTATATAGTCATTTATTTTATGATTTTTTATTTTTATAAAGATTTATTTATTTATTTGAGAGAGAGAGCATGCACGTGCATGCAAGTAGGGGAGGGGCAGAGGGAGAGAGAATCTCAAGCAGACTCCCCACTGAGCACAGAGCCCTACACATGGCTGGATCCCAGGACCCATGAGATCATGACCTGAGCCAAAACCAAGAGTTGGATGTTCTATTGACTGAGACACTCAGGTGCCCCCAAATCACTTACTTTTTTGAATAGAGTATCAAAATATTGTACATAATAGCCCCTCAATAAGTATTGAACAAATATTCAAGCTTTACAAGTTCAGCACATACTGGCTAATTTAGATCAAAGTTTAATTTTGGGGGGTTCAGTATTTATACTTTTCTCTGTCACTGTATAGAAAACCTTAAAATAAATGCCCATTCTATAATTCAGCATTTTAGTATTAATATTCTGATACAAGGATGTAAATGCTATTTTGCTGATGTATTAATTACACTTTGAAGAGTTCTATGTATTTATCAATAAATTATTGGTTTTTGCAACTGTGAGCATTATCCACTGCCCACAAAGTTATAATTCTAAGGGAAGAATATTAAAATCAATATTGTCAGTGAAGTAAAAGGTTTTTTAATAGTTCCAAAAACTAAAGAAATTATAATCTGTGTAATTCAAGAAAAAATTTAATTGAAATGCAAAGAAAACTGACATTCCATTTATAGATGGAATTTTAGGCAATGGTGAATAATTAACTCAAGAACCAATAGCCCATCAATCTCTATACTTACAAATGATTTGATAGCTATTTTAAACTCCTTTTTATTCACACTTTTCAAGGCCAAGCATGATGTTTAACTTGTCATATAATTCAGAATGGAAGTGGAGATTAGGAAACAGGAAAGAAAAGAGCATATTTTTATTCTTGTTTGATTTCTGTTAAATATCTGTAATCTGTGGTAGATTTATAATAAATTTCCTACATTTATATAGCACTTAATCATTCTGAAATGTTTTCATCTTTATTATTTTAATTGAATTTATTTTATAAAGAATAACTTCTCCATCCCTACATTAGTGAAGAATGAATGTGGATCCACTCTTCTCATTACCCGTTTCAAGGGAACATGCTGATGTACGTCCATATTCCAGCAGCAGAAGCTTTAACTTTCCCTTTAGTACCATTTAGGGGCCTAGTCATGGTGGTCAGCAATGGTATTTTCCCACGAAGAGATGCATCTCTTCCCTGATTTCAATCCCTTTCTCATTCTGAGTTATCATTTAAGTTCATTAGCTTGCATAGTCTGGAATAATGTAAATAAAAGAGAGCTTAAAATATGTATCAAGGGATGCGGGTGGCTCAGTAGGTTTAGCGTCTGACTCTTGATTTCCACTCAAGTCATGATCTCAGGGTCGTGGGATTGAGTCCCGCATCAGGCTCTTCGAGCAGCGTGGAGTCTGATGGGAATTCTCTCCCTCTCCTTCCCCCAACTCAAGCTCTCTCTCTCTCTCTCTCAAATAAATAAACAAATAAAATATTTAAATAAATAGATAAATAAAATAAAATAGCTATCAGATCATTTAATAGTATGAAGATTGATGGGTTATTTGTTCTTGAATTAATAATTCATCATTGCCAAAATTCCATCTATAGACTAAAATACTGGCTTTCCTTGCATTTTGGTCCCCTCAGATAGCTAGACACACACAGCAATGACTTGAGGCTGCCTCTTTTCCTTTCCTTTCATGATGAGGTGAAAGCAACTTGACTCAAGTGGTTGTAAACCACTCAGAGGTTTGGTCCATTGGAAATCTTGGCCCACTTGTAGACACCAGAAACATCAGCTCCAGAGGCATAAAAGGCTTAGATAAGCTCAGGAGATGGGACATGCGAATCCTACGTCAATTATGCCTACTGAGCACTGCCAGTAAGTTATAGTCATTCCATCAATTAGTTCTGGCAGACCAGACTCTGGCCCACAGATAGAAACTTCCTGGAGATAGCGGTTCCCCCATGTGAGGTGCCTTCTGTCCTTTTAAACTTTGATTTCCTTTTTCTCTTACTTTTTTTTTTTTCCAAAAGGAAAGGTAAAAGCTGAGTTTATGTGGAGTTCAATAGAAGGAACTCGGATTTTCAGGTCTCAGAGCAAGCCGTGCTTGCGCTCTGTACAAATAGCTGCTATTGACTGAACACATTGAAGGCTGTTTCCTAGAATGTAAATCATCACGGATGGAGAGTTTCCCCACAGCAGATAGTCTCCTCACTTCTTTTCCTTTTTCTTTTTTTTTCTCTTTCTTTTTTCTTTCTTTCCCTTTTTTTCCCCTGGTTTCAGGTCTTTTCTGATTTGTTTAGAGTATATTTTCTGGGGACGTTGTTACCCTGTTAGCATTTTATTCTCTCATTCATCTATTCGCCTCTGGACAAAATGACAAGACGGAAAAATCACTTCAACAAAAAGAACAAGAGGTAGTACCGACTGCCAGGGACCTACTCAATATGGACATTAGTACAATGTTGGACCTAGAGTTCAGAATCATGACTTTAAAGATACCAGCTGGGCTTGAAAAGATCATGGAAATTATTAGAGAAACCTTTCTGGAGAAATAAAAGAACTAAAATCTAACCAAGTTGAAATCAAAAAGGCTATTAATGAGGGGCAATCAAAAATGGGGGCACTAACTGCTAGGATAAATAAGGCAGAAGAGAGAATCAGTGATATAGAAGACCAAATGATGGAAAATAAAAAAGTTGAGAAAAAGAGAGATAAACAACTACTGGATCACGAGGGCAGAATTCGAGAGATAAGCGATATCATAGGATGAAACAATATTAGAATAATTGGGATCCCAGAAGAAGAAGAAAGAGAGAGAGGGGCAGAAGGTATACTGGAGCAAATTATAGCAGAGAACTTCCCTAATTTGGGGAAGGAAACAGGCATCAAAATCCAGGAGGCACAGAGAACCCCTCTCAAGATCAATAAAAATAGGTCAACACCCCGACAACTAATAGTAAAACTTACGAGTCTCAGAGACAAAGAGAAAATCCTAAAAGCAGCTCGGGAGAAGAGATCTGTAACCTACAATGGTAGAAACATTAGACTGGCAACAGACCTATCTATCCACAGAGACCTGGCAGGCCAGAAAGGACTGGCATGATATCTTCAGAGCAGTTAAACAAGAAAAATATGCAGCCAAGAATACTATATCCATCTAGGCTGTCATTGAAAATAGAAGGAGAGATAAAAAGCTTCCAGGACAAACAAAAACTAAAGGAATTTGCAAACACGAAACCAGCCCTCCAAGAAATATTGAAAGGGGCCCTCTAAGCAAAGAGAGAGCCTAAAAGCAGCATAGATCAGAAAGGAACACAGACAATATACAGTAACAGTCACCTTACAGGCAATACAATGGCAGTAAATTCATATCTTTCAATAGTTGCCCTGAATGTGAGTGGGCTAAATGCCCCAATCAAAAGACACAGGCTATCAGGTTGGATTAGAAAACAAGACCCATCGATATGCTGTCTGCCAGAGACTCATTTTAGAACCAAAGACACCCTCAGATTGAAAGTTAGGGGGAAAACCACTTACCATGGTAATGGGCACCCAAAGAAAGCTGGGGTGGCAATCCTTATATCAGACAAATTAGATTTTAAACCAAAGACTGTAATAAGAGATGAGGAAGGACACTATATCCTACTTAAAGGGTCTATCCAACAAGAAGATCTAACAATTGTAAATATCTATGCCCCTAACATGGGAGCAGCCAATTATATAAGGCAATTAATAACAAAAGCAAAGAAACACATTGACAACAATACAATAATAGTGGGGGACTTTAACACCCCCTTCACTGAGATGGACAGATCATCTAAGCAAAAGATCAACAAGGAAATAAAGACTTTAAATGACACACTGGACCAAATGGACTTCACAGACATATTCAGAACATTCCATCCCAAAGCAACGGAATACACATTCTTCTCTAGTGCCCATGGAACATCCTCCAGAATAGATCACATCCTGGGTGTCAAATCAGGTCTCAACTGGTACCAAAAGATTGGGATCATTCCCTGCATATTTTCGGACCACAATGTTTTGAAACTAGAATTCAATCATAAAAGGAAAGTTGGAAAGAACTCAAATACATTGAGGCTAAAGAGCATCCTCCTAAAGAATGAATGGGTCAAACAGGAAATTAAAGAAGAATTTTAAAAATTCATGGAAACAAATGAAAATGTAAACACAACTGTTCAAAATCTTTGGGATGCAGCAAAGGTAGTCCTGAGAGGAAAGTATATAGCAATACAAGCCTTCCTCAAGAAACAAGAAAGGTCTCAAATACAGCCTAACCCTACACCTAAAGGAGCTGGAGAAAGAATAGCAAAGAAAGCCTAAACCCAGCAGGAGAAGAGAATTAATAAAAATCAGAGCAGAAATCAATGAAATAGAAACCAAAAGAACAGTAGGACAGATCAACAAAACTAAGAGTTGGTTTCTTGAAAGAATTAATGAGATTGATAAACACCTGGCCAGACTTATCAAAAAGAAAAGAGAAATGACCCAAATAAATAAAATCATGAATGAAATAGGAGAGATCACAAACAACACCAAAGAAATATAAACAATTATAAGAATATATGATGAGCAACTATATGCCAGCAAATTAGATAATCTGGAAGAAATGGATGCATTCCTACAGATGTATAAACTACCAAAACTGAACCAGGAAGAAATAGAAAACCTAAACAGACCTATAACCACTAAGGAAATTGAAGCAGTCATCAAAAATCTCCCAACAAACAAGAGCCCAGGGCCAGATGGCTTCCCAGGGGAATTGTACCAAACATTTAAAGAAGAATTAATACCTATTCTTCTGAAACTGTCCCAAAAAATAGAAATGGAAGGAAAACTTCCAAACTCATTTTATGAGGCCAGCATTACCTTGATCCCAAAATCAGACAAAGACCCCATCAAAAAGGAGAATTACACACCAATATCCCTGATGAACATGGATGTAAAACTTCTCACCAAAATACTAGCCAGTAGGATCCAACAGTACATTAAAAGGATTATTCACCATGACCAAGTGGGATTTATTCCTGGGCTGCAAGGTTGGTTCAACATCTGCAAATCAATCAATGTGATACAATACATTAATAAAAGAAAGAACATGAACCATATGATCCTCTCAATAGATGCAGAAAAAGCATTTGACAAAGTACAGCATCCTTTCTTGATTAAAACTCTTCATAGTGTAGGGATAGAGGGTACATACCTCAATATCATAAAAGCCATCTATGAAAAACCCCTGAGAGCTTTCCCCCTAAGGTCAGGAACGCGGCAGGGATGTCCACTATCACCACTGTTATTCAACATAGTACTAGAAGTCCTAGCCACAGCAATCAGACAACAAAAAGAAATAAAGTCATCTGAATTGGCAAAGAAGAAGTCAAACTCTCACTCTTTGCAGATGATATGATACTTTATGTGGAAACCCAAAAGACTCCACCCCAAAACTGCTAGAACTCATACAGGAATTCAGTAAAGTGGCAGGATATAAAATCAATGTACAGAAATCAGTTGCTTTTATATACACCAACAATAAGACAGAAGAAAGAGAAATCAAGGAGTTGATCTCATTTATAATTGCACCCAAAACCATAAGATACCCAGGAATAAATCTAACCAAGGAGGCAAAGAATCTGTATGATATGTATGATACCATTTTTATGAAATATAAACTCATCTATAATAACAGAAAGCAAAACAGTGGTTGCCTATGGCTGGGGGCAGAGGGAGGGCAGACTGCCAAGGGGCCTAAGGAATCTTTGAGGGGTGATGGAAGTATTCTGCATCTTGATCACAGTGGTGGTTTTCTGGGTGAAACACCTATAAAGACTTATTGAATTGATATTATATGTGGCTGTTTATTCTGCCTAGTACATCATTACTTCTCTCTTGGCTATAGATGGATTATCTGCCTTTCTGGGTAGCAAGTCCTTTTCATTGACATGCCTGCTTTCCTGGGGAGACTCTGAACAAGAATAGGGGCTGTTGACCTCTCTTCATTAATGGGTAATCCAGGCCCTTACAACATAATGTTTGGATTATGCTTATTAAAACAAACTAGATATTCAGGGCCCAACAAGGGCAAAATCCCTGCTGCAGAGCTCAAGAGACTGATGGGAGAGACAGCTAACATGGGGTGAGTGAAGTGCTAATACAGTGCTCAGCGTGGGTGGTGCATGACAGCAGAGACCAATGATTCTTCAAGGTCAAACTCAAATTCTACTTCATTCTACTTCATTGAGTCCCACAGGGAATTTCTTTCTCTGCTTTCAATTTTTAACACTTACAGATTATAGCATACATTTGGTTCTAATGACATACTATGAGTAATGTAGTTTTCACGTGTGCATGACTTATCTTCCACACAAATGTAAATTCACGGCGTGCCTGAAATCTTCTTTATAGTCCTTTGTGTCTCCAGAAGAGCACTGTGCATCTAGGTGGAGTCCAGTTGCTATCTCTCACGGATGTCTATGTGTTCTTGATGACAATAATGATGACTCATTTTACTAAATAGGTTCCTATGCATTTGAAAGGCTAATCTGCCAAAATGCATTATAAATAGCATGATATATAAAAAGATATATGTGGCTTAAGGTCAGAGTAATTATGCCATGATTAACCAACCTGTCTAGATTTAAGACAACTGTGAAAATCTCCTAAAGGAGCCTGGCATTTGAATAAGCTTTTGTGGTATAATTATGCTTAAGTAAATATTGTATGTAAGTTTGCAGCAGAGGAACTATATTTAGTCGTGAGTCTATGATAAAAATACCAACACTCCTGCACTAATTTTGAAATGCAACTTAAAATTAACGATCATTTTATAAATAAAATTTAACATGAATTATATATCAAATCAATTAAGTTCTGAATTCTTTTTGTTAAATTATGGCATTTTGAGAACAAAATACTTACTTAATAGCAGCTCCTGATATTAGTTAATTTCAGTAATGGCGGTGACTCATAAGCAGTTGCAGCTATGAGAAGAATTTCTGAAAGTTGCAAAAAAAGGTATCTGGGTTTCTGGAAATACAGCTTTTGGTTATTAAACTTCTGTCTCTCTGTTTCAAACCCATTCTGGTAGACTACTTTGTGACACAGGGTTGGCCTCTTGAAACCACATTATTCCTTGGCAGATGTATGGGGTTCCCTCCTGTGAGCTCCTGAATGAGGGTCGTGGGCAGATAGAGCTGTCCTTAGACATCTGTATCCCACATAAAGGGGCCATTTTTCAGAGTTCAAAATTCTAATTATGGCAATTCTTACCCTGTATTCTTAAACTTTTTAAGAAGTAGCTGCCCACTGCACAGCCACAAGACATCTCAGTGTTGCCTTTTTGTCTTTTCAGATCTCAAAAGCTGGGTAGCAATTATTTGGAGGTTGAATTCTTTCTCAATTCTGTTAAAACAACTGGTGTGGATTCAGTGTCCTAATTGGACCCTGACTGATACAGCTAGGCAGGCGTCCTATAGATAAACCTGTGTGTGTTCCTTGGGCTCTACTGAATAGTTGTGCCGGTTGCCAATAATGGTGGCTCAGTGGCAGGGGACTCCACATTAGGGTCTCTCAGACATGGGTTCAAATCCATTTCCTTCCTGCCATGTGACCTGGGACACTTAGCTTGCTTCTTGCACTTCTTGAAGCAGTACTTCTCTTCATGTGTGACAAATGTGTTTAGTGATAACCAGATACAGAATTATCACAATAAGCAAATGGGCATGAAAGCTCTGAGTTCGGCAAATAGTAGGGTGTCTAATCATCCCTCCTGCAAGTAGAAATTACTACTTCTTGATTATTTATGTATGGCCCTTTGTATTTCTACAAGCAGTTACAGTGCCTCCATGTTAATAACTTAGGTTGTGTTCGAACTGAGGTCAAAGCCCAAGCACCCATCAAGCAACCATTCATTTCTGTGTTGCATAGCCCTTAGGAATGTTCCATGACCCTATTGTATTCTGGTCACTTCACACACTTCTTTTACTATTAGATGTAAGGTCCTTGGGGGCACAGTTGTATGTCATTGGTACATCTGCCATTTTGTAATCAGACTTTATCACATTGGTTAACACCCATCTAAATTAGCTAATGCCCCAGGCCTTAAATTAAAATGCAGCACTTGACTGCAATGTGCCAGTTTAATTTGAGCTGCACTTTCTGTTTGAAATGACAGAGTGTGGTTGATTTGAGCTGTTAGATTGTCATTTAGACTCTTCTCTAACTTCAGCCTCTGCTATGGCTTTGCTAGGCTGGTAAACGCCGAGCCTTCATCAAACCCTGGGCCAGGCATGCTCCTCCAACTTGTCCAGCAGGTTAAGGGGAGTGAAAGGCAACCTTAAAGCTGGCTTTCATATTTTTATATTCCAATAGTCTATTTCTCTATGTAAATGAATTCTCATTTACAGAAAAAATAAAACACTCTAGCTTTGTCTAAGATTCTTACTCATTTTTTTAAAGATTTTATTTATTTATTTGAAAGAGAGCAGGGAGAGGGGCAAAAAGAGAGAGCGAGGGAGAGGCTCAAGCAGACTCTTCACTGAGTGGGGAGCCCAGTGTGGGGCTCGATCTCATGACTCAGATCATGACCTGAGCCGAAATCAACAGTCAGACACTTAACTGACTGAGGCAACCAGGCGCCCCACTTACTCATTTTCTTTTTAAATTCTCAATTCTATAATGGGTACATAGTTGGCTCATAAGGAGTATTGTAGGAAAGACAGAATAGAAGGGAAAGTAAATGGAAGGGGGAAAGCAGAGAGAAGGAAGGAAGGGCAGGAGGGACGTAAGAAGCAGTCTGCTAATTGTCCCTGAAGATTGTTGCCGCTGCTTTTTGTTTGTATAGTACTTGTCTGGACTGAGTCAATGAAATCTGTATTTCCTGTAATAAGCAGCCTAATGTTTCCACTCAGGTTTTGTTATTTGATTTTATATATTTTTATCTTTAATTTTCTGTCTCAATTTTTGAGAGTGAGCTAATGACAGGATGAAATTCTTCCAACCTCCATGGATAGAAGTGTTCATGAGTAAGGAAGGTATTCAAAACAAGATGCTCTCAGGTCTGCCCCATGTCTTTCTTTCTTTCTTTATCTTTTTAAATAAACTTTTTATTTTTCTTATTTTTAATTTTTTTTATTAACATATAGTGTTTTGTTTCAGAGGTACAAGTCTGTGATTCATCAGACTTACACAATTCACAGCGCTCACCATAGCACATACCCTCCCCAGTGTCCATCACCCAGCCACCCCCTCCCTCCCACCCCCTACCACTCCAGCAACCCTCAGTTTGTTTCCTGAGATTAAGAGTCTCTGATGGTTTGCCTCCCTCTCTGGTTTCGTCTTGTTTCATTTTTCCCTCCCTTCCCCTATGATCCTTTGCCTTGTTTCTCAAACAATTATTGACTTATTAAATAAACTTTTTAGAGTAGTTTCAAGTTTAAATAATGTTGAAAGGTAGTACAAGAATTCCTATATACTTCCTACCCTGTTTCCTATATCATTAACACCTGACATTATAATAAATTATATTTTTCATAATTAATAGGCCAATACTGACACATTACTAACAAAAGGACTCACTTTTTTCAAATACCCATGGTTTTTACCTGTTCCGGGATCCCATGCAGAATATGACAGTACATTTAACTACCAACGCTCCTCAGCTCCTCTAGATAGTGAGAGTATCCCAAATTTTCCTTGTTTTCAGTGACCTTGACCATTTTGAGGACTACCAGTCAGCTAGTATATATAACATCCTTTAATACAGGTTTGCTTGGTTAAATATGGGTTATGGGTCTTGGGGAGGAAGAACACAGAAATGGAGCACATTGCACATCACATCATCCCATGAGGGCATGCTATCAACATGCCTTATGTTGACCTAAAACCTGAGAGTGTGCCTGACAGATTTCTCCACTTCTTGTCCTTTTCTGCTGTGTAAACTTTGAAAGGAAGTCACTACATGCCCCCAACACTTAAGAGGTAAGGAGTTATGCTCCACCACCTTGAGGGCAGAGTATCTACACACATAATTTGAAACTCTGAATGGGAAATTTGTCTCTTCTCTCTCATCTATTTACTTATTTACCACTTTTGTATCACTATGGACTCATGGGTATTTATTTCTTATTTCAGGTGACCATTCAAGAATACATTTTTTATTTCATGGTTGTTCTAGCTGTGTCCATTGGGAGCTCTTTCAGTTGGATCCATTGTCCCTTGACATACACCCATTATTGTATTTTTTTTTTTTTTTGAGCCCTTCCTTTAATTCTGGTGTCTCAGGCTCATCTTGTACATTCTCTGCCCCAGCCCTTGAATAAGCCACTCCTAAAAGAATTCTTGTTTCCTTCTTGTAAAATGATAGGAGAAGCCAAAGTCTGTGCAATGGATGCTCAGTCTTAATTTGCCCTGGGCCCCTTCAGTTCTCTTTGCTCATGCAGGGTGCTCGCGTTTGGCCAGGAATGCATAATAGTTTGGTCTCTGTCTGGTTTGGCTGTGCACGCGCTCAACCTTAACCAGGACGATGCTTGCTCTAGCTGAGATGGTAACCTCAGGCTAAGAGAGCCCAGCATTTAGCACCCCCCACCTCTTGCCCACCTCCAAGAAGTCACTGCCACGAATGCAGCTGATGGGCATGGCCATCACTCACTCCTTAAAGATGAGGCTGCCCCAGTTAACCAGAAGAATCTTGGACTCACTGTATGTGCTTCCCTGGCAGAAATTTGGCATTGCCAAGCTGGAAGCAGAGTGGACAAGCACCCTCAGGCCAGAGAGACACAAATTCGAATTGTTTTTTTCCTGAAATTTAGAAATTCTTCAGGCATAAGAGATTCATAGATTGTTATTTGCCTTTAGTCAATTTCCAGAGCACTGTGGTGTCATCAATTTTGTCCAAATTTCTAGTTACTTTTAGGCAGCTATATTTGCTGGTTTTATCACTTGGCCTCAGCTAGAAATCTTGCCTTCAGCATTTATTTGAACATGGAAACTTGAAGTAGAACTCTGGATGCCTTACTCTGGATGCCTTTGTGAGTCATATTTACCCTAAAGACTGGGAAAGAAGCCCCACGAATATTCAGGGTCCACCTGTCACATCAGTGAAATTTTTCGGAGTCCAGCAGTCCTGGACATGCTGGAGCAGATCAGAATTAAAGGGCAAGTTATAGCATCTTATAGCGCAGAGCACGAGAAAGAAGTACAGCACTTGGTGGGCCTCCTTGCATTTTCAGAGAGCATACTCTCATCTGCCCATTTATCGGATGACTTGGAAAGCTGCTGGTTTTGAGTGGGGCTGAGAGGAGGGAAAGACTGCAGCAGGTTCAGGCTGCAGTTCAAAAGTAGCTGCGGGTTGGATATTTGATGCGGCGGCCCCAGGGGATGGTGCTTCTAGTGTGCTGATCGTGAGGACGCCCTGCGGTGTCCCTGGCAAGCCCCAAGAGTTAAATCACAGTGCAGAACACTAGAAGTCGGCTGCAAGACCATGCCATATTCAGGAGAGTTTTATTTACCATCCCCAAACCAGCTGATAGAGACTAAATACCTAACTATGAAGAGACAAGTGACGACATAAAAGGGGTGTTCAGCATCACCAGATGGCTACTGCCACACCCCTCAAAAAGGCTTCATGGTCAGGAGGCTCAGTGGCAACCTGTGATGTCAAAGATGTGATATATTAGGGATCAACCTTGAGCAAGCTCCAGGGCATGGGAAGCTACACAAAAGAAGGACTCAAACTCCATGCTTACCTGCCTCTGTAACACCTGTAGCTATCATTCAGCTCCCATGTGTGACCTTATGGGGATGGGAAGGCACATTTCAACCAACTGACAGAGGAAGAAATATTTTAAGCCTAGTTCAAGGATGGGGCTCTATATATTATTTCAGACCCAAACCACCCTGAATGGCACTAACCTTGCATTCAGGGGTAACCCTGAAAGACAGTGATAAGGAAATTCTCCCAGAAGGCCAACTGTAAGCAGTACTCATTGTTATGTGTTGGGAGAAGAAACACAGGTGAGAAAAACATCTACTCCTGGGTAGAGAAATGGTTTGGCTGGGTGGTCAGGAGCCTTGAAGGAGCAATACTGAAAGATTGGAGACAAAAAGTTATGGAGAAGAAATGTATACGCAGGCAAGAGTGTGCAGAATGTTTTGGGGGCTTTCTTCCATATCAAAGCACACGAGAGAACATCCACTGCAGGAGAGACAACTAAGCAACCAGGTAGATGGGCTAGCTCATTGAATGGAAGTCAGAGGACTTCCAAACCTACTTGCTTCTATACTTCCATCATCTGCCAATGAATGGAGCCACCATGTTGCAGGGATGGAAGCCCGAGTATGAGCTCAGCAACATGGTCACCTACTAGCCAAGGGGCATTCAGTTATTGCTGAAAGCCTGAGCAGCCAGCAGCAGAAACTGAGGCAGAGCCTAGATAAGGTACAAAGCTTGGAGAAAATGAGCCAGCCATGTGATGATAGCCTTTTTGTATTAGACACCTTCCACCTTGGAAAGGAAGTGTTTGTCTTACTAGGAATGAGCCAGTTCTGCCCCTGCATTCTTTGCCTGCAGAGCCCCAGCCTGTATCACTGTGCTAGTACTCCGACCACTGGTTGTTGTCATGGGATCGCTCCCAGAATCACTCAGACAAAGGAACCTGCCCAATGACAAAGGTAGAACTTCGTGAACCATTGTCTGGGAAGATGCAGCGTATACCTCAACCTCCAGCCAGTGTGCCGTGGAAGAAGAGGCCTATTTGGGTAATTTGTGCTTCCTGTCTTGGCCACTTCAGGCTGTGTTTGAACAGGTCTTGGTTCCCAGAGGAGATATGCTGGTGCCAGGTGGCACAGTAAGTGATCCCAGCATTCCAGTTAACATGCTGCTGGGGTAATTGACTCAGATCATCTTGGGAAGAGGGGTTTGCTCCTTCATGGCAGGCACAGGGAGAAGGATATCTGGAACGCAGCAGATTTATCAGGCTGCCTGTTTGGGGTTTCATGCCCCAAAATGACTGTATATGTGCAAATATAATAACTGTAGCCAAAGACACAATAAACATGTTGGTGCAGAAACCTGGAGGGAGGGACGGGGGCTTGGTTATTCCCCTGCAGAGCAACACAAATCAGCAAAGTGCTGGTTGAGATTACATCAAACAGGTGTAAGAGGAAAGAGATGATGGGTCTAGGAAGGGCCCCAAGACAAACTCAAACATTGGGAAATGCAGCTTGATCCACAAACCCTCTCTGAGAGACCTTTCCTTTCCTCTGTCCAGCAATGACCATTTGGAAGAAGTGATGACACAACCAAGCAAATGTACCCTGAACACAAGTGGGTCCACCTGGTGCGAGGGGTGGGTGGAGGCAGATGCTGTCCATACTCTGTCCAGCCCCACAGAAGTCTCTGTAGACCCTGAGCAGTGCACAGTGCGGACTAACTGCTTTGGTTAGATATTTTCAAAATGTTGTATCTATTTAAGGCATACTTTTGGTAAATTTCCATGGGATTTTATATTAAATGATTTTCAAGTGAGTCAAAAAGGTAAAACTGGCAAAAATCATGCATTTATGTATTTGTCTGAAGTTGGCACTGTTTATATTATATATCCATGTGATAAGATTTTGGATAGCCTAGAATAATTTGGGTTTTAAAAGAAATAATCTTTAAATGAGCACTTGGCAAGTTATTTCCCAGGATGACTTTTCTAAAATCAAAACGTGGTTACTTCTGGTATGTGATTCATATTCTGCTCTGTAAGAATGAATCTTTATGCGAGCTTATCTTAGAGTAAACATTAGAAAATCAAATACCTTTCTGTGTCTGTAAACATCAATCAAACAACCCAAACAACTTATGTGTCATCGACTACACACTTGGCTAACAGAGCGTATCTATGACTGGAGAGATAAGATAAAGGAACAGCAAGACAGTGAGTCCTGCGAATGACAGGCGACATAGGGAGGGCTCCTGGTGGGCTGGACGGTGAAGTGGGCGCTTCTGTTCAGGAGTGGGACCAGGCTCCCGGTGGGGAAGACAGAGGGCAGAGTGCGGGGAGGGGAACGTGGAACAAGAAGAGGGAATGCGAGAACAGGTTTGTGAGTCACCATGCAAGAAAACTACCTCTATTCATTCAGTTACTGTATATGGAACATCTTCGTGGTAGAAGTAGCCGGTGGGATGGGCAAAATGTTACAGATAAGGTCCACCAGTTTGGTGCCTGTTTGCAAAGTTCCCAGGAGTCTGAATTTCCTCTTGTACACCTTAAAATGCCTTCAGTGATGCTCAGAAATCATGGTCGTTGACCCTCATATTTGGTTCAAAGCTCAATGAATTCGACATTTGAAAATTCAGTGACAGAGTATAAATTTCAAATAATCATTTTCAGTAGCGGTATATGTATGTTTTATTAAATAATCGGTTCATTCTAAATGATTATTTCATCATATAATGTGTAATTATTTTATTTATGTGACAAATTTATATCTTACACCTAGTGCATACATCATAAAAGTGTTGCTTAAAAATTATTCATAAGTATTTAACTTTGAACACCTGTGGTTTATCCTGGAAAATCTACAGACTTTTAAAATTGGGGAAAGAAATCACTTATCTTGATATAATAAGTATTTACTATGTGTACTTTTTCTAATTATTATCTGCTTTAAAACAGATTTAAGGGGCACCTGGGTGGCTCAAGTGGTTAAGTGTCTGCCTTTGGCTCAGGTCATGATCTCAGGGTCCCGGGATTGAACCCCATGTCGGGCTCCCTGCTCAGTGGGGAGCCTGCTTCTCCCTCTCCCTCTGCCCCTCCCCCTGCTTGTGCTCTCTTGCATGCACTCTCTCTCTCTCTCTCTCTCAAATAAATAAATAAAATCTTAAAAAAAATAAAACAGATTTAAAAGAAATTTTGTGCTATTCGTTCAGGAAAAAATCCTGCCAGGATAAAACATAAGTCTTTGTGGTCTAAATGACCTTTAATAGCCTACTTAAAATATACTTGCTAATCATTTATGAGAATAAAGAATCTATATAAAACAGTATGCTTTGTCAGTAGTAAATTATTTTGAAAATAATATCTTAGACCCCAAAATAATCTATGGAGTTATATAACGTTAGTATTGGAAGGGACCTTTGGGTTTTTTAAGTTGCCATTTCAGCAGTATTGTGTGTTTTCTAGAAACACACACTTCCATAGTCTGTATACTTTAAAATAATTATTTTTGTAGAATACCTACAAGGTGATCCATTTTCTTAAAAAATAAGATATGACTGGGGCGCCTGGGTGGCTCAGTTGGTTAAGCGACTGCCTTCGGCTCAGGTCATGATCCTGGAGTCCCGGGATCGAGTCCCACATGGGGTTCCCCGCTCAGCGGGGAGTCTGCTTCTCCCTCTGACCCTCTTCCCTCTCGTGCTCTCTGTCTCTCATGCTCTCTCTCTCAAATAAATAAATAAAATCTTTAAAAAAAAAAGATATGACTATAAAGGCAACCTCTGCCCTATATGCGTGTGTGACTTCCACCCGTGTGCAGTCATCCCCAAGGCCGCCTGCTGTGAGCGGCGCCCAGAGCAGGAGGGGCTCTGCAGCACGCCAGCCCACAGTTCAAGCAGGGGTGCTCCCCCAGCGCGGCCAGAGATGCTCCCAGTGTCCCTGGCAAATCGGGACCTTGGATAGAGTCCCTGGCAGGCACCAATTCTAGAATCTCTATCTCTCAGAACTCAGATTCTGGAGCAAATCTGTGCCCTCTCCTGAACATAGCTTTTTCTTTTTGAGAAACAGCTTTTGATCTTCTAGAAACTCAATACTTAACCATGGGCTATCAGGTGACCATGTGAGGTGAGCTTCCATCATAAACTGGCTGTTGCCTGGCCCACCTCACCATCTGTTTGGGTGGGAAAGGCAGTAATCTATCATCAAATGGGAGTGGTATGTAAAATGCCCAGCTCAGACTGGTCCAGAAGGTGCAATTAAGTTGTAACAACAGGTGACCTAGATTCCTTCAACATCAGCCACCATGGAACTTGCCTCTTCTGTCTCAATCCAAGTCTGTGGGCACCCGTGGTATCTTTTTTTTTTTTTAAGATTTTATTTATTTATTTGACAGAGAGAGAGAGACACACACAGCAAGAGAGGGAACACAAGCAGGGGGAGTGGGAGAGGGAGAAGCAGGCTTCCTGACTAGCAAGGAGCCTGATGTGGGGCTCGATCCCAGGTCACTGGGATCATGACCTAAGCCGAAGGCAGACGCCTAACGACTGAGCCACCCAGGCGCCCTGGCACCTGTGGTATCTTTACAACCAATTTACCAGGGAACAAACTTGAGCCTGGTTCATGGATGGGTCTCCATGATGTACCGGCACCACCTGCATACGGAAACTGCACCACTAGAGAACGTTCTGGGGGTGACGCTGGAAGACACATATTCTGGGCTTGGATGTGCCTTCCCTGCCCATGATGCTTTTGTGGGCACCAGAATCTGTGGGCTCGCAGAAGTTGAACCTGCCATCGTGGCATTCCACATAATGTGTTGGTACACAGAACTTACTTCACAGCAAGAGAAATATGTATTTAGAGCTGAACTGCTTCAGCTTGAATCTCAGTGAAGACCTGAATAAAATAAGAAAAAGAATAAAAACTTGCGAACATCCAGGAGAAAAACATCCCAGGCAGATAAGCAAGTACAAAGATACTCAGGTTAGGATGACATTTAGCATGGTCCCAAAAAACCCCCAAAGGAATGCACTGGGCCTGGAGTGGGCTGAGTGCACGCAAGTGCTCTAAAAATGAGTTTGTAATGATAGACAGGGGCCAAATCCCGTGGAGATTTTTAGATCATGATAAAGAGTGTGGATTTCATGATTCTCAGTCATTCTATGTTTGTGTGTGTGTGTGTTGTCTTGTGTAGGTTAACTCCACAGCTTTTTCTGTGCCCACATCCTTTTGTGGGATAAAAATGTCAAATTTTTTAACTTAATACAAAGATAATGCTGATTGGCCCTCAGGGAGATCCTGTTCTAGGTAGTCAGCATATAATTCCACACATACAGTTCTTATCCTGCTTTGTATTTATGAGATCTTCTGCCTTCGTGTTCCCTAAAGAAACAAAATTTGCAATAACATAACGCTCCCTAAGCTGGAGGCATATGCTCATCTGAGAAAAAGAGAGTAAACATTTCTTCAACCTCTGGTCTTAAACGTGCAAATAGAAGGGATATATGGGTTTTCTAGTATTTCACACATTTTTATATTTCCTTTGAGACAATAAAATGGCTGGTAAATTATTTAGAGGAATATGTCTACATTATGCGTGGAAACAGATTCCAGAGTTCAGTCAAACATCAAATAAATGCTTGAATTTGCAGCAGTGCTCAATATCTTCCAAATAACTGCATTCTGAATAACAGCTTGATTCCAATCTGGAGCATAAATTCCTGTGTCTTTCCACATACAAGTTTGTTGCTGCCAATACGATCTCGCGTTTATAAGCACCCCTTCTGTGGTGGTTACTGTTTAGTGGATACGGTTCTGAGTGTTTTACCTTTATCAGCATGGATTTCCCCACAACAAACCAATGTGGTCATGATCATGATGATCATCCCACAGATGGCGAAACTGAGGCATGGAGCTATTCGGTAACTAGCCCCGGGTCACACAGGTTGCCAGTGGATGGGCCATGATTCAAATGTCCTCGATTTTCCCAGCTCCAGCAAAGAGAATACAGATATGCTCTTGATGGTTTTCAAGTAGAGCTTTGATGTTTAAAGAAATAATAATAAGCATGGATAGTGACAGATGGCTTTAGAATTTTAATGCATTGGTGGTTTTATTGAAAATATAACTCAGCTTGACAAAAATGTGAGAGGCAGCAGAGTTCAAAGAGAAGTGGTCAGAGAATCTTATTCAGGAGACTTTACTACAAAAAATGCACTGGCTTGTTATCTTCAGGAAATTATTGCTCCTCATTTTCTGCTCTCAGAAAATAAAGTGCACCTCTCATAACTGGCCAACCATCATCTTTTACAGTTTGGGGGTTTTGTTTTGTTTTGTTTTGTTTTTGTCACTGGAGTATTTGCTTTCCCTGTTTTTCTTCTGGCTAATATTTAAGCTTTAGTAGAAAGAAGACAGAAATGTAAAGTTACTCTATACCTTCATGAGGTTTGAACTGAGAGAGCGCTGTGAAAGTTATGAGTTGCAGTCACCTTAGAGACCCCGCAGCACGCGGGTCTCACCGGCGGATGCGCGCAGCTGGAACGCTCTGCTCCCCCAAGGATTGGCCGGGCCCCAGGGGGCTGAGGTCCCACAGTCAGGGTGCCTGGGGCCCTCCCTCCTCCTTTCTGTGTCAGCCCCTCACAACCCTGCTGTCTCTGTGCTGCCCTTCCCCCTGCACAGCCCCGACTACCTGCTGTCCACCTCACGCCCCACAGGTGCCCTGGCCAACTGGGCCCGAGAGGCGGACTTCCTTTTTGCCACCCAGCTCTGCCACTGCAAGACTCCAGGCGACATGGTCTTAGGAGTTTTAGACCCCTTGGGGAACTAATCTGAGGAGGCCGATGTTGCAGTAGCCACGTAGTAGATAGCCTCCCTGGAACAGACATTGGTGGAGGTGGGCCAGATCAAATCAGTAACACACCGAACGGGGGCCACAAGCTGAGTCCTTCCCACCTCTTACAGCCTGTGTGATCTTGGGTGCCGCAGTGAAGTGCTCCCAATATCACCTTCCTCAGTCACAAAAAAATGTTCCTTTCCCTGTGACTCTCTCCAATGTCTTTCAAGGATAAAAAAATAAAGAAAAAAATGCATTCAAAATTATTTTAAAATAAGAAAGGACTACAATGTATTCATTAAAAACAAATAAAAATCTTTCATATCATGATACAATTATTCATACCGGGGACATTAAAAGCTAGAGACGGAAGGTTAACCCAAATAAAACTTTGCAAAGTCAAAAGGAGTTGAATCAAGGAATTTCTAGGCCAGAAACCCATCAAATTAACTGTTAGCTGGAATAATACTCATTTAGGACAAGTAAATCACTTAAATAAAATGAATATTTTTATAAGGGTTATATCCCTTCACAGCATCGTTGTAATAGCTAGCTATTGCCACACCACCGTAAATACCCTCACACACGTTCTCCTCAATCACACTATTTTGTTTTTGTTTCTGTTTCTTTAACCATTATTGATAATATATGAAACCTGCTAGGGGATACACAGGCAACGCAAATATATTTTGAAGTCTTCATGGCACTTTAGAAGTAAGTGACCTGAAGTATTAGAACTCAAACATGGTCCCGAAAGATATATGGAAAGAAGCACATTTGACTTTTACCAAAAAAATAGCACAAGGGCATCAGTACTTTCCAAATTTCAATAAGTCTCTCTGAAGTAGGTCAGTCTGGCCCCGAGTTTCCACCAACCCTTAGAAGGTGAACTTAGAAGAAAGAGCTGTCTCCTGTGGCACGCACTGATCTTGGCTAAAGCCGAGGGAAGACACTTCACGATGAACCCAGTGTTTTCTTCCTTAAAAAAATAATACATTAATACCATAGTGAAGACAGAAATTTGAACTCTTTCACTGACAAAGACTTAACATAAAAACTTTTTTTTAAAGATTTTATTTAAAAAAAGATTTTATTTATTTGAGAGAGCGAGAACGAGAGAGAGAAAGCACATGGGGCAGGGGCGTTAGAGGGAGAAGCAGACTCCCCACTAAGCAGGGAGCCCCATGCGGGACCCCAGGATCATGACCTGAGCTGAAGGCAGTCACTTAACCAACTGAGCCACCCAGGCGCCCCAACATAAAAACCTTAAAAACAATATCTTAATAATTCTATTAACAACAGTGCAGTGTTTGTCAAGTTGTGACTCTCCAGCCACCTGTCCAGGGATTATTACCTGAGTTGTGTGTTAGAGATAAAACTCCTGGAGCCCCACCCTCAGAACTTCTGGTCCCGTGGGAGGGAGGGGGTCCTGGGAATCTGCATTTTAACACGACGCCTCGTCCTTTTCGTGCCATGTAATTTGAGAATGACTGACTCCACTCTGCTATCTTCAGACATGCATTCAAATACTAAAACTCGAATACTAGCTCTGGTATCCTAGCTGCAAAACCTTAGGAAAAATACTTGACCTCTTTAGATCTCAACTTATTCATTTGGATCATAAGAAAAGATATCTTATTCATAGGACAAGAGTGATGTTTACACGCTCAGTGCTTGCAAAGCACTCATCCTATTGCCTGCTACCTATTGCGTACTCAGTAGGTATAGCCTTTATCATTACTAATCCTTTTTTAGTCTTTTCAATTAAAGTATTAAAGAAAATCAATTTACTCTTTGGGAAAACAATTAAGATATAATGAAACAGCTTCCAGTGTAAAACTCTTTGGAAAACACCAAAGGAAAGTTGACTCTCTTTCTAATACAATTTTGTGAAGTTCCATTAAAGACAGAATATATGCACAATTAGGTACTGAGATGCACAAAATGTTGTTTACTAAATTTATTTTAAAATAAATTTAAATACGCAAACAATGAATCATGGAACACTACATCAAAAACTAATGATGTAATGTACGGTGATTAACATAACATAATAAATATATATATATAGATAATTGCGTATCAATATAAAAAAATAAATTTAAAAAATTTGTATAGATATCCCTTAAAATACTTTTATGGCAATTATGTATACTTCTTTTTAAAATTTCCCTCTGAATTGTATTGATTTTTGGTGCAACAATTATTTCAATTATTATTTACTCATCACAGCAGCCAAATAAAATTTCATCCATAGTGTACAGAATGTTGGGTTTGCATATACAGAGAGATTGAGGATAAAATCATGTAACATTTTCCTGGTTTCCACTGAAATTAAAAACACAATAACCTACGGAGGTTATCAGTGGCATAATAATGAAATAAGATAGGAAACTTCTTTAAAATGTTAAGTGAGTCAAATCATTGTCAAGTATTATTATCACTTCTGGTAGTACCACTTGTACCATTAACAGAAACGGCAGCCACATAATGCCCTTTGAATGGGAGGCAGTGATAAGAATATTGTCATTCATGCATTTATTTAGATAAAGAGAGAGAGAGAGAGTGGGGGAGGGATAGAAGGAGGGAGAGAGCATCTCAAGCAGACTCAGGGCTGAGCGGGGACCCCGACGCAGGGCTCAATCCCACAACCCTAAAATTATGACCTGAGCCAAAATCAAGAGCCGGACACCCAAAGGACTGAACCCCCCAGGCTTCCTATAATACTGTCATTTATTAAGAGTCCATTTTGGGGGGCGCCTGGGTGGCTCAGTCGTTAAGTGTCCACCTTCGGCTCGGGTCATGATCCCGGGGTCATGGGATCGGGCCCCGCGTCGGGCTCCCTGCTCCGCGGGAAGCCTGCTTCTCCCTCTCCCACTCCCCCTGCTTGTGTTCCCTCTCTCACTGTGTCTCTCTCTGTCAAATAAATAAATAAAATCTTTAAAAAAAAAAAGTCCATTTTGAGCCTGGTTCACTGGTAGAGACTTTATACGCATTATGACATTCAATATTCTCACCAACTGAGTGAGGTTAGTCATACACACATTTTTAAGTGAAGAACCTGAAATCTAGAGTTTTTAGGCAGTGTTACCAAAGTATAGAGCAGTGGCAAAGTTGGACAGGGACCAGATTCCTCCTGTTGTATCCGCAGGGGTCCTAGCCGAGGCTTGAGACCTGGCAGTAGCCTAATAATAAAGAAATACAGGGTAAGGTTTCTACTGCTCCCACTGCCCCCAGATGCTTCTTGTCTGTGCTGTACCAGAGACCCTTGTATTAGTTAGGGTTCTCCAGAGAGACAGAACCAACAGAATGTACACAGAGAGAGAGAGAGATTTTAAGGCATTGGCTCATGCAATTGTGGGGACTTGCAAGTTCAAAATCTACAGACAGCCAGCAGGCTGGAGACCCAGGGAGGAGTTCCGGTGCTTGTCAAAAAGGCCATCTGCTGGAAGAATTCCATCTGCTTCTAAAGAAGTCAGTGTGTCTTCTATTAAGGCCTTTGACTGATTGGATAAGGCCCACCACATTTTGGAGGGTATTCGCTTTACTCAAAGCTTACTGACGAGAAGTTAATCTCATCTAAAAAAATACCTTCACAGAAACACGTAGAGTACTGTTTGACAAAACATCTGTGTGCGGTTACCTAAGCCAAATTAACACGTCGTATTAACCATCACAACCTTGCAGCAAGGCCATTAGATCCAAACCACAACACTCGAGGATTAGTTACCTTGAGGGCAGCAAGCCACGTGTTTGTAGGCGGAATTTCAGATAGCAGTGATAAATTTTCCAAAATCTAACCACTTCTCTCTACCTCAACTGCTACCCTCGGGGGCCAACCCCCTTCCAAGTCTTCTCCCTGCTTCTACTGCTCCTAGACAGCCTATTCCCAACAGGGTAGAAACACAGTCAGTTATGGCATTCCTCTGCTTAAAAATCCTGCACTGGTTTTCCATTTCACTCCGAAAATCCAAAATCCTTCCAACAACATCCCGGGTGATCTGTCCAAGCCCCACGTTTCCTCTCACCTCCTGACTTTCTCTTCTCACGCCAATCCAGCCTCCTGAGCTGCCCTTAGCCTCCAGATTTTGCTGCCCCTAGCTCCCAGATTTTGCTTTCTGCTCATGCATTGGCTGTTTCTCTCTGCCCAGAACACTCACATTCCAAATATCCACATGACCGATTTTTTCACCTTTGTAAACCCTTGTTCCATGGCACCTTCTTAATGAGCCCTACTCTAACCATGTCTTTAGAAGCTGCAATCTGTCCCCATCTGGATTCATTTTTTATGGCTGTTTAACAAATTCCACCAAGTTAGCGGTTTAAAACAGCACCCACTTATCATTTCCCAGTTCCGGAGGCCAGAAGCCCAGGTGGGCTCGACTGAGTTCTCTGGCGGGAGTCACCCAAAGCAAGTGAAGGAGGAAGCCAGTGCAGCCAATCCTTTCATTGTTTTTTCCTGGAACGGGAGCAAATAGAGTGGAAGTGGGAGGAGAATACGGGATCAGGAGATTTTATTTTTAATGGTGTGAGGTTCCAGATCATGTTTTTCTGTTCATGAAAAAAAGAAACTGCCCACTTCTGCTGCTGAAGGGAAAGGAAGGAATTATAGGAGCAAAGTCATGGAGTAGTCAGCCTGCAGTGAGGGGGGGTGGCACACAGGAGAGTTGACAGGGCGCCCGGGGAACAGATGGGGGGCGGCAGGACAGCTAGCCAGAGGACTTGGAAATTCCCTTTCGGTTCCTTCTTTTTTCTCAGTTGAGAGGAGTTTGCAGGGAGATGGGGGTTGGTAGAGTTTGGTAAAGGTCGGCAGAGAGAGGAAAAGATGTGAAATATTCTCCCAGTTAAGTAGGGAGCAGGGGTGTGTTGTAAGACTGTCAGACACTGAGAGGCTCGTTCTTGGTGGCTGTGAATGCAAAGTGCCATCCTAGAGCTGGTCGTTCTTTGTCTCTGGCCATGGCTGAAGGAGTGCAGGTGAGGAAAGGTGGGTTTAAAAGTGGTTAAGGTAAAATTAAGGGAAAGGTGGGTAGGCTATTAGGAAAAAGACATGGAGGAGCACCTGGGTGGCTCAGATGGTTAAGCCTCTGCCTTAGGCTCAGGTCATGATTCCAGGGTCCTGGGGTCGAGCTCCCCATTGGGCTCTTGGCTCAGCAGGGAGCCTGCTTCTTCTTCTCCCTCTGCTGCTCCCCCTGCTCATGTTCTCTCTCTCTCTCTCTGTATCTCTGTGTCTCAAATGAATAAATAAAAGACGTGGAAATTACTAAGAACCAGCATAAACCAATATTCCCCCTAATATATGCATATATAGAAGCAGAAAGATGCATCTGTATCTTCATTTGACCCAAATCCTCCCCCATTTGCACACACTGTCAACTGTGCCTTCTAAAATTCAGTTTCTCTGTGACCAGCAATATTTGTTATTTATTGTTTTGGAGGAAAGTTTTCTGTGGTCAACTACACAGAATTATAAGGGAATATTTCTTAACAGAATTTCTCACATGATCAACTATATATACATATATACTCTAGGCAGTTTGCCTAATACAGAGGATTTCTCACACCAATTTTCTCACCAGAGAAAACACTTTTTCCCTTACAGATCTCAGGGGATGCTAATGTTCTAAGACACACCCTTTAGAAGGTATTAATCTTTCCATTTCTCCCAGATCATATCAAATCATTGCTCTGGATCTTTCCTCTTCTTTTTCAAATAGTGGCACAGTTCACTGCATGTTTAACTCTTAGTTTCAGCTCAGGTTGTGATCTTGGGGTCATAGGATGGAGCCCCGTGTTGGACTCCATGTGAAGTCTGCTTAAAACTCTCTCTACCTCACCCTCTGCCCCTCCCCCCACCACTCTCTCTCTCTTTCTCAAATAAATCTTTTAAATGAAATAAAATAGCTACATTTCTTCCTCTTCGGTTTTCTGTCAATTTAGTTTCCCAAATTCTCTCAAAGTTTTGTCATTCCCATGATGATGACTGAACACTTTTTCCAGTAATTTAGAACTAATTTATATTTATTTTTTAAAAAACAAAGGATTATCTTTAATAGTTTCCTCCTGTCTTAGCTCAGCTGCTCTAATAAACCCTACACACGGGGTGAATGAACAACAAAAATTTATTTCTCACAGTTCTGGAGGCTGGAAGTCCAGGATTAAGTTTCCAGAAAATTCCTCATTTGTGGATGGCCACCTTATAGCTTCTTATAGCGGTGTCCTCAAGCAGTGGAGAGGGCTTTGGTCTCTCCTTGTAAGGACACTAATCCCTTAAGGGGGGTTTTACCTTCACGGCCACATCTAAACCTAATTACCTTCTAAAGGACATCAAATATGGTCACGTTGGGAATCAGGGCTTCAGCAAATGAACTCAGGGGAGACACAAACATTCGATTGGTAGCACCCACATTTCCTGAGCTTTATTTAACAAATGTACTCATCCTGCCCCTTCTAAATCTGAGTCAATATTCTTTAATGAATTTTTGAGCAAAAATTAGAATATCTATTTTATTCATCCATTCACTTACTCATTTCTCTGTTTATTCTCAAGCCTTTTTTTGGATAAAGTTGAATGAAATTTCTAAATCAGATTATTTTCTTTCTTACACAGCATGGATATGATAATATCCTTTTTTTTTAAGATTTTATTTTTTTATTTGACAGAGAGAGAGAGACAGAGAGAGAGGAGACAGAAGCAGGGGGAGTGGGAGAGGGAGAAGCAGGCTTCCGGCGGAGCAGGGAGCCGGATGCGGGGCTCAATCCCAGGACCCTGGGATCACGACCTGAGCCGAAGGCAGACGCTTAACGACTGAGCCACCCATATCCTTTTAGTTCAAAAGAAGTTATTTCCAAACAAGTTGGTCTAATTCTTTCCGAAAAGCAAACCCGCTGCTTATCTGTGTATGTCATTATTTATTGCATAATCATATTTTTGGGGTAACATGACTATCTCTAAGTGAACATCAAAGCTTCTGTAAGCAATTAAATGCATCTTAAAATTCCAGTTACCAAATGTGCATTTTATATTTTAGGCATTTTAGCTATCAACGTTTATTTATTTTATGTGGTCAAAAGAAAAAAAATCTTTACTCTTGGAAATTTTATGCATAACATATCTTCCCACAGTTTTATGAGATCATTAAAGAAGTTTAAATTAAAATGTAGATTTTTGTAGCAGGAATGCAAACAAAAAATGTTAAAATGGAGTACTCTCTACAGTAGGCAGCTGACTCTAAAGAACCAGCAATCCAGTCAGGAAACAGAAAACCTGGAGCCCACTCATGCTACCTGCCGGTAACTAACCAGGAATTTTAGAAAAGCCGAGGTATGTTGGTTCGGTTTGCTTTTGTCTTGATGCACTTTGTAAATTGATGAAGTGACAATACTGAACATCGTTGCCTTTTCTGGGCTTTAAAAATCTGATTCTGTAATTTTATCATGAACTTAAATCAGAATTCTAGAGATAGTCTAGTGAAGATGATATTATGATAGTACCCTGAGTTGATAAAGTACAAATTTCACAAAGAACTGTAGACAAACTGTTCCCTTACCTTATCCTAGTAGCCAGTTTTGTAATGATTACATGAGGAGATCAGGAGAGAGAGCACTAAGCCCATTTCCGGGCATACAGCAGTTATCCAATATTAATAACTGGTACTATTACTGTCATTAACGTAATTTTGGAACGATGCTTCTCAGCCCACAGAAAGCATGTTTTCTGCTGCTGGAGTCAGAGTCTCCAAGGACTCGTGTATACAACACATGTTTGAAGTCATGGAAAATGGATCAACATCCTTGAGAATTCTGGCTTTTTTCTCGGTTAATAGCAGCTTCTACTTTTACTTTCTAAATCACAAATGAATTTCTCATATATTATTTTCTAAATGAATTATCCTGGGATCACAGAACCTTGGATTTTTGATGGAAATTGTCTTTGAATATTTTGTAACAAGAATCTCCAGATAATGAGAGTTTAATAAAATACAGTTTGACTTCATTAAACCATCAGTCTTCTGGGGTAAATGGGTAAATTGTGATGCATATAGGATTCGTAAAAACAAATTTCTTATTTTTAGAGTTTTACCTAACTATGACTTAGTATAAATTTTGTGCTAAAAATAATATAACAGTTGTGAAATCATGCACTATTTGGGAGAAGTTATAAGAATGCAAAGTAAAGGTTTTTTTTTTTTTTTTTTTTTTGCAAAGTAAAGGTTTTAATGATCTAATTTTTGCTACTGTATTAGTCAGAATGGGTCAATCTATGTGAGGAAACAGGATTCCAAGTTCTTATTGGCTTGACAAAAGGGTTTTATTTCTCCCTCCATTTAGGTGATCCTCAAGGATAGCTGAGGGAGCCCCGGCCCTTGTGAAACTATTCATTCCGCCTATAGTTCCCAGGAGATAGGGAGCTGGAAGGTCTCAGAGGGCTTTTGTAGCCAAGCCTGGACTTAGCCATTGCAATTCCTACCACATCCCTGAGCTCAGCACTACGGAAGTCTGCAAAGTGTTATTGCCGTATGTGCCCAGAAACGGAAGAAGAAACTGGAATTCTGTAGACCTACAGGGCCCTCATTGCACAAATGTCCTGCTTTTGGAAAACATTGCATGAGAAAGCGTTGTTAAGAAATTATTGTTGTTATATTGCTGTATATTGTTATATTCTTAAGAAATTATATGGAGAAGAGAGATTTCATAACTTTGCTTTTTTCCTACTTACACACCTACGTTCATTAAGCTATATTTATCCTACAATAAACTTTATTTTTTACTTCAGCACATTTACATGTAGAGTGACATTAAATGTCTCTATGTTAGACCCCCAAAATACTTGGCCCACGTTCCCTGCTTCCTCTTTCCGCATTATAAAATCCCCCATGGATGTCATTTCCTACCTTTGGAATCATTTAGACAACGACATTTTAATGAGAGTTATACCATATTTTTTTTAATTGACTGCTGGAGAAATAAGAGATGTTTATAAAAACAATGTACAATAAAAACAATGTTTCCAAACTCCTAGAAAATACCGTAGGACAAAATCTAGATGAGCCTGGTTTGGCGATATCATTTAGATACAACACAAGAGCATGACCCATTCAAGAATGAAACGATAAGCTGGACTTCATTAAAATTAAAAAATTACTATTCTGCAAAGGACACAGTCAAGAGTATGAAAAGACAAGCCAAATACGGGGAGAAAATATTTGCAAAATGTATATCTGATAAGGGACTATTAGCCAAAATATACAAAGAACTCAATGGTAAGAAAACAAACAATCTGATTTAAAAATGGGATAGAGACCCCTCACCAAAGAAGATAAACAGATGGCAAATAAACATATGAAAAGATGTTCCACATTATATCTCATCAGGGAAATGTAAAATTAAAACAATTGATGGTAGAAGTCTAAAATGGTGAAGACGGTTTGATGGTTTCTTACAAAATTAAACATACTCTTATTACAGAGTCCAGCAATTGCATTCCTTGGTATATGCCTAAAGGAGTTGAAACTGAGGTCCACAGAAGTGCCTGCACAAGGATGTTCACAGCAACTTTATTCATAATTGCTAAAACTGGGAGGGAACCAAGCTGTCCTTCAGTGGGTGAATGGATAAATAAATTATGACACATCCAGACAATGGGATATTATTTAGTGTTAAAAAGAAATGAGCTATCAAGTCATGAAAAAACATGGAGGAAACATATTATAAGTAAAAGAAGCCAATCTGAAAAGCCTACATAGTGTATGGTTCCGGCTCTACAGCATGCTGGAAATGGAAAAACAAAACAAAACAAAAAACTGTAGTGACAATAAAAAGATGAGTGATTGTCGGGGGTTGAGGGGAGGTAGGGATGAATAGGCAGAGCACAGAGGATGTTTAGGGCTGGGAAATTACTATCGCTGTGTATGATCCTATAACGGTGGATACATACCATTATACACTTGCCCAGACCCCCTTAGAATGTACAACACCCAGAGGGAATCCTAAAGTGAAGTATGGACTTTGGGTGATTATGATGTGCCACTGTAGATTTATCAACTTTTATTTTTTTTTAAGACTTATCTATTTATTTAAAAAAAGAGAAAGGAAGAGAGAGAAGGGATTGGAGGCGGGGGGGGGAGGTACAGAGGGGGAGAGAGAGAGAATCTTAAGCAGACTCCCTGCTCAGGCTCGATCCCACGACCCTGAGAGCATGACCTGAGCCAAAATCAACAGTCCGATGCTTCACTGACTGAGCCACTCAGGTCCCCAGGTTTATCAATTTTTAAAATGTACCACTCGAGTCAAGGATGTTGATAATGGGGGCGAGCAGGGGGGATATGGGAAATCCTGTACCTTCTGCTCAATATTGTTGTGAACCTAAAACTGCTCTAAATAATAAAGATCATTATGTCTGAATGTAATCCCATGCTAATGTCAGCTGCAAGGCAGTTTGGGAGGGCGACTTCTCTTCTGGTTTGGAGAGTATCTCCCATAGTGGAGAAACACTTGGCTGCAAGGAACAGAATTTTGCTTTTATTAAATGACCTCTGAGGGCTGGCAATTGCCCATGGAGGAAGGCGCACACATTTCACAGCTCAGCAATGCAAAAACCTGTACCCTGCTTTTCCTGTGGTCACATTTGATGTCGCTTAAAAACAAGATTTTCCCATCCAAGTACGAACCAGGCCCAACAAGATTTTCCACCATACAATTTTATTTTACAGCTTCAGTGAAAGTAAGTGGAAACAAATTCAGATTTTCTTTTTCTTACATGTAAAATATGCCTTTATGTTATGCTACGTCGTATTTTTTAAAATATATATTATATGCTTTAGGAACATGCAAAAAAAATCTTGTTTCTCATCTGCTGACAATTTGCTTGTTCTCTTATACACTCTAAGCTCTAAGAGCTGTGCATTTCTGGCAGTGGCTTCTATGGTGATATTTTTGTTGTTTAATCTCATTTTACTGTCCTTGCTGGTCTTGCCATATATGCTGGGAAGCTCAAAGAGGCGTATTAACTACCTGAAATGATTTGTCCTCTTGCTGGTCTTGCCATATATGCTGGGAAGCTCAAAAAGGCGTATTAACTACCTGAAATGATTTGGATGCAACATTCTTTGATAACCTCTGGTGCTGTTTGCAGCAGTGTTGAGATTTCTTTAGAGATTTACCTCTGATCACTCTGTCACTTAGCCATGTCTCTATGGACAATGTTGCTGTGCCTCTCTATTGCAGGTTTTCTGTAAAATTTATATATATTTTGCACTTCTATACAACTACCGGAAATGGTAGTCAAAGTATTTTTAACATTAATCCTGAAAGAATGTGGAATTTAGAAAGGCCTCCTCAATCCTCAAAGACAAATTAAATTATAAGCAGTATATCTTATTGGCCAAGCATGTAGCATAAAATTACATTCCCTAAACATGCTGAATGACAAGGTTTCTCTTTGGTACTTATGCATGGCTGAACACAGATTAAGCCAAAGCCACTTCAATAACCAGGAGAAAAAGAAACTTTTCTTCCAAATAAATTTCATAACTAGACAGCGAAACAACATAAAATTGAGGGGATAATTAAAATGTATATGACTCAACCAAGAAAACAATCTCTTTTCAAATGCTGTGGCTCTTCCTGATCATCCTTCCTTACTGCATGGAAGCTCAGAGCTATAGATTACAAATCATTAGGTTAGTAGGTTTTATACCTTCTATGCCCAAACCAATTATTTTTCTTCAAAGCCAAACTGCTAAGTGACATTTCATTTGATTATGGACATAGAAATAAACAAAGACCACCCAAATGAGAACAAGCAGAGGCTATTTGTTCAGAGTTTACTATAGCAAAGGGATCAGCCACCATCAGGTTTGGTCAAGAATCAAAGGCAAGCAGGGCAGTGGGGAAGCTTCGTAGTGAAGAAAAAAATAAGGAAGGCTTCAGGTCTGTGCTGATTGGAGGTTGTTGGCCCTGGGAAGCTGGAGGCGGCTAAGTGGACATGTGTCAGGTTTGGGATCATAAGGGATCATATCATGTCTTACCCTGGTTAGTCCTCACTTGGAAGCTGAGCAGAAAATAAGGAAGCTGGCAGTCACTGACCAGGTCCTGAGCATTTGGGTTCAATTACTATAAAAGCTGTGGTTTGGCTTTCTGGACTAATTCCTGCTGATTGTGGGTTTGAGTTCTCTTGTCATATATGGACTGGCCAATGTCCACTTGTCTACCACTCTCCCATGGATGCCACACTTACCCAGCAAATATTAATTGTATGCCAAATATATGCAACACTTTCTGCCTCAAAATATTTGATCCTTTTTTATCCGAACTTTATGAAGAAGCTTAATAAACCAGAATGCACGGAAACATTGCTCGCAACTATTCTCAATCATATCAGTGTGTTAAATATGATCTACCCCTGTCAGTGATCTAGAAATAGTAAGTTGTCATGATCCTTTCTCCCCAAATTGGTCACAGGTAAATTTCCTCTCTGGTTTAGATGTTTTTGATAATGATGCTTGAAAAGTTCTTTAATCACTAAATGTATAAGAACAACAACAAAATGTATAGTATATATCTGGATCTTTAGCCATTCCAAGTATGCTGATTCTCTATTTTCCTCATCATTGGGCTGAAATGTATCTGAAAGACTCCCGTATTACTCAAGCTTTCTTCTCCCTCCAGAGAAATGCTTCTGCTGCAAATATTCTTATCCAGGGGAACCAGCTTACTAGAATTCTGTTATTCAGCCATTTTACGACCTATGAATGGCTTGCATATCTATAACTTTTCCTTCATTTTGTATTCATTAGCTAATCCATTGTTTCTAATTAGAATGAGTTAAAGAAATGCAAGATTAAAGAACAAAGGAAAAGTTGCTGAATCATCTGTTTATCAATAGCAATTATTGATGTATTGAAGTTAGCTTTAGAATTAGTTTATTAATGGGGAAGATGTTCAGAAGCTTGTTTTTGAGCTTTCAACTGATCTTCCCTGCACATCTTTTTTTTTTTTTTAAAGTCCTCATCCAAAGAAAAATAATGTGTTGCTTTAAATACCACTTTGAATTTCTTTGGCAATCTTTCCCCCGAAATGGGGATTGATGGATGGGAAAGAAAAAGAGAATCAAAGACACAATAGATGCATTAATTTAGCAAAGGTGATAAAATGTTCTTATAACTTATTATTCAAACTTGGTTGGTTAACCACAAAAGCTTAGAATGTCCATGAGCTTGAATTTCAGACTGACTGCCATCTGCAATTTCCTTGTTCTCATTACGGGCCCGCGTGGAGAGTAAGTTTTGCTACAGTCTATTAGCCTATGGCAGTCAACTGGAGAGAGGCTGTGACCAAGATAGAAACCTCCAGTTACTTTGAACGCTTTATAAAGATGATACAATAGTTGGATTACAATGAAGCTAAGTGGAATTACTCTTAAGGTCCTTGGTGAGTCAACAACTGAACGAAGTATAGCCACTCAGATTAATGACACTCCCCAATCCATGCAGGTCATAGCAAACTGAACTTCCATAAGGTTAGAGGACAAACTTGTCAGCCGAATAACTAATATGCCTGATGACAAATGAGCAAGAAATGAGCTAATCAGAGAATCAACAGAAGACTGCAGTGTATTTGTTATTCCTGGACTTCTGAAACTTTGTTTACAAGATAAATAATGGATTGATTTTCTAAAATTAAGTATCAAATATTTAAATTAAAATGGAAGGTAGTTTAGTCAAAAAATGTAATGTTTTCTATTCTTTACTGGACAATCAGTCTTGTTTTAAATTAGGAGTATCAGTTTCTTGGGCAAGGTCTTATATTTCCAAATGAAAAACATGCATCATTTTCTCAGTTGTTTCAACTACCTATTGATGTCTCGCTTCGAAATGCAGTAAGTGTGGGGTGCCTAAGTGGCTCAGTCCTTAAGCGTCTGGCTTCTGCTCGGGTCATGATCTCAGGGTCCTGGGATAGAGCCCCGCATCGAGCCCCGCATCGTGTCCCACATCGAGCCCCGCAACGAGCCTCACATCAGGCTCCCTGCTCGGCACGAAGCCTGCTTCTCCCTCTCCCACTCCCCCTGCTTATGGTCTCTCTCTCTCTGTCAAATAAATAAATAAACTAAAACTTAAAAAAAAAAAGAGATTTCTGAAACACAGTTAAGTATATATATCGTTACTCTCAAGTAGGAATAAAATTTTCGTCATTTTTTCCATTATTAAAACTTTAATGGGTTGCATGTTTTTTCTATTAAAATTATATATAGTAAACATTTTCTGTTTATATTATTATTATATATTCACATATATAAATATAACTCATATAGTTTTATCCAAGATAATAGTAATGGCTCAGATAATTCACAATACTAGGTATTTAAAATCCTTTTGCATTTGGTTCTGCAATCATGTTTCCATAGAAGTGAAGAATTCTGGTATATTTTAAACCAAATAAATTCACACTTTGCCCCATTTTTTTCTGATTACAAAAGAGAAGTTCCTACTCAAACTTTGATAAACTATTCTTTTTTTCTTTTTTTCCTGTCCCATTTCTAGCTTTTCCTTTTGTACAAAATCAATGAAACTGGGTACAGTTCAGTTAATGCGAGGGTTACTTTGTTTTTGTAATGGGAGGGTTATATAGACCTGTTCATATGCTAATGTCCTGATTTACTGTTTTGTCTCTAATAAGTTTTGATCAGTTATCCCTTTATTTCAATCTTTGCTTATCAATGTTACTCTAGGAAAAAAGTACAAGATAAGGGTGATTATCTTCATGAAAATCATTCCTTATCAGAGTATCTTTGAAGGCCACTTTTGTAAGATTCTTTTTTTTTTTAAGATTTTATTTATTTATTTGACAGAGACACAGCGAGAGAGGGAACACAAGCAGGGGGAGCGGGAGAGGGAGAAGCAGGCTTCCCGCGGAGCAGGGAGCCCCATGCGGGGCTCGATCCCAGGACCTTGGGATCATGACCTGAGCTGTAGGCAGACGCTTAACGACTGAGCCACCCAGGTGCCCCTCTTTTTTCTTTTTTTAAATATGCTCCCCAACGAACGTGGGGCTTGAACTCATGACCCTGAGATCACACGTTGAATGCTCTATTAACTGAGCCCGCCAGGTGCCCCCACTTCTATAGGATTCTATTTGTCAAAGCCATCCAGGGCCAGCACACAGACAGGAGTGGGCAACTCTCCCATCTTTTGAGGAGAAACGGCCTGTGTCTGCAGAAGGAAATAGATGGTGACAGCCGCATTTGGAGACCATAAGTAGCCTGAGAAAGCACAGATAGCCTGAGAAACAGTTTCTCACAAAACACCTGAGAAAGTATAGTTTTTATCCCTCAGGCATATTTGATAGTCTAAATTATCCTATAATTTCCTTCGGAGTCTAAAATAAACTTTCTTTCAAGACTCCGACTCACAGCAACGCACTAATTCCTCTCACACCTGACAGATCAACGCCTCTCCTTTGGGTTTCAGTAAGAAAAACCTATCCAAGAAATACATTTCCCGGGGCTATTAAAATATTACCCTGCTGCAAAATACAAAGCAAATACAGCATGCACCGATTATCTTGTCATCAGAATACCTCATTTTGCCTTTCTTTTAATTAGGACCTTATTTGTGAGATTCCTGAGCTATGAAATGCATTTAATTAATTTGGGGATATTAATGGGTTTTAAATATTTCTATACTTTAAGAAGAGGAAGAAAGTTCTTTATTCAGCATAATCCCCTCCACATTGTAAGTGATTTATAGTGATGTGTTGGCTAACCATGCCTATATATATATAATGAGGTATCCAAAATTAAAATGACAATACAAGTATTTGAAAAATTCAATTTTATACCAAATTAAATTTTAATTGGAATCTCTTATTTTTCAGGATTAAAAATTAACTTCTTACATGTGGTAAAATCATTCTAGAACAATTTCTACTAAAGGTAATTAAACAAAACAGTAGTCTAATATTAGTTGAAATGACTCTATTTGTCTATCAAACAGTAGTCTAATACTAGCTGAAATGACTTTATATGTCTATCTGTCTACCTATCTAACTAAATATATATATATATTTTTCCATGCTGATGTATCATGGGACCTTTACTGATAAGCCCTTGGTTGTTATTAAACCCAATTTTTCCTAATTTATGAACATTTCGACATTTCTGACCAGGACTCAATCACTAACTTTGCTCGCACATATCAGCTGACATCAGGCATAATCGTAACTTGAGAAAAACAAACACAAACACACACAGATATTAATCTGACCTTTTAGTAAGTAAACACTGATTCATGAACTCAGCTCAACTGAATATAAAAGTCCTAAATTTTTTTCATCTGAGTGCAAATACACATGGAGGTCTTATAAGGCATGAATGATATAGGATAGCATCGTTGAACAACTGGATACGTATTTTTAGTAATATATTTTAGCTCAAAAACTTCCTTTATGAAACTAAAAACACATATCAAAACTCAATACATGTGACCTTACAAAGTTGCTTACATTTTCAACAAAGTTTGTTCCCCCAACAGTAGGAATAAATATAGAGGCCAATATACTTTTCTTTGAAAAACTGAAAATCACTAAACAATGTGTTCTCTTCTGCAAAAGAACAAGAGTCTAGTGGCCAATGGAACTACTACATAGAACCTTACTTATCTTTAATAAAAATCATGATTGAAGGCTTTAAGAGCAGATGTTAACCTTTACAGATTACATATTAAGAATAATCTGCACAAGCTGCACATAGCAAATCTCACATTTGTTTAGGAAACAAAAGATTTCCATTGTTTAGCTCTCTGGAACTTCTTCCCTTGCAACTGATTCTTAAAATTTCTTTTTTTTTTAAAAAGATTTTATTTATTTATTTGACAGAGAGAGACACAGCGAGAGAGGGAACACAAGCAGGGGAAGTGGAAGAGGGAGAAGCAGGCTTCCTGCTAAGCAGGGAGCCCGATGTGGGGCTCCATCACAGGACCATGACTTGAGCCAAAGAAGGCAGATGCTTAACGACTGAGCCACCCAGGTGCCCCATTTCTTAAAATTTCTTTCTGAAGTTACCCTCTTATCGCTTCAGTGTGGATTATTACAGGAAACTATTACCATTTCAATTAAATGTGTAAACCTTGATCTGGGCAAATAAGACGAAAGAATTTTAAAAACTTAATTATCTGAAATCCAAATGAACGGACCGATGCCTTCATTAACAAATTCAACTGATTTAAAAAGTATTGACAAATGCTTTCAGATAGTTATATTTCGTGAATTTTAATAAAATGTGAATAATGGGAGGCTGTAGTGATTTTCCTTGAGAAACCCACCCATTAGCCACCTAAACGGAGCAAGTTTCAATGAGTGGCTGGGAAGAAATTAATACACGTGGCATTGACGAAGCAACTTTGAACCACGATACACCATGAATGACATGTGGTCTTTTAAGGCTCATTTCAATGATAAATTTGCAGCCTCCTCGTAAGATCGGTTAGATTCCTTCTGTCTTATACATATCCTGTATGTTCCTCCCACACTAGTACCTCTTTGTATCTTCTTTTCTTTTTTTTTTAAGATTTTTTATTTATTTTTTTGAGAGAGAGAGACAGAGACAGAGCATGAGCAGGGAGAGGGTCAGAGGGATCAAGCAGGGAGCTTGCTCCCAGGATCCTGAGGTCATGACCTGAGCCGAAAGTAGACACTTAACTGCTGAGGCGCCCCTTCCTCTTTGGATCTTAAAGAATGTTCTTTCAAGAGTGAGCTCCCTAGCCGCATCACTGTGTTTGTGATGTGGATAAGCAAGACTGCTCTGTCATCCTAGGTGACAATAATATCATTATAATGTTAACCCGTAGTCTCTGAGTATTTTGATTACTTGAGCTTTCCATGGTTAAAGGGCTAAATGTCTTTTTGCTTGGTAGATTCTTGTTTTACATTAATCTATGAAAAGTAGGTTCAGTTCTGAAAAAAGTGTTTCTGTGAATGTGATGTGGGATAAAAATTCTGTCAGCACTTTAAATCAGAAGTCATATAAAATCAATGTAGAATTACAGGAGGCTGACACAGAAGATTACTCACGAGAAAATCATATGTCTGCCTATAAAATAAAAGGGATATATTAAGAAACCCAACATTTTATTTTCTAGAGCATTTTTAAAACATCATTACCAATCATTGAAAATTGACAGAAAAAATAAAGTTCATTATGTATATCAATATATGTCTAAACTTGTTTATAGTGGAAAAGAACCACAAAAAACATATCTCACCAATTTCAGAAATAATGTAGAAAATATAAAATAGTATCTAGAATGATTCTGGCAGGTCAGAAGCCACATGTACTGGTGATAATTTAGATGGAAAAATAACAAAATGCATAACTATCATTTGTTTCTAGGTCTATGCTCATAAATCCTGTCAATGGGAAAATGACATAATAAACAATCTACTAAGATGCTATCAATTTCTTAAATAATCCATTAAGAAAAATTCCTAAGACTAATATTTCATGTCTATCCTGGATGATGCTCTGAAATTTCAAGAAATGTCATATCCTCATCAATATTTTAGAAATGGAAAATATTATTAACATTAATAATATTAATATTTTTGAGGATGATATGTGAAAGTTTGAATAAATTAATTACACATTATTTATCATGAGTCAGGTCAAAGGTTAACTTTATTGATTATCTGAATTCAATGTCACACAATCAAACACAAGGAGAAGCCCTTCCTTACCTCTAGCTGCTCTCTCCATCTGAATTAGCAAAGAATGTTCAAATGCAAATAAAAGGTCACGTTAGGAGTTTTCAGTGTTCCAACCAGAGGAAAAAGAAGAATTTCTGGGACCCAGTGTCCCTAACGTTCTTGGCCATAAATGATAACAGAAGTCACAAATAATATTTCATGGACCAATGCATGCTTCCATACAGAAACCCAACGATATTCTAAAGTTAGGACTATTGATGCAGTTTTTCGTTTTGTAACTCTATGTAGGAATTGGCCAAAATAATCTAAAGGAGACACTTTGTCTGCATATCCACACCCTTCTCGGAGGAAACATCACCTACTATTTTTGTCCCAACATCAGTAGCTATGTTCTTTTATGTTAGATGTAACAACAATAAAAGTAAATAATAGATTTCTCAAAAAAATACATGTTTTCTTAGATGAATAAATACTCAACATTTAGTATATGAATATTTATATAGAACATTGCATGTAACAACAGGCATTGTCCTTACATTGCCAAGGCTCCCTGTAGTCTTTGTTGGCATCTGGATTTAAAAAAAAAAAAAAATACCTATTTTCGTCTTCTATAGTTGAAAAAGAGATTCTTCTTCCACATCAGAGCTACTCCCAGTTTCAAAATCCTGGAGATGGCTTTAACATGACCTTCCCCATGTGGTCTTCTCATTCTTCCTTTAATACAATAACACCTCATATTTGGATTGTGCTACATGGTCTGAAAGCATTTTCAATTTGCTTCTTTCAAAATTCCAGTGAGTCGGGAAAGACAAGTGCATTCAATATTAATTCAAAAGAAAAAATGATATTAAGAACCTATTATGAAGCAGACACTGTTATATATTCCAGACAATAAAAGTAAGGAGGAAGGGGAATTAGGATCATGTCCCTGTATTACTGTAAAGTATCTAACTTGTTACCCTGGCTCTGGGTCATCCCTTCTTTCCTAGCCTCCCACCTTGCAGAATTGGTTGGCTTAAAGACTTAAAATCATCCCAGGTGTCTACGTAAGAGTTCTCCAGCATCAACTTGGAATATAACTCCCGGCTGTTTTCTTAACAGCATTTTTAACTCCTACACTCCATTCTGATCAGGCAGACCTGCTCCCTTTCTTCCATACAATCTGTTTATTTCATCATTTTCCTCCCACTAACGTTATTTCCTCTTCCTGGAATCTCATTCCTAGTCTTCTTGGATTGTGTGAATCCTATACATTATTTAAAAACCTAGTACTTGGGGTGCCTGGGTGGCTCAGTCAGTTAAGCATCTGACTCTTGATCTCAGCTGAGGTCTTGATCTCAGGGTTGAGAGTTCAAGCCCCACGTTGGGCTCCACACTGGGTGTGGAGACTGCTAACACATAAACCAAAAAAATGCAATCCTTTATGCCTACTGTAGGGCAGAGTGGTATTCGGTAGGTCTTAACTCCACACAGGAGGGGGTGGTACATTGCTTAACATTTCATTGTTCCTCAATTATTTCATAGAGTTCTGCCTCCTGGACTTGACTGTAAAGCTGACAAAGGATGGGGTCATATGGGTGACTACTTTTATGTTTAGCAGATACCTAGAACGCAGAATCTATTCTATAAATACCTTCTGGATGAGAATCTGATCTTCCCAGACACCAAGGGTAATGACTTAGTCCAAAGAGAAGCTCTTGTAGAATTTCACATGTTAGTAATCAGGGGCTTGCAGTGTCTCTAAAGACACATCATACATCATCCACCTCTTCTACTTAATATTCTTCTGATCATGCTCACTTTAGGCATGTATTTTTGCCCTTCAACAGGGCCAATCACAGCAAAACCACTCCTGGGAACTCTCACTACCTTCTTGGCAGCAACTCTTCTTCCTGCAGCCAAGCAAGGAGTTACATCAGAAGTCCCAGAACTGGGTGACTCATTCATATCTAGTGTTTGGGGCTGTTATAGTATGTTTTCAACGGTAACAAATGAACGTTCCCTTAGGACACAGACATATGTCTAAGGGCATTCTTTTTAATCTCATACACATAATAACTTTTTTGGAGAAGTGGGAAAGAAACAGATTTTCAACCCTGTAAAATTGGTCAGGTAGACTTGTATTTTCCCTGTCTGTAAGAATCACACCTGGTTGTGCCTGTTATTATCAGGAAAAGATGAGGAATAACAGGAGCAGTTAAGAATTGGTGTGAGCATAATTTCAGTTTTCACTTAAAGTGTTCTTCTGTATCATTCTCCAGCATTTTGACTTCCAGATCAAATTCAGTTTCTTACTACATGCATTCCATTTTAATATACAGAAAGAATATCAGTGTTGATAGAGTTTATAAAGATGAGGAGGTCTTACTTATTTGTCTTCAACAAAAAATTTGGAATATTTTTCTGCTCCTAAAATACATCTTTTTTTATCTAATAAAAATGTATGATTTATAGAGGATAAGTTTGAGTGTTATATATTTCAGTGTTGCTATATATTTAGATTTTTTTTTCAGGATGTTTACAAAATTGAATTATCTTCATTCTACAGAAAGTTTTAAATTATAGCATTTGCTTTAGAAATGTGTCACCAAGGGCACCTGGGTGGCTCAATCAGTTAAGCATCTCATCTGTCTTGATCCCAGGTATTGGGCTCCCTGCTCAGCAGGGACCTGCTTCTCCCTCTGCCTGCCACTCACCCTGCTTGTGCACTCTCTCTCTCTCTCTCTCTCTCTGTGTCAAATAAATAAATAATTAAAAAAAAATAGAAGTGTGTCACTGAGACGTCTTCCTGTATTGCTCCCAAGAATTTACATCATTGTGGGTTTTTGGAACAAGTGCAGTCAGTTTCTGTGGCCTTTTCAGAATGCCTTGCTGATTTCCTCTTGGTGATTTCTTGGTGATTTCCTCTTTCTTGTTTTTACGTAAACATCAAATATTCAGTCTCACGTGTAAAAGACAAGCGGATGTGGAAGAAGGTGGAGAAGCTCCTTTTTCAGCTACAGGGGAGCCAAAAGGTCTCCTCATCAAGTGAAAAGCAGAGGGAAGCTGCATCCATAGCAGTGGCAGGATTAATATAAGGACTCTCTTCACTGGGCAGCATCTTAAATTGAAAGTGTTCTCAGGTCACCGTGGTTAATGAGTCTTATTTACAGGAAGTCATTTAAGTACCGACTTAACTTCCACATCATGCAGAACTGTGCCTTGACCTACAAAGGTAATAAATAAGAATTGTCTCGATTTGTAATAGAAACTGAGGTTACAATGTATGTCCTGTGAACTTATTGAAGGAGCTAGTAGATAAGTAATTATTTCTTCCTCAGTGAACAAGAGGATGCCAGCCAGGAAAACCTACTCGGAGAGAAAAATCACATTCTTGAGTGCCCGACTGCTGGTCCCATCAGACATGTTAACCAAGACAGAAATACATGTGTGAATATCACACCTGAACAACTGGATGAAAAGTGAAAAATGTATGAACTACCTAAAGGTTTTATCTGTAAGAAATCAGGACTATTTTTATATCAGATTACCGAGGGTGCTTCCCACTTTGAGATACTGTGGTGACCACTGACCAATGAGCTTTAACGAAAAGAAGTAGAAGAAATAATAAAGGATGACAACGAGAAACCTCCTGGATCCAGCTTTTGACTTCTGGGCAGGTATGATGACCATGCTCCTACCAACTATTCCGTGACTTCAGAGTCCCCTGGCAGCAGGAAGTGGGGAAAAGGTGATTGACAAGCTTCTCCCTGTTATGTGAAGTGACAGCATTCGGATAATTTCCATGGATAACTTCGACCATTAGAAGTTATTTGGGAGTCCTTAAGCTACTCAAAATTGGTTAGTCGTCACTTAGGAATGACTGCAAATACTCTCAATAAACTAGATTATTTTACAACTGAGCTGAATTCCTTATCTTCTGTACAATATAACCTAGAATAATATTTTTCATTTATCTGAGAGGCAATTCTTACTCACTGTTAAAATCTCAAAATTATTCAAGCATACTTTCCTCTGTACAACCTTGCTTAACTCTTACCTTTTGTCCGGCTCAGCAGACTAAAACACTTTCCCTCATCCTCTATCTCCCTGGAGGGGGGGGGGCACCTGTTAATAGAATTTAATACAATATAATACAATGATTTTGCTTGCTTCCTTTCTTAGACAAGCCTTTCCCTTGCAAGCTTGTTGCACAAATGCTGCTGGAATGAACTTGGGTGCCCAGCAGGGGGAATAATTATTTGAGTTGATGAGCCTGTGTTTTTTTCTGAAGACAACATAGTCATTTCCTTTTAATCTTACATTTTCTCGACGTCTTGAGACTTTTCTTCTTTCTCAGATGTCATACTCCTGAGGAGTGGCGTGTGTATGCATGTGTGTGAGCACTTGTGTGTGTGTGCACATGCATGTGTGCCAAAGTAACTTCCCAGTGCCCTTCACTGAAAGTCTAGAAAACCAGTCCACGGGCTCCTCCTTTTGAGTGTCCTACTCTGAGGTGCACGTAAAAAGCCTGTTGAGCTTCGGTTCACCAGTTAGGGAATGAGATCCCAGTGTTCACACGCACTAGCTCTCTATCCCTGGGAAGCCACTAAACTGCTCTCAACGTGCATTTGCACTTTGGCAAACAGGTGATGAAAGTTCATCGCCCACCTCAAAGACTCACTGTGATCTTACATACGATAACTTTTGTGGAAATCCTTTATAAAATGAATCACTTTATTAAAGTCAGAATTTTTTTCTGGCACAATCCTTTAGACATTCTCTTTCATCAATAATATGACAGCATTTTAATTAGTATTTTCACTGCTATATCCCCATCCTATTGAGAACTTTTCAAGGGCAGAGGTTTTGTTTCTCTACCATTGCAGTGGTGTGCAAGGCATAGCAGATGATAAATGTTTGTTGATGAACAGATACCCAAGACTATCACGAAAGAAAACTAAAGTGGAATGTTGTATTCCGGAGTAGAACACGCAACTAAAATTTCTCCCCCTGCTCTGTAGCGCTAGCTTCCCTTGGAGTGACTGCAGAGGCCCCAAGAAATCCTCTGGATGCACAGATGCCCGTTCCCTGTGAAAGGGCCCCGCGGTACCAGTCCCCGGTCAAGTGGGAGGATCAGCCGGGCAAGTAACATCTACTTAATTTCCAATCTACCTAATTTAATTATATTCAGCTATATGATTTGTGGTTTATTAAAATATATTTAATTAGTTTCATAACCTTAATTAGGATAGTAGTGCTTTTATTTTTTTTTTAAGATTTATTTATTTATTTGACAGAGACACACAGCGAGAGAGGGAACACAAGCACGAGGAGTGGGAGAGGGAGAAGCAGGCTTCCCACGGAGCAGGGAGCCTAATGCGGGGCTCGATCCCAGGACCCTGGGATCATGACCTGAGCCGAAGGCAGATGCTCAACGACTGAGCCAGCCAGACGCCCCAGGATAGTAGGTAGTACTTTCAATTACCCCTGCCAACATGCAGTGCCCTTTATGGTCCTTCATGTGAATTTTGAAAGTGACTTTGAGGAGGGTCACACTAGATGATTAAAAAGAAAGCAGAAATTTCACAAGTTAAACTACTCAGACCGAATGGTTCAGTAGCAGCTGGGGAAACAGTTGTGATGAGGAGATAAAGTGAGAGTTAACTAGAAAGAGGTGTTAGAAGAAAACCCAGCAGTGACGACGTCTGGGCTTACAGTGAATGATCACAGAAGTAGGTCACTGAGCATGTGGATCAAAGACACTATTTCCTCCATCCACAGCAGAGAATATTGCTAAAAGAGGGAGAAGACAAATCCTGAAAAACGATGAAAATCTGCAGATTATATACACCCTTCTAGTTTATCCCCAGGTAGTTGAGATGACATTGGACATTTTACTTCAGTGTTTGAAAACCTGAGATCCAGCGGCTGTTCCCAAATTCAGTTACATATATGTGTACACACTGTCTAATTGATTCTAGGAACTAATTATCTAGCATCGACCATATGTGCCTTTGATATGTTAGGAATAAAGCGATAGAAAATAGCATACTATTTTAGTCATAAAGAAACTTCAAAATGTATCAGAAAGAGAGATTACCAAAACCTGGTGAGGCACATTGTATTTTTGCTACAAAATGGCATTTACCACAGTGGTTTCCAAATGAGCCGATCATTAAGAACCACTGGGCAGTTAATCAAACATATAGATTTCTTTTGGCACACCCAAGATCTGCAGAAATTTCATAAAAAAGTAGACATTAAGATGCAAGTAAACTCTTAAAAACCCCAAATCAACCATAACAGGATGGGACAGAGCCATGAAATAAATTGTAAAGCCTTTGTGCAAAATGGACATTAATAAATATTAAAGACAAAATGTAGTGACAAGTGGGGGTATTTATGCGGAAAATAACTAGGTCATAAAAAGATTTGGAAGTTCACACCCAGCTATTTGGAATCTAAGGTAATGTGGAGCTGTTGAAGACTTGAGAACATTGAGTCCCTGGGACAAGACTGTGTTTTAGCAAAGTCACAGTAATGATGGTGTCAACAATGAATGGGAAAATGAGAAACACTGCAGAGACTTGGTGTGATTTTCAATGGCCTGGGTGGATACCATGACAGCTGGAATTTGTTTAAAGGCATGGTACGTGGGCATTAGAGGAGAGGTTGACAAGAAGAATATCAGGAATGATTGATAGGATGAGGGGGAGAAAAGACCCTATGATTTGAACATCTTAGAGTGTGCTAGGATGACTGCATTAAGTCCACTAAAGGACACGTGAAGGAGACAGAATGATAAATTCAGAATTGAGTATTTTATATGTGTCTAATGCTCATACACGGTGTTCACATGGAGGTGTGTGGCAAAAAACTGTTGGTCAGTTCAAGAGAGATGAAGACTAGAAATAGAAATTTGGACATCAAATTTATTAAGATGCAAGATGAAGCAATGAGGGTCACTGTGATAAGTAGGCAAGGTCAGGAAGAAAATCAAAAGAAGAGAAAAGTTTGGGATAAAACTGGCTTAGAAGAAATTGAGGCCGAGAAGGAGAATCAGACCATCAGCAGTGTGTACTGGCATGCGCAGAAAAGGGTGATAATAGTGAAAAGCACTATGAACAACTGTATTGAAGAGTAAGCCTCCCTAGCATTTGGGAATTAGGAAGTAAAGGAAGCACTTTTTTTCCCCCAGCTTTATTCAGATATAATCAGTATAACTTATGTAAGCTTATGGTGTCCAATGTGATGATTTGATATGTGTACATATTGCAAAATGTTTACCACAATAAGGTCAGTTAGCACATCCCCTACCTGATATAATTACCATTTTGTTATTGCTATGGTGAGAAAGTTTAAAATCTACTTTCATGGCAACTTTCCAGGGTACAGGGTAGTCTTGTTAACCATGTGGCACTCTAGATCCCCCAAACTTACCTTGAAACTGGGAATTTGTCCCTTCTGACCAATCTCTATTTCTCATGCCGCCTTCCACCTTCCACCCCCCGGGCCTTGGGGACCCCTGCCTCTATGAGCTGCCTTTTAGATTCCCTATATGAGGAAGAACATACAGCATTTGTCTCCATCTGACTTATTTCACAGGAAGTTCTGTGGCTCTGAGAAATGTTGATGCTTTTTCCTACCTTTCTTCCGGTATTACCTCGATGATGTTCTCTGGATAACCTTCTTTCTAAGCAACAATTGGTGACAGTGTTAAATGCTGGACACACACCAAATGTTAATCAATCAGAATCTCTCTGAAATGTGACTCCTGAGTGAGAGGCATTGAACATGATTAGAGAAAGTTCCTCCTTAGAAAGATCCCATGCAGAGAGTGTCTTAATTATTGCTGCTTAGACCCCCCACACCGTCCCTTTTCTATCTTTTCTTATGTGATATGGCCAGCTACCTCATTTTCTTCTGCTGCAAAGGACTGCAAAGTCCTCTTCTGCTTAATGTGTCAGATTTCATTTCTGTTTCTTGCAGTCATAAAATTGCAAGTGATCTAGAAATTAATATAAGTAGCCTGACACATAACAGAACAAAGATTTTAAAATGTCTGAGCTGAGCTGGGTAAACAATAAATGAGGATGGTTCTGTGCTGATCTGGAAGACAAGACAGCCGCTGCCTTTAGTATGCTAAAGGGGTCTTAGTCATGAAAATTCAACATGTGGAACTGGATTGGTTAAATACCGCAACTTCCGAAAGGCCCAGCATCCAAGAAACAAGATGTGGTTGAAACTGGCAGTCTGGTAACAAGAAAGTACTGGTTTTTTTTCAAAAGATTTTATTTATTTATTTAGAGAGAGAGAGTGAGCATGCGCTAGCAGGGGGAGGGGCAGAGGGAAAGGGAGAATCTCAATCAGACTCCCTACTGTGCAGAGCCTGCCCAATGTCGGGTTTGATCTCATGACCCTGAGATCATGACCTGAGTTGAATCAAGAGTCAGACGCTCAACCGACTGAGCCACCCAGGCGCCCCAGAAAGCACTTTTATTCAAAGTTAGGAGTTCCTACCTCTCGCCAATGATCCAAGATTCCTGAGAGTCAGATACGAAAACTTAGAGAGTAGGAAAAATGAACTCTGCTCCAAGCTGAAGTTAGAGACGGAAAAGCAGGGATGGGGGTGATAGGCACCAAGCCTGGGCAGAACTGTCCCTCCTTGCCCTCTGCCTGGCTCAGCTGTGCAGCTAGGAGAGGATAACCTCACCTGGGTGCAGGTGCCCTGGCAGTGACGCCACCTTTCTGCTTCCTGAGGAGCCAAAGGAATGTGTGTGAATGAAGAAGAAGATAAACCCAGTGGTTCCCAAAGGGGAAACGTGCTCATTCACTAGGCATCTGCTGAGAGCCAGCTGGACACTCAGGTCGTGGGGGCTTTCCTGACCCTCTCTCATCCTCTCTGTCAATCCCCCAAAGCCAACCCTACGTAACGCCATGTTTTATACTCTAGCATCTCTCCTGGACAAGCTGATGGCTTTCTGCTTTCAAAAAAACATGATCGATTTTAGTCCCCCTTATGCAGCAATTCTGGAGCTGCTACTACTGGGTGGATGCTCTGAGTAAGTCCAGGGGTCTCTTCAGGGAAGGCACCGCCTCTCCTGGACCCCTCCCGGGCGTGAGGCCAGGGGTGTTGGGGAGGGCGCACCCATGAATGCAGAATCGCACTGCAGTATGATGTGGTCCAATATGTAACCCAGCCTTGGGGGAAATCAAAAATCTCTTGGAAAAAGTGACATCGGGGCAAGATGTAAAGGATGCACTGGAATTACTCAAGGAAGGTTCTGGGAGAAGAGGAACATGTTTAAAGCAAAAGAACGGCAGGTCTGCAAAGGAAACTCATAAAGACCACTTAGAAAACAAGAACACACCCATATGAAGTAGCGGTGTGTGATCTAAATGGCAAAATAAAAAAAGAGTTTGCTTTTCTAAGTATAGCAAGTTCATACAAAAGGACCAAATAATGTAAGAGACATTATCTGATCAAGTACAACAGTTAAACAGGAACATTTACCTTACTGGAAAACGTTAAATAATTTTTTTCAATGTAATAAGTTATGTTTACCCTACAAGGAAATGTTATTTAATTTTGTGTCAAGTAATACAATTCCCTCACTAGAGACAGTTACTCTGTGATATATAATGATAAAATTCTATGTTCACATAGCTATTTATATTCTTTTTCTTCTTGTCTATTTTATTTTATATTTTATACGTTCATTATTATGCATTATTTTTATATTTTACGGTAATGATCATTTCAACTGGATTTTGACTTAGAAGATAGAAGTACAGTTTGCATTTTATTGTGTTAAAATAAATGCAGTTATAACTCATTGCCAACTTGGAATTCCACATTTTATATAAGTACTAGTCATTCTTTTGTTTGGAAACTCTACTTATCAATACACTTCTTAGTGTACCATTTCATTTTGTTTTCCAGCCAGGCTTTAGTATTTTCAGTTTTTTCTCCTTTCAGTTCTTGGTGTCTCATGGGGCTCCGCACACCTTGTATCTCCTTCTCCTGTCAGACAGGGTCTCTTGACTTCATGGAAAAGACCAGCAACTTGGGAGCTACAGAGACACAGGTTCCTCTTCTGTCTCCACGTCTTATTGGATGATCCTAGGGAATAATACTTAAGTTATGTCAAGTTTACTTTCCTCAATTCCCATAGGTTAATACTTCTCCCTTCACATAACTGGACACTTTCTGCTGGGATTAAAAGTTTGTACATCCTGTTGAGGAAATCAACTTTGGAGAAGATAACCTGCAGAAATCAAAGCACTGATAGATCATAAATATGTGAAAATAAAAATACTTCTCCCTTCACATAACTGAACACTCTGCTGGGATTAAAAGTCTGTACATCCTGTTGAGAAAATCAACTTTGGAGAAGATAACCTGCAGAAATCAAAGCACTGATAGATCATAAATATGTGAAAATAGATTTGTTTCAAAACCTTGCAAATTACAAGAAACAGAAATAACATAAATGTTTATCAATATGGAATGACTGAAAAACATGACTTCATGTGCATGATGTAGTTATTGTAGACCTGCACGCTGTTAAAAGCAATTGGTCAGACCTACTGACGTGGAGGGCAATGCATAACGCAATGAGGTGAAAACAGTAAAAGCAAGCCACCATCATGAGCACTGGGTGGCTCAGTCAGTTAAGCATCTGCCTTCGGCTCAGATCATGATCCCGTGGTCCCAAGATCAAGTGTCATGTCCTTGAATTCCCTGCTCAGCGGGGAGTCTGCTTCTCCCTCTGCCCCTCCCCCCTGCTCATGCTTTATCTCACTCTCTTGCTCACGCTCTTTCTCGAATAAATAAATAAAATCTTTAACACCAAAAAAAAAAAAAACAAGCCATCATCAAATAACTGTTCATTGAAATAGCCCCACAAAGGAATGCCTTGATGGACTGAGGCGTGTGTGCTGGCTGATAGGAGTACAGCCTCTGGGAGCCAGACCCAAGAAGGGTCATAGCAGTCAGGGGCACGGTGGTCCTTCTCAGGGGTGGGAGATGCAATTTCCCTTAGGTGTGATGGGGTGGAGAAGAAATGTGAATCCACCACCCGGGACAGTGATTCCTGAATATATGGACTACATGTCCAGTGAAGTTTGGACAAATATTGGACATCACCAAAAATTTTGTTTTATTTTGAATGATGCTAGAGATCATTGAAAAACCACCTTGCAACCTCCTCTTACAGCAAAGCACATAAGAAATGATGTTTTACTTCAAAATTAGCAAGAATCATGGAACACAGGGTGATCCTACAAATTGCATAAATATAGTGTGTGAAAACACACCTCTTTTGTTCCGATTTTTGTCTTTTGGATCCAGACCAGTGAGTACACTGTCGTAACCCCAAGCCAGCCCATAGGCAGGAGTCTGGGGGCCCCTGCCATAGTGTCCCCTGTGCGGATCTGAAGAACAGACAGCCGTGGAGGAAGAGGAGACTTTGCTGGCCATGGGCAAGCAGGGATCTGGGCTGGCTGGCCAAGATATGCGTCTTCACCCCTGCTTGTGTCTCCTAAGCTCATGTGTAAGATGCTATAGATGCCCTTTTATCCGGTAACGTTCCTTCCACCTTCAGGATTTTACAACGACATGACTTATCTGTTCATAATAGATTATTTGACCCAAAGGATGTAACAGGAAGAATCCAGAAAATAAGCCCAGTTTCTAGAATCAGACTAAAATCGTCAACAAAGCTATAGATTCTTAGCTGATCAATAAAATGTTCTATAGGGCGCCTGGGTGGCTCAGTTGGTTGAGCAACTGCCTTCGGCTCAGGTCATGATCCTGGAGTCCCGGGATTGAGTCCCACATCGGGCTCCCTGCTCGGCGGGGAGTCTGCTTCTCCCTCTGACCCTCCCCCCTCTCATGTGCTCTCTCTCTCTCATTCTCTCTGTCTCAAATAAATAAAATCTTTAAAAAAAGTAAAAATAAAAAAAATAAAATGTTCTATATTCTTCATGTTAATCTAACCCAAAGAAAGACCCAGGGTTGGAGGATGATACGGGCTGAACTGAAAGGAGGAGAGTTGCCTTGGCAGTAAAAATAATGCATCCAGGAGCAAGAATGTAATCAGGTTATCATACTGTAGCCCAATTCAATGCACTAAAACAGAATAACAACCCCCCCCACCACCACTACCACATAGCAAAGGGGACACAAAGCAGGTGTCCTTGCCTAAGGGCATAGAGCACATCAGGTGAATGTGCCACATGGAAATCAGATAGCAATGGACACTTGACCCTCGCTAAACATAACCAAGAACAGGTAATTAATTTTTTCTAAATTTAATTGTGAGCTGACTGCCTTAGAGGGAAACACATTCCTCATATACACTGCTGCATCTCTGCTCATGTTTTTAGAAATATTGTTAATAGTCTTTACTTTGTAATTAATTTTTGATTGGGGAGCTGAAAATGAAAATAATACATCGGTCTTTTAGAATCTCAGGTCAGACTTGTTTTGATTTTATCTTTATCAATTTGTTTCTTTGATTTACCATTTTCCCTGGGTGGTTGACACACTTGTTTTTAGAATATCCACAATATTAGGAAGTAAGAAATAATATTCTCTTCTCCTTTTTCATAAATCAAGAGTATTTACTGGCTGTCATGCTAGCTTGGGCCCCCATAGCAAAATGCCACAGACCGGGTGGCTTTAACAACAGAATTTTTTTTTCACAGTTCTGGAGGCTATAAGTCCAGGGTGAAGATGCCAACATACTCTGTTTTTGATGAGGGCTCTCTTCTTGGCTTGCAGACAGCCACCTTTTCCCTCTGTTCTCACATGTTGTCTTCTCTGTGTTTATGTGGAAAGAGAATACTCGTGTCTCTTCTCAGAAGGATACCAAACCTATGGGATTGAGAACTTACCCTTATGATCTCATTTAACCTTAACTACCGCCATAAAGCCCAACTCTAAATACTGTGCCATTGGGATTTGGAGCTTAAACATATGAATTTTAGGGAGACAGAATTCAGTCTATAACAACTCTGTAATGAGATATATACGTTATTTAAACTTCTCAAAATTCAGTAAAAACTTGTGAAATCTCTGGACTTTGGGTCCAAAACCCCCTTAAGTTAAACCTGTAAACCTGTTGTGATATGTTGTATATGTGATGGCATTAAAATATTTAAAAGAAAAACAAGCTAACACAATTTATAAATTCATCTTAGAAAATGAAAAAATCATTCACCGTAAGGAAGGAGTCCTAAGTATGTGAATTTAGAATCAAATAACAGAGAGATGTATACAATAGTTAAGTTAGGCCCCAAGAAGGGCCCCAAATGGCTTTGGGGAAGAGAAAGGAAGGGCTGTTTGAGCAGATGAGGTGACAGTGCGGGGACAGACCTCCCAATTCAATTTTGTTTCTTTGCATAGTAAAAGAATAGAAAACAGATCGATGTAACAGAATGAGCACCCAGAAATGGACCTCTACAAATAGAGTCAACTGCTCCTTGGCAAAGAAACAAGGCAACAACTGGCGTTAGAACAACTGGATATCCACAATCAACCAATCGATCAGTGGAAACACAGACCTTATACCTTTCACAAAAGTTAACTCCAATGGGTCACAAACCCAAATGTAAAACACAAAACTATAAAAATTCTAGAGGATAAGATAGGAGAAAACCTAGACGATCTTGCATATGGTGGCTGACATTTTATATACCACCACAAAGGCATGATTCATGAAAGAAAGAAATGATAAGTGGCACTTCATGAAAATAAAACTTCTGTTCGGGGGGGGGAGGGAATCAAGAGAATGAGAAAACAAACCATCAATGAGAGAAAATATTGCAAAAGACACATCTGATAAGCATCTGTCATCCAAAACATAAGATGAACTCTTAAAACTAACCAAGAAAACAAACAATTTGATTAAGAAAATACACAAACGGCCCGAACAGACACCTCACCAAAGATGATAGACAGGAAAGAAATATATGAAGAAATGCCCCCACATGGTATGTCATTATGGAATTGTACATTAGAGCAGCAATAAAATACCACTCTATATCTTAATTAGAATGACCCAAATCTGGAAAACTGACAACACCAAATGCTGGCCAGAATGTGGAGCAACAGGAATTCTCATTTATTGCTGGTGGGGATGCAAAACTGTAAAGCCACCGTGGAAGACAGTTTGACAGTTTCTTATAAAACTAAGTGTACTCTTACCATGAAATGCAGCAACCATGCTCCTTGGTGTTTACCCAAATGCACTGAAAACTTATGTCCACACAAATACCTTCACACAGATGCTCATAGCAGCTCTGTTAATAATAACAAAACTAAGAAGCACCCAAGATGCTTTCAGTAGATGCATGGATAAATAAATTGTGGTACATCCAGACAAGGGGATATTTTTAGCACTAAAAGGAAATGAGCTAGTAAGCCACGAAAAGACATGGAGGAACTTTAAATGCAGATTATCACTAAGGGAAAGAAGCCAATCTGAAAAGGATACTTCCTGTATAATTCCAACTCTATGACATTCTGCAAAAGGCAAAACTATTATTCCTTCACATTTGGGGGCTTTGGGACCACTTATCCCCCAGTTTACGGAAGATGCCATCAGCTTTTTTTTTTCACTATAATATTTTTTTCTATTTTGAATAAATAAGAAGACAGTGAAAAAAATATATATATATACATATATAAATATATATGCTAATGTTAAGATTTGTTGTTTAACAACTGCAGATCTCAGAGACTTCACATCTTTTCTCCAGCACGTAACCCAGAGACAGAGGCTGGTGCAGCAGGCAAGGTCACTAAGAGGGCCTTCCCACCCCCTCAGCCTCAGTACACTTTGCAGGGCCTTCTTCTGGACTCCAGCCCAGACTTCCCTTAGAGCATTTCCTTTGGAAAACTTGTGATTGTAAATTCTTTGCCCCCTTGAGGTGTAAATCTTCTCCCAGCCTCTCATCAATCCAGGAACCAAGGACCCGGGAGCAATCCCTTTGAAATGTAATAATCTCAAAAGATAATCCCCTTATTTGACAGTCTCTGTGGCTAGGCAGGAACCAACCAGCCCAGGAGTACCAATTAGCAGAGCCTGCAGCCAGTGCCCACCAGCTTCCCTGAAAAGTCCTGCACTACTGTCCACCTGCACATCCTGAGCTTTCACTCTCCTGCCTTCTCCTGCAGGGGCCTGGAGTTCAGTCTCTCTCCCCTGTTGCAGTAGTCTTGAATAAAGTCTTCCTTGCCCGTTTAACTTGTCCAGAACAATTTTCCTTTGACAAAGAAGATCCTTCACAGGTTTGAAAAGCATAACACGGAGGACTTTCATCTCTGCCTGGCTCTAAAGGGATGATTTTTGCTTTCGTGAATTTCTAATTCATAAGATCATTTTCAGAAGATTAAAGAAAAGTTTTCCTTCCATTTAGGAGCTTGTATTTATTTCCTTTGGATAAAGAACACACCGAAGTCCTTTAATTCTCTCAGACTCTTAAGTACATAAGGTGTCATGCTGAATCATGTGCCCAAGTAACTAAGAACTACACTAGATGGGCCACAACTTCATATTTTTGGAAATGAAATATCTTAATGAGATTGAGTTGAACTATGGGTCAGGAAAAAAAGTGATTCAATTCTCGAAATTGTTGTGCCCACACCTAAGAATACCTTTCGTGTATGTCTCATATTTTTAATGCATTAACAGGATCAGCCAACAATATCAATAATAGTACGTATACACACACACACACACACACAAGGAAATAAAACGAATAAAATGAAAAGTGTGCTTACAGAATTTCCATCCAACTTTTGGAAATCTTTTATGAATACCAATCACAAGATCACACCTGGCAGGCAGTTTTATTTAAATTAGCATTCCAAGCCCATCTTGACAAGAATAACTGCCTTATAGTGTTAGAAGAAGATAGGTTGCAATTGCTATTTTAAGGTAGAAAATAATAGAAGCTCCATTTGAAAGGCAGGTGCTAGGTAAAGCGATTCATTGATAAAGTGATCCATTTTTCTCTGCTTTTCTTCCTACTTTCCAGAACTTTCTCAGAATAGCTACTTCATTTTACTATTACTCTATATCTTTAGATAAGTGAGTTCTCTCAAATTATGTGTGAGTGTATGTGATTCCAGGGCCAACTCTGTACAGCAGATAGGACTTCCCTCAATTTACTTATGATATGGTCAGACAATTGTTTCCTTTTTAATGGGAAGCAGTAGGGGTAATACAGCTAACAGCCACTCTCATTTGAGGAATGTAATAAAAGAGACTGTAGAAGGGCTTCTGCATCTCATTATCAAACATTCTACTAAAGTAGTTCTTTATAATGGAAAAAAAAGGAGTCTTTCTCCTGAGACTATCTAAAGCACCATGCTGTTCATTAAAAGGGCTAAACAGAGAGGTCTCACATCTTTATTCAAAACCAACATTAGACAAGTCTTTAAAAAAAATTATTAGAGCCCTCTTTGTTACCAACGCTACCTCGTTTCTTTAACCTCGTCCACTGGCTGTGCACAGATCCCTCCAAAGAGAGCACATTCAATTCCCTTTACTACAAATGAAGATGGACTCTCTACTGTGCCCCATGAATATTAACCAGTCAGTGAGCACTGCAATCTGGAAGTGTATGCTGAGTTTATTTCTTTTCACTTCTAAAAGAAGCAAATCCATTAAAAAAACAAACAAACAAACAAAAAACAAAAAAACACTAGACTAGGGCATCTGGGCCCAGGAACACAAATTATGAGAGCTGTAAAGAGAGAATTAAAATGAGGTGTAGAAACTAAACATATTCTAATCTTGCCTGGCCGTGGTGAGAACAAGGTGGCAGGTGACAGGATGGGTCAAGCCAAACTCATCGCTCAGAACAAAGTAAGGCTGCTCTTTTTCAGTTCTGACAATGAGACATTTTCTTAATAAACAGTCAAAATTAACAATGCCATTTTCAGACTTACCAGAGGGTGGATAATCAAGTTCATTCTCACCCAGGTGAACCAGTCCCCTTGGTCTTTTCCCTTAATGCCTGGAACAACAATCCACATCCATGAATATAAAAGCAGCTGAAGATAACATATTTCATGTAATTACCATTGAAACTGCTGAAAACCCCACCTGGGAAAGGTTCTAAACCCATAAAAAGACTACAGAGTGTTCACATGCTGCTAGCAGCAATAATCTGGAGCTCTGCTATTAAATTTAGAGAATGCCAAGGCACAGGGTCCATGCATAATGAGACAAATATCTGACTAAAAGCTGGTTTGTTTTTAATACTCTATGTTAATGTGGACACATGTGGGGCAGGGATTTGTCTTTCAAATTCCGCTGGCTCGCAGGCTGTTCAAGAGGGTAGCGGCACAGGTTCTAAACACAGCCGGGCGGGGATCAAAGCTCCATTACCCCCCTCATTCACTGAACAAACAACTTGCTTAACCTTTCTGTGAATCAGTTTCCCTGCCTCGAAAAGGGACATAGTAACAGTTTGTGTCTCACAGGATTGCTGAAATGAGTTCCTAAATGTGTAGCTCTTAGAAAGATGCCTGAAACATTTTAGCACTCCATAAACTGCAGACACTAGCTGTATTAGCTTGGTTCTACAAGGACACTTTCTGGCCCTCTTCTTTACTTTTTATTATTTAAACGACAATCACTGCAAAAAAATAAATACAAGTGAGTAAAAAGAAAACAAAATTACCCTAATTCCCACCATCCAAAATGCACATTGTTGTGAAATATCCCCATCACTGTATACTTTTTCACTACCACTGTATAGTTTCACTAATTTCATATCTATTTGGGAAGGGGGTACTTATATATGCATCATTCTACGCGATGTTCTATGTAAGTAAAGCAAGCAAATACCCTGCCTTCAAAGACTCTGAAATGTTAGTGGATAGGAAAGACTGTTTAATGCACACTACGCATGCATGCATGAATACATACATACATACAGATATACATACATGAACTATTAAGTTAAGGAAGAGTGTCATGGAGAAAAACACCCAGTAAGTGAACGGTGAATGATGAGCAATGTTATTTTAGATAGGGTGATCAGGGAAATGCTTTCTGTAGTGATATTAGAATACAGACCAGAATGAAGTGAGAAGAAACAGCATGTGGACAATCTAAGGAAATAATTCTCTAGGCAGAGGAAGTTTGAGGTGGAAAAGTGTGTTTGTATGCTTGTATTTTGGGTTTGGGTGTGGTACAATCGATATGCCTGGAATTCTCTAAGAGAGGAATAGAGGAGAGATGCCCTTTAGAAGAGTCTGATATGGGATCACGTATGGATTGTAGCCCCTTGTAGGGACGCGGAATGTTATTTAAACAGAAAAGATAGCATTGGTGGGTTTAAAGTGGGAGGATATAAGTATTTGTAATTATTTAAAAATAAGATCCTGTATGGTTCTATAACCAATACATGCTATTCTGTAACTCCCTTTATACTCCAATGGTGTAAATAAACAGCCATATAGTCATTGAAAATGAGGCAATATTGAGAAAAGCGGTGATCTTAATAATTATGCTCGGACAAGGCATAAGGTAGAAGTTTCCCGAGCACAGTGGGACCCGGTATCTAGGTAAGTCAATTCCCCTGTGGTTTTCACCATAGAATTTCCTTTCATGAACTTGTGGCAATTCCAGCGACGGGAAAGGCGATACGACTTTGCAGGCATATATTACGTTTACATGACTGAGCCAGGGGGAGAGGAGCTAGCAGGGTATTATGGCCCAGTGCCACAAGCTCAATATCTATACAGCCAAACGTCATCCTTCAGGGAGAGTGAGACCATGTGTTGTCATTCTCTCCACTATTACTTTTATTCTATTATTATCTATTCATTATTTCGTTTTGTAAGCAATGCAGTGGTGTTAATCATACAAGGGTACTTTGATGCTCATAGAAGTATACACTTCTTACTGTGACAAACACTGCCCAGTTGATGATTTTCACTGCTACTGAATCTGCTACTCCCTCTATGTGAGTATTTTTCATTGTTACTAGTCAATGAGAAATATATTACATTTGTAATTACTTATTTACATTTATTTTAAGTTTTAGCCAAGTCAACATGCCTCTAGGGAATGTATATTTGTTGACTTCTGAAGTCCTATTGACATTTTTTAAATGCTGTTTAATTATTTCCTTTTGATTTGTCAGGTACCTTTGTATGTTGTAGATAATATTCTATATATTTACGGCTTTAATGCTGAGTTATACTCAGAAAGCCTGTCCTCCATCTCAGGATGATACAAATACATAGTCCTTCATATCTTAAAATATTTCGCTCAAGTTACCTTCGTATTTAGGCCTTGAACCAGTTGGAATTCTTCTGTCATATGATATAATATTAGGATTTGGCTTTTTCTTAGTTACCACCTTAAAACATCCAGTTTCCCAGGTTACTGGTGTTTCTGGGGTTTCCGCAGGCCCTGCTCTTCACTGTCCCTCCCCAGGCAAGAGGAGGAGAAGCGTGCACAGTGTCCCCAGGTCCTCTGTCACCTGGCTTCCTCGGAGGCTCGGTCCACGGAGGCGCGCGCAGGCCCTTGGAAAGGGGGCATGGAAGAAGCCACGTGTTCTCCTGCTTTGTTCGGCGACCTAGAGCAGCCACGGTGGGGGGCGAGGGGGTGCTGCGGCCTAGGCAGTGTTTCCGGGGCCACGTGGCTCCACCGGGGGAGTGCAGCGCCTTCCCGATCCATTTTGCTCCTCCAGTCCCTCCTTGAAAGTCCTCCATCAGCGCTGTTGGTAGCTTTTAATCAGTTCTTTATATTACATACATGTTTCAAACATGCGAAGTGACTTCTGTTTTCTTGCCTGCAAACTGAGGAATTCCACCGCTGATTTCCCAAGCTGCCATTTTTGTCTGGTACTAAGTCACCTCCACTGTCCCGTACAGCCCTCCCTCCCCCAAACTTCCAGCCTTTCAGCGTCCTGCTGTGAATAACCTCCATCCCAAAACCTCTGCATGACCCTTCTGCAGCCAAAAGGATCTTTCTTTCCCAAGTATTAATCTCAAATTGTCATTCTCAGCTTTGCCGAAAGCTTTCAGTGAGTAACCATTTCTTTGGCAATAAGACGAAGCCTTTATCTACACGACGCTAAGGGAGTGGTTTCTGTATTCCACTTCCTGGCTCACCGGCCACTGTGCTCTTTCTCAGGGCTCACACAAAGCTTAGCTCCTCCTTCGGTCTTCATGCTGCCAGTTTCTCTCCACACCAGGACCTGGTTTGCTTGCAGTTTCCTCTCCCTTGAAAGCTGCTTCTTCCCATTGTTCTTTTTTGCTGTCCTGCAAAATGCATCAGCTTTTAAATCAAGACTCTCAAAAAAAAAAAAAAAAAAAAACCTCTCTGATTAGTCAAATCCTTTATTAGATTTCATACTGTGTGCATCTCCTACATTATACCTGGCAAAATTACAAATATATATTTGCTGTGAAGATTACCTGATGTATACCAGGTTTCCCTCACTCCAACCCAACTCAAAACCCTATGCATGCAAAAGGTGTGTCTGCTTTTGCGCATTCCTTAATCCCAGAAACTAGCACATTGCTTGGCCAAGGGGGTTCTGTGATTGTTGTTGCTATTATTCCCAGATTCTCTACTGCACTCAGGTGTTGCTCCCTCTCTGTATGAAGATGTTCTTGTTTAGGGGCGCCTGGGTGGCTCAGTCGGTTAAGCGGCTGCCTTCGGCTCGGGTCATGATCCCAGCGTCCTGGGATCCGGTCCGCATCAAGCTCTCCGCTCAGGGAGGAACCTGCTTCTCCCGCTCCCTCTCCTTCTGTGCTCTCTCTCTCTCAAATAAATAAATAAAATCTTGGGGTGCCTGGGTGGCTCAGTCGATCAGGCAGCTGCCTTCCGCTCAGGTCATGATCCCAAGAGTCCTGGAATCGAGCCCCTGGTCAGGCTCCCTGCTCAGGGGAAAGCCTGCTTCTCCCTCTACCTCTGCCTGCCTCTCTGCCTACTTGTGCTCTTTCTCTATCTCTCTGTCAAATAAATAAATTTAAAAAATCTTTAAAAAAATAACAAATAAAATCTTAAAAAAAAACTTGGAGAAAAAATGAAGATGCCCTTTTTTAATTAGAAGAGTATTATAATATTTTTGGCTACATATATTTAGTTACATATAATATATATCATAATATATTTGACAAGGCTTCCTGCATTATCCTTGTCTTTTTCAAGATTTTATTGATCAGTCTTGCATACTTTTTTCCCAAATGAACTTTATGTTTTTTTCTGGTAAGAAAACAAAATGTAAAGCAATAATCACAGTGATAGAAATGTTAATCACTAGGATTTGAATGAGAGCTGAATTTTTTAATATATTAATTTAGGAAAGACGGTATTTTCAAACAATCCTTTGGTGTCAGGCTTTTTATTTGTTTGCAGTTATTTTATATTATAAATAACTTGTGTCCATATGCATGTATTTTTGCAGCTTCTATTTCTTTAAATTCCAAGAAGTCTAATTGCTAGTAAAATTTGAGGTTTTGTATTCATATTATCAAAACTGTTAAAACAAGGGAATCTGAAGTACAGTGTTTCACCTAGGGTGGTGTATCCTAGACATAATGCAGTTTTAAAAAAATTATTTTGAGTTACCTGTTTCATTGTCACATACTGATGAGCAAACAATTTCCCTAATCCTTGTATGGACATAAGAATTACCAATGACATAACTTTTTTATATGTCTTCCTCTGAATAATATGACTATATTGATAAAATTTTAGAGCACATAAAGGTCATGTCAGTGAATACAAATGTAATTCTATAGAGAGGGAGTGGCTATAAATCAAATTTCCATACCTCATTTTTACTGACTTTTTATCATTTCTGAGAAGTTATACAACAATTGTCGTTATCAGTCCCACAGTTATGTGGAAAACAAAGACTTTACTCTGCAGGGGTTCATGATTTTACCAAATGTGTATCTCTACCTGGTGTGGTACATTTGCATCATGTTCTTCCAATAAAGCTGTGAATTCCAAACTCCAATTTTAGGCCTAGCTTAAGTCTTCATACTGAAGAGTGCTACGGAGCTTCAGGGAAAGTCAGGGACACATCTGAGCCTCACTTTCATGTCCCCCAACTGTCTGCATCATTGTGGTCAGTAGGCCTCTCTGCCCACAGCTCACAGAGGGTCGCTGTTCCAAGGTAATGGAGAATTTTATGGAACCTGCAACATCATCTGTGTTCTCCATTAACCCTGATTATCAAGTATTCACAAAATGGAGGTGATAACACCCCAGTTTACTGATGAAGAAACTGGGAATCTGAATGTTCAAGAAACTTACTTAAGTTTTAAAAATAAATGAGGATCATTGTCTGGATTTGGAACCGTATCTGTCTGGGTCAAAATTCTACACACTTTTTTGCTGGATTTCTCTGCTAATTCATTATCTGTAAATGGCAGTCTGGCGCAGTGCCCACTACATTACCTAATGACATCTATGCGACCAAGTGTGGCCAGCAAAAGGGCTGTGTTTCTGGAGAAACAAGTGTGCTGTTTCATTTCTGATGAGGTTTGGGCCCCTTACGAAGCCTCTCATTCTGATCTCTCTGCGGAGAATCTTAGAGTCACATTTCATGTTTACCAGGGCAACTAAATTAACCTTTCCTTGAAGCATATTTAGCTTCTCTTTCTTTCCTTGATTGAAATTACTGTTTTCATTTAATTTTTAATATGTTCACGTTTGTGCACATGAGCTTTGCTCTAAATTACCTCAGATCATTTGGGGAGTTGAATGATGTAAGTACTTTCAGTAAAGAAAATAAAAACTATTCAGTTTTGTTTTTCTCAGAGTGTGATGCAACAACAACAACAAAACTCATATCAAGTCTTGAAATAAATCAGTAAGGCAAAGGAAATAACAAAAAAATCATCCTGCCTTAAAAATATAGAATTGCCATACAATGCATAGCAAACATGCTTTGCATTATTAGACACACAACTCAAAACAAAGGGAAAAAAAGCATTTTTTTGGAGTCAGACTAAAGAGAAAACTCATAGAGAAAGAGGAAAGCTGACAGATTGGAAGTATGGGGTTGTGGAATTGGGGCGCGCGTGTGTGTGTGTGTGCATGCGTGTGTGTTTATGTGTACACGTGTGTGCATGTGATGCGTGTGTGCATGTCTGTACGTGCGTGCATGCACCCGTGCGTGTGTGCATGCATGTCTGCACATCGGGTTCATTCTTAGTTCTCTAGAGTGCTAATTGTTACCATCCGCTATGACATGAGAAGAGATCTTGGGTTCACATGAGGTCAGGAGTTGAAAGAAAACATTCAAAAACGTTTGTTTTCCATGAAAGCAAGTATCAGAAAACTAGTGCAGTGATGTTTAACACATGAGCTAAAAAAGCCTGTGAGTAGACACTGGGGTTAGACAAGGAAACAAAGTCTTATTTTTTGAAAGCTTAGCCACAGACATGAGTGCATTTATATTTGAGACATGGACTATTTAAACTATTAAATAGAACAAATTTTCTAGCCCATTAAATCTGAATTTTATTTTAGTTGCTATTTTTAAAATTCATTACCAGTGTGATTAAGGAAACCCTAAGCTAAAAATTTAACACAAAAATCAAGCTCATATCGATAATACCTCTGAAGTAACTTGATGAAACCAACTTGGTGGTATAGGCTTTCAATCCAGGCTGCTGAGTGCTTCACGCCTAAACTGTGCAGAAAATGAAGCCACAATCTAAATTATAATTCACAGAAAGAGGCAATGCTCCAATAACTCTGATCAGCAGGCACATTAAAATGTAGAATCAAACCCAAAGAACTTCCAATGATAAAAAGTTTTATGCGATATCCAGAAAGTATCATCTAAATGATTAAAACTAAAAAAAAGAAATCAATCATGTAAGAAATGTATATGACCCATCAAAATAGAATCAGTAGGCTCAAAATAAAAGAAACATAATATCTATGCATGAAAAAACTTAGTCTGAAATAAAAATTCCATCAAAAGTTAATAAATATAAATAAATAAAAATATATAATACATAATGCAAATAAAACTTTCATATCAATAGAAGCAAAAGTGAATACAAAAGCTTGAATAATCAAATAGAAACCAGGAAACAGAACTAAGAAGAAAAGAAAAAAATCTTTGTAAATGAAAGTCACAAAAAACACATATATACAGAAAATAAATTATATCAGGAAACCAGTAAATATAAACTGATTAAACTCTTATTGCACATATACAATAAAGATTTTTCATATTGGATTTTTCATATTGGATTTTTAAAAAAATCAAATTATATGTTCAAAAGACATATCTAAAATTTAACAATATAAGTAATCAGGAAAATCCTGACTGAAAAAGAGCTGGGTTAGCTCTGGTAAATAGCAGACAATGGAAGAGGTAGCAAGTATTGGTGCATAGATAGTCAGGGTGGAATGTAGGTCAGATACCTGCGAAGGGAAAATGAGAAGGAAGAAAGGAAAATTGGGAAGAACTTTGGACTGCGGGAGAGATCTGAAAAACTGGTTGACAGGGGGCCCTGGAATACAGGTTGCCCATTAGAAGTCTTACACTGGAGAAGATTCACCCAGCTCTGGACCCTTCCTCCTACTCAGTTGCCGGCTGGTGGCAACATGACTCAGAAAGAAGGAACACTGTGGTCAGTATGCTCTGTGTGACAGAGATCCAGCACCAGAATTTCTTCCAGTGCTGTTCCATACAGCCATCCTGGATTTAGTGTATATGCCACATCCTAGATCACCGTGCCACATCCAAGCTGGTGTGGTAGGTGTGCCTTCAACCGCCATTCCAATGCTTTCCCAGTGAGCTGCATCCAGAGGGTACAGCACATAATGTGATCGGTGAATCCCATGATCATGAGCTCACTTGCTCACATCCTTCTCTCCAAAGGGTGTGCCCTGAGCAGATCACATCATGTGGATTTTTATGCCTGCGGATCAGACGCTATCAGCCTTCAGGTAGTGGTACTGGCTAAGGCTCTGTGGGCAGGAAAGGCAAAACTGTACTCAGGGTAGATATTTATTCCTCTGATGATGAACCATCAGTTTTTCTAGAATGGAAGGAAGGGGACCAAATAACCAACTTTCTTTGAGGAAGCTGGTTGGGATCCTTGAGGAATATTTCCTGTTGTTGGCCGTGGACATTCAGAAGCTGCAGGAGTGAGCTTGCCTGTTGCAAACCTCCATCTCTGCCACTGTGGCCAATCCATTCCATCTTCCAGCACTGGGGGAAGTTGATGGGGAAGGCTGGATGATGTCATATAGCTGAATCACTGTGTCTGCTTAGCTGTTCAGTGACTCTCCAAAGAAGGGTGCTCTCTAACGGGCATTTGGATAGGGCAGGTGATACAGAAGTCCTCACATTGATGCTCACTCTCACATGTCCTCCAACATGTCCTTACTCAGACTCCCTCATCCAGGATCTGCCACGCCTTCTTTTTCCAGGCCCCTGACCAGCCAGTTTTGAGAAGGGAGAAGATATTTAGAACATCATATAATTGAATAAAAATAAATATCCAGATTATCTAAGGAGGTTCTGCTAATAGAGATATACACAGAAGTACTATTTGTTACAATCATACAACAGAATACAATGCCAACAACAACTTTGTCCTATAAAGGGAAAAATAGTACATATTTTAGACTTTGTGAGCCTTAAAGTCTCTGCCACAACTACCTGACTCTGCTTTGGTACACTGGGGAGGAAGCAACCACAGAGAGTAAGGGAATGAAGGACAGTGACCGTGTCCCCCAAAACAGGAACAGGGCAAATTTGGCCTTCAGGCCATGCCATTAAGTAAACGAATCAGTTCTCAAAATGATACTTATAGTGTGTTATCACGTATTTAAAGTTTAAAAATGCAAAACCCTAAATATTTTAATATATTCAAACTGTATTTTTAGATGCAGAAAAACACCCAGCAAATTCACTGATGGGTATGTAAAAAAGAAAAAATTGAAAACAGATATCCACAAAAAACTTGTAGGAGAAAATGTATGGCATAATTATCCATAATATCCCCAAAGTAGAGCAGTCAAGGGTCCATCAGTGGGGGCGCCTGGGTGGCTCAAGTGGTTGAGCGTCTGCCTTTGGCTCGGGTCATGATCTCAGGCTCCTGGATGGAGCCAGGGGTGGTGTTGTCAGGCTCCCTGCTCCGCAGGCTCCCTCTCCTTCTGTACCTCCCTCCCCTGTTTGTGCTCTCTCTCTCTCATAAATAAATAAAATCTTAAAAAAAAAGAGTCCATCAATGGCAGGATGAGTAGACACAATGTGATACATTCATACTATGGAATTGCACTACACAGTAAGAAGAAATAGACCACAACATGAATAAACGTCAAAAACATTTAATAGTTTTTGTGGTATCTATACTACATATTTTTGTTTATGTAAAATTCTAGAATAAGAATAAGTGTCACTAATTTATGGTAGAAAAAGAGGCTGTATCTGTGTGGATGAGTGTGGACATTAACTAAAAGTATCTTTCTGGGGTGCTAGAGATGTTTTCACTCTTTTTTTTTAACATATTTTTTCTTTTTTTTCTATATTGACGATTTTATGGTTATCTAATATCTACACCCAATGTGGGGCTTGAAATTACAACCCTGAGATAAAGAGTCACACACTCTACCTACTGAGCCAGCCAGGTGCCCGCATGGAGATGTTGTTTATCTGAATAGGGGTTTGAGTTTCACAGGTATATGTACCATCGCAGCTCATCAAAAGGTAAATTTAAACTTCGTGCATTTTATTGTTTTTCCCCTCAAAAGGAAAAAAAAGTATAAGTACATATTGAACCCTAGATTTTATGCTTGCTAAAAAGTATTTAGGGGGTGAACTAAAGTCTGCAACTTACTTTGAAATGCATCAGAAAATATAAGTCAATAAATGGATAGAGGGATGTATAGCTGGATACATATACGGTAAAGCAAATTTTAGAAAAAGAGTTGTAAAATATAGATGGTTGGTATATGGGCATTCACTCTAAAATCATTTTAATGTTTATGCATGTTTGAAAATGTTCATAATAAAATAGTAGAAGAAAAATAAATAGGAATTATAAACATCATATTCAAGATAATGATATTTGCCATCATGATTTTGTTTCTGCTTCCTAGATTATATTTTTGAAGAAATATTAATGCATCACAGTGAATTTGTCGGAAAATGATATGAAGCTACAATTTTTACATTTTGTTCAATTTCCACTAATATATTCAAATAAAACTTGCCTATAATTTATTTTCCATTGACTATCAATCTCTTATTCATGGGTTATTCATAGATTCCAGCAAGAGTCTGTTAATTCATGTGTATTTTAAAGCATTTTTCCTAGATAAATAAATGCATTATATATTTCCTTATAATCATATATTCCTGTATTGACCTCTAACATAATTTGTTGCTTTCCTATAGTAAGTTTGCTCATGTTTTCCCTGTGAAGTATATAATAGATTCTACAGTGGTCTTTAATAAAGGCATTTATCCAAATATGACTCACTAAAATATTTACATAACTTTAGTAATCAAAGTAGTAATATAAACATTTCTGGCAATAAGGTTGTATATGTTTAAAACAATTGCAAGCATTTACTTATAATTCGGGTAAACTATTCTCTCTTTTCCTTCTTTTTTTCTTGATACTGAAATGCTCCATATTAGAAGCTCTAGAATTTAAAACTTCAAATTTTCTAAATTTAAATATATCTAGATCACTTTTTTTTTAAAGATTTTATTTATTTATTTGAGAGACAGAGAGAATGAGAGAGAAAGCACATGAGATGGGGGGAGGGTCAGAGGGAGAAGCAGACTCCCCGCTGAGCAGGGAGCCCGATGCGGGACTCGATCCAGGGACTCCAGGATCATGACCTGAGCCGAAGGCAGTCGCTTAACCAACTGAGCCACCCAGGCGCCCTAGATCACTTTAAAATAACGAGAGGGGGATTGATTTTCTAGCAACACATGCTAAGATCGTCATTCCAACCTTAAATTGACACTGTGTCTATTTTAATATTATCCATGAGTTTATATTCTTCTAGGTGTTTAAGCTATTCCTTTCATGTACTATTGGAATTTGATCATTTTATAGTAATTTCTATATCTTTCAGCTGAATCGTGTCCCCCTCCCAAAATCATATGTTGAAGTCCTAACCCTGAGTACTTCAGAGGGTTAACTATACTTGCAGCAGCAACTCTAAACAAGTAATAATTAAAATGGGGTGATTCAGGTGTGCTCTGATGGGATTGGTGTCCATATAAGTAGAGGAGCTTAGGAGACACAGCACGAGAAGACCATGTAGAGACAGAAGGAGAAAGGGGCCGTCTCATATTCAGAGAGAAGCCCCAGAAGAAACTAATCCTGACAACACCTTGAGGTGAGACTTGGAGCCTCAGGAAGTGTGAGAATATACATTTCTGTCGTTAACCTTCCCAGTCCATAGTACTTTGTTCTGATAGCCCTGGAAGACTATTATAATGATTACCATTTCTTTGGTAATCTTTTTGAAGAACAAAAAGTTCTTAAAATGTTTTAGATTTTTCTCCAATTTGCATACATATCTTTTATTTTGAAGAAGACGAAAGTACTATTTGGAGAAGATACAGTTTGAAATGGCTTCAATACATGCTCATTTCAGATGTTCAGATAGGACTGCTGATAGAATGATTTAAAACAGGACAAAAAACTCCATCTAGATTTATTTGTCTTTTATTCCTGGTATGACATTTTTCTGTCATAATTCCTATATTTCCCAAATATTGGGAAATATAGTCAACATTCCAAATAATGTCAATATTCCAAATTTCCCATTTGCATTCCAATTTAAGGTTGGAATGACGATCTTAGCATGTGTTGCTAGAAAATCAATCCCCCTCTCGTTATTAAGATTTTATTTATTTATTTGAGAGAGAGAATGAGATAGAGCATGAGAGGGGGGAGGGTCAGAGGGAGAAGCAGACTCCCTGCTGAGCAGGGGCCCCGATCTGGGATTTGATCCCAGGACTCCAGGATCATGACCTGAGCCAAAGGCAGTCGCCCAACAAACTGAGCCACCCAGACGCCCCCTGGTATGACATTTCAATGGTAAAATAGTAAAGATTAATTTTCCAGATAGAACAATAAGTAACAATATTGTGTAACTTCTACTATACTGGTGGGTGTTGTGTCTAGATGTCAAAATACCCAGCAACAACATCATACACAAATTGAAAAAGTGTTGTAAATCAAGCAATTTAGATGGGATGGAAGAAAATGTACTCTGAGAAAAATGTGTTCAGTTACTCATAGTGATGCTATAGATGCCTGTGAATAGCTTGCATAAAATTGTTTTATGTTAAGAGTGGACATATGTTATATATTTAAATTAATATGCCATTTATATAATATGTTAATTAAATACATATAGCAAAATTAATGAACCTTAAAATTAGACATTTAACTATTTCATTGTCACCCTTAGAATTTAGATACCCAGGTTCACCAAAAACCTTCCACGTATTAATGTATATATGGTTTAAGCATTTGAAATAAGCCTGCAAAACACAGATCTATGTATATTAACGCCAAACATCTGTCATTCTAAATGTCTGATGCGTTCTTTTCACCTTTGTAACCAAGCAAATTGTTCTGGTTATTTTTAATGAAATGCTTCAGGAAAAAAATTTTAAAAGTGCTTGAAAACAGTTTAACTTGTGTTATTGTAAATCCTTGCTTCTTCTTCATGTTTGCAATTTCCCATGAGCTTTGCAATAGCAGCAAGGCTAGCTTTTCCCCTTGCTCCAGTCTAGACATAAGTGACTTCACTTTCCGCTCCTTGCTTGCTAGTGGAGCACAAAGGTAATGGGAAGAATTAATGGATGGATAGTCCTTTGTTTCTGCCGTCTATTTGCTTTGCTCATCACACCTTTCCCTTCCCACCTAGACTTTGAAATCCCCTGACTCAGGAAACGGAGGCTGTGCCAGGAATGAAAGGAGAAACAGAAGTTAGTGCTCATTTTGAGCTTTTAAAAGTCAAGGACCTGACCTAAACTACATCTCTGAGAGTCAACTAACTACTTTAGACCCCTAGACCCTTTCCTAACAAACAGGGCTACATGATCAATGCTCCCTGCTGCTGAGAACAAGTGTGAATAGTTATCAAGGAAGCCAAGGAGTTTGCTCCTCTGAGAAGAGGTCTTGTGTCCTAAGTGTTGTGTGCCAGGAGGAGCTGAGGACAAATGATAAAACTAGCTGAGGAAGATGGTCATCTAAGGTCCCTGAAGACTTTTCTTTGCTGACAGCTGGGAGAATGACTGTCCTTCACATCACCCCCAGCAGCCTGCAGCAACGGTGGGACTCAAGAGGTGTCACTGGCCATCGCCAGCAAGAATCCAAGAGAGACACACATATGGCTCAGGCTCAAGGCAGAGCCCACACGGCCACGCAGGAGGCAGGCACAGAGGCTGTGGATCCACGAGCAGAAAATGATGGGATGCAACAATGCTACGGGTTGAGTGGAGGAGAGAATTACTGCCACAACAGCAGATGGAGAGTAAGACAAACTCCATTCTGTTCTCCCGAAAAGAAAGAAAGAAAAAAAAAAAAGTTGGGCCTAAACCATAAAGCTGACCCAAACCAAGGTAACATGGGAGTTATCAGAACCAAGAGCCAAGACCTACATGCCAGCCCATCATCATACCACAGTCTTTTGGACTTCCTTTCCTTGACTAACTCCTCAGTAGCTGCACACAGATCGCCCAGTGTGCGTGGGAGGGGTGTTCACCCAGGACACCCCCAGCGGGAAGGCACCACCAACTGGGACTCACCCCTACTGAGACTCACCTCCCTGCTCTGATAATCTCTCAGTGCATAAGAGTCACACAGCTCTTGTTTAAGTGAAATGTCAAAATCATTACTCTTACAGCAAAACTGTGTGAGTAAAACTGGATCGAGATGTTGTTCAGATACTAATATTTGGTCTGAAATATTCAGCAGCCAGGCCACAAACAAAGGCAATGCCATTTATAAATGTGCGACTATTAAGTAGCAAGGTTATGTATAAACCCAGTCCAGCTAAACACATATCAATCAGGCAACTTATTAAAACAGCTATTTGGTAGACTATTAAAAAAAAATTTTCATTTGTTAAAGAGCCAAAATGTTGTGTTTTTGCTACAGATACAGTAGGAATCCTATTCTGTCCTCCCGGCATACCTTCTATCCTTTCAATTTGTATGCAAACTTCTTTGTAGTAGAAAAACCAAATATGCAACTTAAAAAAGGCATAAAAATCATTTTATTTTTATTTTACGACTAAAGAACAGACTTCTGAGGTAGTTAAGACAGTAGAAGAAAAACTTGAATAATGTTTCCTCCTAAATATTCTCTCCCTAATGTATCAAATGGGCAGCATCCCAGAAGTATTTAAACAACAGATCAGAAACGTCTAGCATGGCTATGAAGCCGTGCATGCCCTGCTGTTACCCCTTGTCTGGCCTCAGCTCAGACCACCTGCTCCCAGGTCTTTGTCCACCAAAATATAGGTCTTTTTTTGTTTTTTTAAGTTTCTCCGAAGTGCCTTGTTCTTTCCCATTTGCATGTTTTTGCATGTGCTGTTCTATCGGCAGGAATCGTTGAGCCCCTGTCCCACTTTCACAGGTGGCTCCTTGACCTTTTGTAGACCCTGGATGACGCTCACTTGAGTCTTCTCTTTGTTCTCCTCTTCTCCATCCTTGACTGACTCACGCTCCACCTCCAGTCACTCCTTCCCCAACACTTGACCAATTTACACGTTCCCAGGACACCCAGTAATGTTTCTTCTAGTGCTTACCTGATTTTGAGATGATTGTGTTTGCAGAATAATTATTTGTTTAATCAATATCTATTATCTTCTCTCTAATTTGTAAGATTCTTCATGGATCTTAGTGTTTATTTTGTTACCATCATGTCTAAATATTGGACATAAGGCAGATGCTCAATGAGTATTTTTCCATATTGTCTTTGTTTGGGCTTCTATAATAAATTTCCATAGCCTAGATGGTTTGGAAAAGAAACATTTGCTTCTCACAGTTCTGGAAGCTGGAAATCCAGGGCCCAGGTGCTGGCAGATCCACTGTCTGGTGAGGGCTCTCTCCCTGGCATGCGGACAACCATCTTCTCCTATACCCTCACCTAGTCGGGGTCAGAGAGGGATCATCTCTCTCGTGTCTCTTCTTATAAGGGCACTATTCTTACACATGTGGGCTCTATCCTCAAGTTCTAATCGCCTCTTAAAGGCCCCATCTCCAAATACTACCACATTGGGGATTTAGGCTTCAAGAGAGAAATTTTGGAGGGACAACATATTTAGTCCATAGCACATATATTTAAACACGATCAAATGGCAAATAATATTAATAATCTTAGATGTTTCTGATGAGGGAGCAGAAGACTAGCTGAGGACAAAGTACAAACCGACACCCTGCAACCTCCCCTCCCCACCACCACTCCTGGGTGGGACATGTGTGACATTCCTCCAGGAAACTCCCAAGTGTCTTAATGTTAATGCCTTGCTAGAGGGAAAAACAACCTTAACTTGACAACGGCAAGGCCTCTGGTATCCTGTGAGTCTTCTTTAATACATGAAAATCCTTTTGAGGGCGCCTGGGTGGCTCAGTCGTTGGGCATCTGCCTTCGGCTCAGGTTGTGATCCCAGGGTCCTGGGATCGAGTCCCACATCCGGCTGCCTGCTCAGAGGGGAGCCTGCCTCTCCCTCTCCCAGTCCCCCTGCTTGTGTTCCGGCTCTTGCTATCTCTCTCTCTCTCTCTCTCTGTCAAATAAATAAATAAAATCTTAAAAAAAGAAAAGAAAAGAAAATCCTTTTGAAACCTCTCTTTTCCTTACCAGCCCCCACTCTCAAGTATCTAATCAACCACCCCTCACAACCCCAGGGCAGTAGCTCTTTCTGCCCACGGGTCCTGTCCCATGCTTTAATAAAACCACACCATTTTGCACCAAAGGCGTCTCAAGAATTCTTTCTTGGCAGTTGGCTCTGGACCTCACCCCTCCAAACCTTACCTATATTCTAATACTACATCATTTCCATAACTCTCTGAGTTCATTATCATCCCTTGAAAAGGTGAAGGGCAACATAGATGATTATTCTGAAAACACTTTGAACTGTTAAAATCTGCCCAAGTAACTGGTAGAGAGAATAAAACATGAGTGGAAATTACAGGGGTTTCCTCCCTTGGGCCTCCTAATCTCTCCACAGCTAAAGATTCTGCAGAGTCAGTGAACCTGAAACATCTCCCACCACCCAGGGCCAATGAAAAAGACAGTAGGTCTATCCTGCCTTTGGGTATTAGGAATGACAATGACCTTCATTCTTATCACAGGGAAACCCAAGTGCCAAGACAAGGCCTGAATCCCATACTCAGATGAGGAAGAGAGAAATACCTAACATTCTTGAAATATGATTTAGGTTTTTAAGAAATATGAACTAACTTGCCTTAGATTGTCATAGAAAAGAACTACATTTTTACAATTTAAATCTAGAAATTCATCCTGTCATCTAATTTTTGCCAAATGCTTTTTTTTCCCTCAAAAAAATAAGGATCATTTTGTTCTGACTTTCTGAATAGCTAACATTGGTTCATGTGTCATTTCATATTTACATGCGTTTTCCCTTCTTGTAGTCCACACACTCAATTATCCACAGTGTTGGTCTATCTCATTAAGTTTGTAGCTGCAGATACGTGGCAGGGATGCTTTCAAAAAAACAAAACAACACTGAAGCAGCAGATCATGATTTCATATCAAGGAACAATTTGCATTTTACCTTTTACCCATACCTTCTTCCTCTTACAGAAGTGGCAAGTGAGGGAGTGCCCAAGATGGGGAAAACTTAGAAGAAACAATCTTCTGTGTTTAAAATAAACACAAAAGCAACGTATAGACAATGCAGTTTTCTGTGACTATCTTGTGCTCCTTTTGCTTTTCCTTTTTAACGGTTTTAACACTGCTGTTTTTCATTTAGGAATGTTCTCTCTGGCCTTCATGACAATTCTTGCCACGCTGTGCCCCAAGGTCACCTTTTCTGGAACTATAATCTAATCTTCTTAGTGTTTCATCAATTTATTAATTCACAAAAATCAGCCCAGCTTTCAGACCACCATTCTTGTAATAAGGCAGTAGATCACTTCGTGCAAGGGTATGTTGTCGTATGATTCAACAGAAAGGGTAGCAAGGAAAAGTCAAGTTTGTCTGTGGCCAGATGACCACAGAGCACTTCCATTAAATCCTCTGTCCTGAAAGGACACCCATTTCTGTTGAACAAAAGAGCACTTCTTAGGTCATAAGGATATTTAAAATAAGGCCATTGTCGTCTTGTTTGTTGTTTATTTCACTTACAAATCAATTCTCCAGAGGTCTAGGGAGTTACCTCAGAGGGTGGCATGGAGAGTACAATGGTCTGATGCAAGCAAAAAGGATTTGGAAGAAAACCTAAAGGAGCTGTAGAAATACAGCAGAGTATTCATGTAAAGCCATTTCGGTTTTTCCTCAATATCTGTAAAGGTAACCAGGGTCAGACTAAGGCCACAGGGCAAGATAAGCCGCACTGCCACAGGCAAGAGTTTCTGCCTGGACAAATAGGAAAGGACAAATCAAATACCCAAGCAGACAGGAGACAACCACAAAAGAGAGAAAGGGCTGGGGAAGAGACAGGAAGAGATGAAGTCAATGGGGAAAATTGTTAAGTGTATGTAGCTCAGGGTCAAACCAGCCACACCCTTGTGTGGATGAGGCCCAAGGGTAGAGAGGGTTTTTAGACATAAGGGAATGGATAATGGCAGGACCCTTGGACTTAGCTTTGTGGGCTACACTTTGGTTGGCAGGGGTCCTTTGGGCCCCGGCGTCTAGAGGAACTTGAGCTGCCGAGATCCCGCGAGGACTAGCCCAGAAACACGTGGGACGTGGGGGCGGGGGGCGGGGAGAAGCGACTCTCCCACATCTCTCCAAGAAAGAAGACTACGAAATCATTGCTGCGTTTACCGACCAGAGATCTGGCAGGGGTGGGAGGTGCCTTCCTCACACTTGGGCTTAAACTCTTAGTCGGAATACCATCTTTCTTATGCCTCGGGCAACCAAGGATACAATGGAACGTAGGAAATAATAACTGAAAATGAAATGCGAACACTTCTGTTTGTGTTATCCAGTGATAACAAAATGTGCCCCCAAAAAGAAAGTGGTAAATGCCTCATGACAGCAGAGCATTCTTTGTAAACCTTGAATTGACTTTTTTTTTTTTTTTTTTGGTCTCATTCCAAGACAGGGGAAAAGTAAAAACTCTGTGATTAAGGGCTCAGCAGTGAGCGGTGGATAAATAACATCCAGAAGGATGTACTAATGATGGTGTCTTAAAATAAGAAAAGGCAATTTTTTTGTTGGCCAGAAGCCATACCCTATAATTTATTACGTTCTATCAAAACACCGTGTGGCATGATTCATTAAGAACAGGGAGAGCGAGATGTGACGTCGGAAAATATTCATGCTGAACATTAAAACCGAAGCTGATTATTTGACAGAAAAATCACTCAAGTCATGTCCCAACCTTTTCTATTTGAAGCCACCGACTAAATTCAGAGCAAGGCTTCTGTCACTTCCTTGCTTTTTCGATGGGGACAAAAAGACACATTCAAAAGTTAACTCTAGAAAACATTCTGTCACCCTAAGTGTTATTGTAACACACACAGCTTCTGGTCATTAACTGTCAGATGTTATACTTATTTGTAAATTGAAGTTTTTAAAGTTTTTTCTCACATGCTAGTTGATTCTGTAAAAATTTCTTTGTATTACATTGAAGTTTTATGAAGACTCTGGGAGAACAACATATATATTTGTCTCAGCTGCATGTGGTGGGTGTGGCCCTAACGTCACCACCCAACACAGAAACCCCAGCTTGGTTTTTAGATGTGTTCTCTTTTCAATTTCAATGTGTTCTCTTTCAGTGAGTTCGTCAAATGCATACACTTATTTTTTTTCATCATATATGTTCTAAGTAGGAGATAATCCAAATATAAGTATCTAAGGACATTCCATGAATATGAATAGTATTATTAATGCTAATGGTAAATAAATCATATTAATATTAAGTGATGCGGATTTTAAAAATAATTTCAGCATAACTGAAACAAACAGGGGCTTTTCATCTATCCTTCCTGTTGACTTGGTCCCCTAAGAATCCATGTAAGGTGTTCTTGACCTTCCAGCTTACAGAAATCATCTCCTTTTTAGTTCTTTCTGGCAATAGTAATCCCTAGGGCTTTTTATACATTGGATATTCCTGGAAAACAGTTTTGTTTAGATTTGTCCTCTTAGATACAAACAATAGTTTCTTAGCACTGCTCACTTTGTGACTTCTCTATTCGTACAAAGTTATCTACCTACGTACGTGAAATACACAGGGTGGAAGATGTTAAGTTTTGATAATATTGAATTCAGTCTGTAAGTCAACTTAGGTGCAAGTGTGAGCAGAGGCTGGGAAACACAGAATCTTTGGAAATGCTGAGTGTTGGTCATTCAGATCTAAATTAAGTTGCTAACTTAATCCATTCACTCATTAATTTACAAAATTGTTGTGGGCCCAGTTGGTTCCATGGAACCATGTCATTGTACGATGAACACAGATAGACACAGACAACACCAAACTATTATTTTATCTTTTTCTGTCTTTCTTTATTCAGGTTACTGTAAATCTCAGTTATTTTATCTGAAACTACATGCTTAGGAATAAGCAAAATGAGGAAGATAGCACCGTTATACAAGTAAAAATCATCACTAATAGCTTTAACTTAATGCATAAGAATCAGTATGGCCTATAAATTTTCTCAGGTGTTTAGGGAAAAAAACTCAATATGAGGGAGAGAATACCAGATGTGAAGGCAATTCTCAACATCTTATTTATAAAATGGCAGTGATTCTTTATTTTACTAAAGTTTGACAGTCTTTTTAAAGAAACATATCTTGAAGTAATACCAATGAGCAAAACAAAACAAAACAAATCTTGATACTATTTAGTACTTACTTATACTTGGTTATAATAGTATACTATAGTAATTTTGAAATAATTGAATTACTTTTCAACAGGTCTTTTTATGTTGATCCTATACTGGGGCATGCAAAAAAAAAAAAAAAAAAGAAAAGAAAGAAAAAAAAGAAATCAACCTAAAATTCTCAGTTACCAAAAATATCTTGATTCTTTGTTAACTGCTTACTTAAAATATAACAGACTATTTGCAAATACTTTAAAGAAAGAAATTATATGTTCTGTGTAACATTTCTCCTGTTGTTAAATTTTCTGTTATTTTCTGAGAAGCACCAAACCCTATTTAAAGGAATTAATTACAGCTTGTTTTTTTTTTTAAAGGATTAAAGAATGTTTCAACTTACAGTTTAAAATTTCAGAGTAATGCTGAAAAGGTGAGATTGGCCTATAAGCTTCATGTATCAAGTAACCTTAAGTCCGATGATGAAAATACAAAATCATTCACTCACGGTTGTTATCATATAAATGGTGCCTGGGAAAAATATAAAGGGAATGTGAGCTGTGGATGAAACCTGTGCACTGACAGCCATGATTTGAGTCTTGATGTCTACAGGATGTGCTGACAGTGGATGAGAATCCATAATAAGCAAAAGAATTCAGAGTTTCCAAGCCCCTTAGCGTTGGCACATGAACTAGTTTGACTCCTGACAGACACCACCACTGACAATGTTATTATAGTGGTATAGTCAGAATGTTTGTGTCCCTTCCCAAATTCCTACGGTGAAAGCCTAATGTCATGGTATCAGGAGGTGGGGTCTTTGAGAGTCAGTTATGCCGTGAGGGTGGAGCCCCCGTGATGGGATTATGTCCTTCTAGAAAGAGAACTAGCCCTCTGTCTCCGCCATGTAAGGACAAAGCAAGAAGATGGCCATCTGAAAACCAGAAATCTACTCTCACCACATGCAGGAGGTGTCAGCACCTTGATCTTGGACTTCTGAGCCTCCAGAACTGGGAAAAATAAATGTTCATTGTTTAAGCTACTGAGTCTGTGGTATCTTGTTATAGGAGTTGGAACTAAGACATGTAGCTTGGTCATATTGTTCATGTGATCAATTATTTCGATATCTCCATAACATTTAGGCTTCCTGTTCTTCTGAATCTGAGCAGACTTCAAGCATCTCTCTCTTACACCTACTCTGGATTCATTTTGGGCCATAATCAATGATTCCATTTTCTGAAATTTCTTAAGCTCTCTTTATTCAATAAAAACAATATGTGAAATGGAGAATAAAACACTTTAATATTTCTGATATCAAGGACAATAATAATAAAGCTATTTTTATAAGTCAGAGAAGTTCTTAAGATGGACGTGTACCTATAATGGAAGTTTAATGCACTCTTATAGAACTGGGATAAATTATGTTTAATACATTTCATTTTGATCTGTCCACATGAATTTAACACCACTGATTTATTTTAGCACCGTTGTGAAAATCATTAGCTTTCCAATGAAAAGTCATGGAGTATTTGTTTTATTTAGACTAACAATTATGACAGAGAGCAGAAGATTATATACAATATGGCTCAGTCGTTAAACATCTGCCTTCAGATCAGGTCATGATCCCAGAGTCCTGGGATCGAGTCCCGCATCGGGCTCCCTGCTCCGTGGGAAACCTCCTGCTCCCTCTCCCACTGTCCGTGCTTGTGTTCCCTCTCTCGCTGTCTCTCTCGCTGTTAAAAAACAAATAAAATCTTAAAAAAAAAATATATATATATATATAATTAGGGGCGCCTGGGTGGCTAGGTTGGTTGGCATCTTCCTTCATCTTAGGTCATGATCCTGGGGTCCTGGGTTTGAGCCCCGCATTGGGCTCCTTGCTCAGTGGGGAGCCTGCTTCTCCCTCTGCATGCCACTCCCCCTGCTTGTACACAATCTCTGTCAAGTGGATAAATAAAATCTTTAAAAATATATACATATAATTAAATATAAATGTTATATATTATGTATAAACTTATATGTTGGTTTTCTTTGCATTACTTTTATTGGGTTATAATTTATATATAATAAAATTCCCTTATTTTAATGTAGTTTGATAAATATAAATAATTCTGTATAGTTATAAAGCCATCACCAAATCAACAGTGCCAATACCCTAAAAAGTCTCTTCATTCCCCTCTGCACTGGTTAATCCCCTCCTCTGAACTCTGGACCTGCACAATCACTGATCTCTTTCTATCAAAATAGTTTTTCCTTTTTCAGAACTTCATAAACATGGAATCATGGAATATGGAGTCTTTCATGCTTGACTACTTTGTTCACTTGTGGTTTCATATATTAATATGTTCCATTTCATTGCTAATTAGTATTCTGTGTTATGGAATTATAATTATTTGCTTATATTCACCAGTTGATGGTCATTTAATTTTTTTCTGTTTTTTATCTTATGAATAGTGTTGATAGACATTGATATGGAAGCTTTTGTGTGAACATATATTTTGTTTTCTTTTTTCTCTTGGGTAAATACCTAAAAGTGGGATTGCAGGGCCATAGGATGTGTTAGGGTGGTTCTCCAAGAAAGAGATGCCTAAATGGTGTTAAATAGACAGTGTTAGCACTTGGCAAAATACCTGTGTGAAGGAAAAGAGGCAGAAAAGCAATAGGGAGAGAGCTGTGAGAAATGTCTGAATGCAACAGAAGTTTGCACCAACGTGAAGGAGAAGGGTGATAAGATTTGGTGCAGCCCGAATGTTTAACAAAGCCATTGGTGAGTGCTCAGCCAGTGTGTTAGCAGTGGGTATGCCTGGTAAACCTGCCAGGCTCAGTTTAATACTCACTGCTGGGAGCAGCTGTAGCACAAACATGGTGGTGGAAATGAAAGCACCGAAGGAGGCATTTGGTCAACTTCGCTCTCGTCATTGGAGGGCTTAAGAAGTGCATTCGTATGGCTGACCCATGTGTGAAATGGTATTACTATAGGTTTTCATTTGACTAGCAATATAAGAGGGCTCCAATTAATTGTTCCACACTCTCATCCTGCCCCTTAGGTATGTTTGACTTTTTAACTTTCTCCATTCTTATTGGTTTGTAGAGGTACCTGATTGTGGCTTTGATTTTCATTTCTCTGATTATTCCTTACGTTGAACACCTTCGCATATATTTCTTGGACAGTTGTGTGTCTTCTTCTATTTAGTGTCTGGCCATTTTTTAATGGCATGCCTGTCATTGTTTTTGTAAGAATTCTTTGTATATTCTAGAAACAATCTATTGTCAGACAAATTTAATTGAATCACTAAATACATATTTTTAGAATTTCTATCTTACCAATATCAATAAATGTAAAACTTTTTTGAGTTTTAGACTATAAAGCAAAGTAAATCACAAGGCAAAAATGTGAGACCCACCAACTTAAGTTGTTGTGATCCTTATACATGTGGTGAGAAGTTGTAAGCTTCTGGAAATATTTTTTTAAAAATAGTTAATAGCATTTTTTATTGATACCTTGGATTGGGAATAGGAAAGAAAGAGGGTCTTAAAGGATAACTCCACAAATTTGGTCTGAGCCATGGAAAAGAAGGAGTGCATCTTCCTGGGAAGGGAGACGGCAGGACAGGTGGGGTGATACGTGTGTGAGGAGTAGTGTTGTTTTTTTTTTTAATTTTTTATTGTTATGTTAATCACCATACATTACATCATTAGTTCTTGATGTAGTGTTCCATGATTCATTGTTTGTGTATAACACCCAGGGCTCCACGCAGAATGTGCCCTCTTTAATACCCATCACCAGGCTAACCCATCCCCCCCCACCCTCCTCCCAAGTGTTGGTTTTTGACATGCTAAATTTAAGACAAATATTTGATATCCAAGTGGGGTAATTTCAGTATACACTTGGATATAATAGTCTGAAATTCGGGAAAATAAGTTATACTGACTTATAAATTTGAAAGTTGTCAACATATTGGTATTTAAATACAGAGCAACTTCATTTATCTTGGGGAAGATGTAGTTGAAATCCATAAGCACAGAAATACAGTTCCCCCTCTTCACACCGTGGATTATTGTGTACGTGTGCTTTATCTACAACATTCCAGTGTTGTAGATAAAGTCTCTCTCTTTCTCTGTCCCTCTCTCAGATGCCATTAGTAGGCAATTATGAAAGACTTTCTTAGAAACAGAAAATCCATTCTTCTATCACGATAACTCTCTGGAAATGTAACTATTGGAAGTGAGAGTCAAATTTATTTTCATTTTTCCACAAGCGTCAAGTTCTGTTTTTCTGGCTTCTAGGTTCTAGGGCATATCACAGAGCTGGATCAAACTTGTGGGTAAACTCAGTCTTAGGTTTTTATCAAAATAAGGTCATTAAAAAAAATGAAATCTTGCCATTTGCAAAGACGTGGATGGAACTAGAGGGTATTATGCTAAGCGAAATAAGTCAATTAGGGAAAGATAATTATCATATGATCTCACTGATATGTGAATTTAAGAAACAAGCAAAGGATCAGAGGGGAAGAGAGGAAAAAACAAACAAGACAAAACCAGAGAGGAGACAAACCATAAAAGACTCTTAATCTTAGGAAACAAACTGAGGGTTGCTGGAGATGGGGGGTGGGGAGATGGGGTAACTTCATGATGGACATTGGGGAGGTATGTGTTGTAATGAGCACTGGGTAGTCTATAAGACTGATGAATCACAAACCTGTATCCCTGAGACAAATACTACATTATATGTTAAGAAGAAAATAAAAAGTAAGGTAATTATATATGCATATATAGATATATCCACACATATACAACATATATAAACATATGTATTTATCATATATGCATGTACACACTATATATATTTATATAAACATTTTTTAATTTTTTTATTGTTATGTTAATCACCATATATTACATAATTTGTTTTGGTGCAGTGTTCCATGATTCATTGTTTCTTCATAACACCCAGTGCTCCACGCAGAACGTGCCCTCCTCAATACCCATCACCAGGCTAACCCATCCCCCCACCCTCCTCCCCTCCAGAAACCTCAGTTTGTTTTTCAGAGTCCATCATCTCTCCTGGTTCGTCTCCCCCTCTGACTTACTGTAGGTTTGATTTTTTTTTAATGTAGCTGGTTAGCCACTGAAAGTTCTGATTTATGTGGAAACGTTTTTATGAAAAGAGGGAAACATTCTTTCTCTCTGCTCCAGTCTTTCTGTATAAATATACTTTTAATTATTCCAGGCATGAAATTTAGGGTTTTTAAAGACGTCTAAAGAAACACTTTAAAACCCCTCCTAATATTAGTTTAATGAAGTTCATTTTCTGCAGTCTTTAGACTTTGATTTAAGCTAATTTTCTCTTATTCTCTCAAATACTATCAATAATGTTAAAACAGTTATTAACAAATACATAATTATATTTAATAACTTAAAAATTGTATGTTTTTTTCATTTCTTATCTGGGCTGAACAGCTCTATTTTTTATTAGTCTTCATAAGTGTGATTCTAAGATAAGGCTTTCTTCAGTGTCTCCTTGAAACCTATCCATCTTCCTTATTCTCTCTTTGTCTATAAAGCTTACAATTGCAGGGCTGCTATCTGCTGAGCCCAAAGAAATTGCATTTCTCCTACAGCAATAGGGATTCTTTACAGTGCAATTTTCTGCTCATTGTAATTCACAAGGAACTCTGTAAGTTTAAAACACTTAACGCTGTCCTTTTGGAAATATGCAAGATTAGCACTATTGTAAGAGCTTCAGAATTTTTAAAAAATAATTAGCGTGAAATAAAACTCATACTTAGCCAGGCCGCTTTTTCATGAAAAGTCATTCTCTCATTTCCGTCCTGGACTCAAACCATGAGGTGTTTTTGTTCTTAAAGCAGAGCGGATGGATTAAAGATTTAAATGTGAGAAAAACCTGAAACTGTAAAAATCCTGGAAGAAAATATAGAGAAAACATTTCTTGACATTTGTCTCATCAATGGTTTCTTGGATACGCCATGGAAAGCGTAAGCCACCAAAGGAAATAGAGACAAGCGGGACGACTTCAGACTAAAAAGCTTCTGCATAGAAAAGAAAACAATTGACCAAGTGCAGAGGCAGCCTACAGAATGAGAGAGGATATGTGTAAGCCATATTATCAGATAAGGGGTTAACATCAAAACAACTTACTTACTTTTCGCTACTTACAACTCAGTAGCAATTAAAAAATGGGCAAAGTACTTGAATAGATATTTCTCCAAAGAAAAGCCACAAATGGCCAACAGATATATGAAAAGATAATCAACATCACTTATCATCAGAGACACACAAATCTAAGCCACGGTGATCTATCACCTCACAACTGTTAGAATAGCTATCATCAGGAAGACAAAAGATAAAAGCGTTGGTGAGGATGTGGAGAAATTGGACTCCTAACACTGTTGGCAGGAATGTAAAATGATGTAGCCACTATCAAAGTACTATGGAGCTTCCTCAAAACATTAACAGTACAATTACCATATGATCTAGCAATTCCACAGCTGGGTATATACCCCCAAAGAATGGAAATCATGATCTTGGAGAGTTATCTCCACTCCGTTGTTCATTGGGGCATTATTCAAAATGGCCATGTTATAATTAACCCAAGTGCTCACTGACAGGAGAGTAGATAAGGGAAATATGGTGTATACACACCATGGAATATTATTCAGCCTTTGAAGATAAGGAAATCTTGCTACTTGAGACAACACAGATGAATCTGGGGGACATTTCAGTAAATGAAACAGGCCAGTCACAGAAAGACAAATAATGCATGATTCCACTTTTATGAGGTAGAAGCCAAGAATAGGTTGGTGGTTATTACGAGGGGGTAAGGAGTAGGAGAAATGAGGAGTTGTTATTCAGTGGGTATCAAGTTTTGGTTATACAAGATGAATTAGTTCTAGAGATCTACTGTATAGCATAACACCTTCAGTGAAAAATACTGTATTGTGCACTTCAAATTTTGTGAAGAGGGTAGATCTCATGTTAAGTGTTTTAACCACAAAAACAAATAAGCAAACAAACAAACAAAAAACCCCAAAGACACACGAGGAAGCTTTTGGCAGTGATGGACATGCTTTCATGTGCATGTGTCCAAACCAGTCAAATTATACACATTAAATATGTGATTTTGTGTGTGTGTATCAATTAAACTTCAATAAAAATTTACTAACAGGGGCACCTGGGTGGCTCAGTTAAGCATCTGACTTGTGACTGTGGCTCAGTCATGATCTCAGAGCTGTGAGATCGAGCCCTGCATTGGCTCTGTGCTGCGCATGGAGCCTGCTTAAGATTCTCTGCCTCTCTCTCTCTCCCTCTGCCCTTCCCCACCCTCTAAAAAAAAAGTTTACTAGCAACAACACACACAAAAGCAGACTGTCCACAGACACAATTCACATTGCATTCCTACAAAGCCACATCTTCCTTCTCAGCTCGAAGACTCTTCAGGCTGACTGTGCTGTATCCATGCCATATCGGGCCCCCAGAAGACAAGATAGCACCCTGATACCATCCCAAGTTGGGGTCTGTATATGTGGTATAAGTCTCCTTGCCTAGACCTTCCTTAAAGAAAATACCTATAGCCCACCTCCAGTCAATGCAATCCAACTGAGATCTAGATGATGATTTAAATGTCTGTTAATTTTTATTTACCATTTAGGTTTTATTTTTCTGCTGAAATATTGTTGAAGAAAATGATTGGCTCCCCAAACTAGCCTAGAAGAGCAGTTACCATGTAACATACCCTTTTCAGTCATGATGACAGAATACCAGCTTGCATGACCCACATAGCTGCAGAGTAAAAAGAACTTGCATCAAGGGTTATTAAATGCATAAATGGTCTGAGAATTTGGAGCTCTCTTAAATTTTCCTCCCCGCCAAGGCTACTTTTACAATACCACGACGTGATCTCCTAATGTAATGCTTCTAGTTGAAGAATGGATTCTTCTCTCAAGCCAGTTAGTCTTGTAATAAGTGCTAAATTGCCCTTATACTGTAAACCCACCCCAAGACCAAAAAAAAAATTCAAATGTTTAAATGTGATTTAGGCTAAGCTTTCAAACTTCTCCCTTTAATGAGAACATATGCAGATACAAATTTTCTGCAAATCCTTAAAGAAAAGCATACATAAAATGTACAGAAGTGACTGCTAACAGGTGGGGAGGCACCCAGATGCACCTACATATTCATAATATCGTGTCTTGGATTTGTTCCTATTCAATCCCACTGCATTTTATAACTTTTTTGGGGCGGGGGGGGCATCTCGAACTGCTACCAAGAAGGGTTTCATAAGCAGTGTGATGTTGTTAAATGGTTGTTATTCCTAGCAACATAGGGCCCTTTTTTCTTCAAGACTCGCATTGTTGTTGTTTTTCTTTCTCATGGGGACCCTAATCCTTCAGGGCCCCAGGCACTGGAAAAAATAAAGCCTGATGCTTGGCTTTGTTTACTTACAATTTCAGTTAATTAAAAAAAAAAAAAAGCAAGTGGAGGAGTGGAATCCTTTATGTTAATGCTCAGACTAATTATTTGACTCAAATATTTGCGGGTGAGGCTTCCAGAGATGTGAGCAGCTGTGAAAGTTTCCAAATGGGAAAGGCAAGTGGAGAATTTTCTCCCTTGGGGAGCTTTGGAATTTGCAAACTGGGACAGTGGAGTCCGAGAGCATGAACCTACTGAAGGCTCTTCTCTGGTCTTCCACGTGGGTGGGAGCACTGCTCAAGCATTAGCTGACCACGACGGACGCCTTCGACGCTTAGGCTCAAGCATGGGACCCCATGCGCAAAGACCCCTCTGTGCACAGACAACACTGCTGGAGTGAAATGTAAAATATCAAGCCAGCTGCAGCAAAAAAAAAAAAAAAAAAAAAAAGTCTTAGGTAAATTTTCAATAATAACAAGCAGGTCCTTAAAATATTACAATATATATATATATATATATATTTTAGTTAACTTAAAATACCTTTTTTTCCTAAAATGTGTTTCGTGAATACTGTGTACTCTCTTACCCAGAGCATGTCCGGACTTTTTTCACTTTCTTGGCTTTCTGATATTTTACCCCTAGAGAGATTTGTACAAAGTTTTGTAATAAAAATAATCAATCAATTGTGGCTAAGGCAATTACAGAACATGGAGGAGATCAATCAAAAGCTTAGTGGTGGTGAATACTGATGCGTGTGTGTGAGTGTGTGTTTTGTGCATGCACACAAGCATGTTAATTAGCAAAATGTCTCTAAAGCTCAATGAGAAAATGAAATGAATGCCTTCTTACGCTGGTGTGTTCCAAGGACAGGAAAGTATTTTCCCACACCCAAATCCAACATCCTACCTGCCTCGGTATCTGTATCTAGATCCATATCTGCCTTTTTGCTGGTATGATAGAAGGGCTCCTGCTCTCATCGTTAGCAAATTACTGCTTCTGAGATTTGAATTCCGTCTTATCCTACTTTCTCAAGAACATTTCCATCTTTCTTTTCCTTCTCTTGGAACTTTACTATCCACATGTAAAACATGCACTAACATCTACTGTATTAAAACTGCCCACAACCCCACATCTCTCTCAACTCCTACCTCATGTCTCTGCTCCCCTTACAGGAAAGTTTGTCTACACGGGCTGTGCCCGTTTGCTTCTTTCAACTCTCTCTCTGTGCCTCTCAGATCTGGTTCCTGACCTTTGAGTTTCGCAGACACCCTGTCATCAGACACATGATTTCCCTTCCCTGCCCCGATGCCCACACCATGGTCCCTTGGGATTTGACATTTCTCCTGTGCCAGACTCAGCATCTTCTACCTGGCCAGTTCCTCCTTGAAATGTTTTTCCTTTGGAGAGAAGCATTACATTTGACTGTGTTTCTTTTCCTTTAGAATTTTCTCCAGTATATTCCTTTTGGTCTCTTTGGAGACTTTCATCAAAACAGTCTCATCAAACTTTAAATATTAGAGTCTCTCCCACTTTTTCCTGAGGTTTTTCCTCTTTTCCACCTTTTTTTTTTTTTTCTTTAACCCAAGTGAGAGCATCAAGCTGCCTGGCTTTAAAGACTATGAGCCTATGTGCTAAATATTCCCAAAATATCTACTTGGTATTTCCACTTCAGTGTAAAAATGGAGTCTCACATTTAATCTGTGCAAAACAGAACTCTTGGTGTCTACTACTCTGAACCCTTGTACCCTGTTCTGCTCCAGGAATCCCCCATTTTCATGTGTCAGCACTGTTCAGCTCATGCCCAAAACATGAATTTCTCCCTTCTTTCCCATATCCCTTCTAGCCAGCTGAGCCAGAATTTTACCCCATTTTCTCTGCTACCACCATAGTCAAAGCTGCCATGTTCCTCCTCAAGGACTGTCACATTAGTACCTTTGCACATGGTCTCTCTGCCTCCATTCCTGCACGTTATAAACAATTCTCCACATAGCAACCTGTAGACTTTGCTCCTTAAAAGTTTCCTGGAGGGGCGCCTGGGGGGCTCAGTCGTTAAGCATCTGCCTTCGGCTCAGGTCCCGATCCCAGGATCCTGGGATCAAGTCCTGCATTGGGCTCCCTGCTCGGCGGGGAGCCTGCTGCTCCCCCTACTTGTTGCTTTCTCTCTCTCTCGGACAAATAAATAAATAAAATCTTAAAAAAAAAAAGTTTCCTGGAAACCTAGACTCCTTCCCTAGACTCTGTGGTCACAATCTTGTTCTCTCCTCACCGTTCTTCAGACTCCAGCCACCCCCGGATATCTTCTCATTCCTCAAAGAAACTAACTTTTTTTTTTCTTCCGAGATTTTGCACTTGCTCTCATTGGCTTTCCTTTTCCCCAAATCTTTTCATGATCTAGTATTCTAATAGATCTCGGCTCCGCTTTCATCTCTGGGTCCTGTGCAATCCTTTGCTTCAGGTAGGGATGTGGCTTCTCTTTGACAACCTAGATTCTACAGGACAAGTCATTCTGACCTGCAAACACCTGACAGCCAGTGGCAGAAAGCCAGGATCACCATAATCAAAACTACCTTTCAGAAGACGGAATACGCAGGTCACACATCAGTCACAGCACCTGTCAAATCTCACTGGACTGGTATCTGGAGGACTTCCTGCCCCATTAGCCCGTCTATGCTCTTCATCAAAACTCCTTTGTTATTGCTGCTTGTGGTTCCGGCTGCGTGTGCCAGCTGATTCTTCTTCGCCCCTCACTTCACTTAGCTCACAGCATTCGAGGGCACTCCTGAGGGTATTGTTTTGGGGACCTGATTGCATTTGAGTCCTCTTGGTTTGGGTTTATGGGTTTGGGGATTACTTTAGGGATTAAGAGCCACAAGCAGTCACAAATCAGGCTTGGAGTTGCTTTGGCAAAACTCCTTCAGGAATTTATCAAGCTTTGGTCTGATTGGTTTCAGCCCATTTCCGATGCAATTAATTATAACAAAAGATCTTTACTAGACCTAATCACCTAATCACTAGACCTTAAACTTGGCTTCTGAGCTCAGTTTTGTATCTGTCTCTCTCTCACAAAGCTAAACTTGTTACTGATTGGGTAATTAAAACAATGGGTTTCAATGGAAAGACAACACCCTTAATCTGAATTTTCCCAGTAGACAAGCTTTCAGCTCCTACTACCTGTGACCGCTTTATAGCCTACTTTAATGTGGTGACTAAAACAGATTTTTTTCTTATAATGTTCCAAGTTGTATGAACCTCAATCAACCTATATGATTATAGGTTATAGTCTCTTGAAGGTAAATTTCATGTGAGTGGGAAATTTTTCTCTGGTTTGTTTATTGTTTTATGCCAATTGCTTAGAATTATACCTGATATAAAGGAGATATGCAATATACATATGTTGAATAAATGAATGAAAAAATAAACAAAAATGTAATCTGTAATTTATTAAAATACATTACCCAGGACATGGATATATTTATGTGTAACAATGTTACAAAATATATGCTGGAATAATAAGCAGCTTCGGGAGTGGTTACCACTCTGCAAGATGGGAGAAGAAAGGATCTAGGGAGATGGAACTTTAGCTGTGTTTTCTTATTTCCAATTTATTGAAAATTCCAATTTTCAAAGCTAGTATTTCAATTTACTAAAGATGCATTTAAATGAAACATGGAGAAATGTGAACATAATAATATCTGTTATGTGTAGGTAGCTGGTTATTTCTTGTATCATTTGCTTTTTTTTTCTGAGGCAGTCCCAATGTAATCATTTTGAAGCTGTGTTATTGAGAGTTAATGGACAGAACTGTACCTATTTAAAGTATACAACTTGATAAGCTTTGACTTACGATTGTACTTGTAAAACTATTACTGCAACCAAGATAATGAACATTTATGTCAGCTGCAAAAGTTAGCTTGTGCCCTTCCTTAAATGTCATTTTCTATGATGTTAAGATAATTTGAAGCAGCAAAAAAGGAAGTCATAGGTATACGAAATTAAAGTGCTGGAAACGCACCTTGCTGAACATCTGCACCAGGTCAACAGCGACGAGCAGAGCTGCTCCCGCTGGCTGAGGACCTGAGCTGTGATGGAGGCTTTGATGGGCGGTGGGGATGAGGAGGATGTGGGCGGTGAGGACTTACTGGATCACTTTCTTCACTTCCTTTACACCCGTCACCATTTTCTTGCTTTTGATCTTCTGCCTCGTCTGCAAATGGGAGGGAGAGCTGTCCATCGATCACCCCATTTGGAGAAAATTACAGACTGGACACTCCATGCAAAACACCACGCTCCCTATTCAGACCCTACTTTTCTGGATTTCGGCTTCATAAAACGTCATCTCTTTGTTTACCCTCTGAGGTGTTTTAGACACACATAATTTCTCCATTTGACATTTGCTTAGTTTGGTTTCTCCACGAGCAGAAGGTGAGCTGAGACAGGGATATTAGTAGGAAATGAGGCAGAGGGAAACCCGGAAGGAGAGAGCGCGAACAGGTGCTGTTGAGCCCAGGTAGCAGGCTCCTACTAAGCCCCTATGAGAGCTCGCCGCCCCCTCCCGGACTCCTAGAGGCCCGCAGTTGGTGGTGTGGCTGAAACGCTGTCCCAGGCATCTCACCCAAACTAATGGAAGTAGAGAGCTAGGTTAGAGACCTGGACACATGCAGTGCACTTGAGCCAGGTCCTGTCTGCCTACCGCGGGAGCGTGGCAGCAATGGCCAGTATAAACAGTTGCTCGGGCTACAAACGTCGTCTAGCAAGAGTTTTAAGCTCCATGAAGAATATGGTTATATTTTATTTATTCCATAAACAAATACAGGTTGGACATTTCCTAAATGACGCTGTGTATAGTTTTTATCATCTTCTAGAAACTAGTATGTTATTTTGCTTCAAAGGCACTCAGTGTTTAGATTATTCTAGCCAAAATCATTCCTTCTCACATGAAAATTATCATGTCTAGCTAATATAATTCTTCCTAATATGTGGTAAAATATCTATTTATTAAAATATTCATTAATTAGTTTGATTAATTGCAATTATATTGTCAACTGAGAAAAGAAGCTGAGCTAAAATAAAAACGAAAGCATTTATTTGGGTGTCAGAATTGCAATTCGGAGAACACAGATTTGAGCAGCAACCCAAATAGTATCCCTTCCCAGGAGCAAAACTCAAGGCTTTGTTTTTAAAGACAAAAGGGAATGCTTTATATGTGGTTTTCAAAGAATTTTGATCCGAGCTGGTGACAGAAAACTAATTTTGGCTGAAAATAATTGGCTCCTAAGGTTGTCACTAAACAGAGCCTCTTGCTGTAGCCAGCTGCAGGTGTTTGGGCTGAGTCCTTGGGTATTGGGGTTTGGCCCCCGTTCAAAAGTTATGGTTCCTCCATAAGGAGGACATGCATAAGGCTTACTTCCTCAATGGCCTCCTGGCTCCATTTTAAAACCCTTTCATGTAAGTGGTCCCATTTTATTTCCCCTTTCACGATATTGACTAAAATATCCATAAAATATTAGGTGATTAGAGATTCATTAGACAAAACATTTTGTAATAATCACTTACCATCAATAAGGAATCATAGCAAAAAGTAAATAAGTAGATTTTTCAGGAGTCGATAGTAATTTACAATAGTAACCCTAATGTTGTTGAACACGAATGCAACATTTAATTTGTACTGTTGTAAGACGTTTACACGTATAGGTGAACTCATTTAATACTAACAATAACATATGAGTTAAGTAGTGTTAATATCACTATTTTCAAGATAACTAAAATGAAGTATAGAATGGTTGGAAAGTAACATTTTAGGGAAAAAATAACATGAAATATTTTATAAACCATTACACCATCTTTTTTTTTTCCCCCTTTCTTTTTCTTGTGGGACAGCAGATCCTGGCGGATAGACAGTGGACACAAGCGCCCATCTGTCTAGTGGCTCAATTAATATCCTAACCCTGGCTCTTACTAGCTCTGCAACTTTGGTTAGTTGCTATTAATTTCTTTAAAAGTAATATTAAAAAATTGTTTGTGAATATAAATAACATTTTATGAAAAAAGACTGCATTTCCTAAAACAAAGAAATTAGCAAGAAAATTGACATTGTTTTATAGGTTTTGCAAATATGCTTAATGTCAGCTTCACCGAAGAAAGCTGTATCTTCTGTGGCTTCTGTGCCCAATTTGTTGTGATGTTCCGTGCCACTGGCCCCTAGAAAAGGCCACTGTACACATGTGAGAGAATGAGCAAAAAGGTAACTGAAGTCTCAGAGTTACCATAAAAATGACTTTGATCTCATGAACACTTGGGAATGTCTCAAAGACCCCTCCCCCCCCACCCAAGGATCCGAAGGACCCACTCAGAAGATTGCTGCTAAAACACCAACATATATAGTCAGTTTAGACAATTCACTCCAAAGTCAGATACCCTCGAGAAAACTATCAAACCATCATAAGATATTATCTAGAGCAAATGCAACAACTGATTGACTACACTTTTCAATTTTCTAGTGTTGCTTGCTTATTCATGCTTAGGTCTTGAAATATTTTTATGAAGACAATATGGCTCATCTGGTTTTCAAAAATTGATCTAGAAGATTAGTAATATTTCTAAAAGCAAATCATCTTTCCATGGGATATCGAGATACAAAACAAGAAAGTTTCAAATGCTTTCAGAATTCCATAATACTTAGCTTACCAAAGAAAAAAAAAAAAAACAAGTTAGCTATCTGTCTTGCTGAGGAGCAGACGGAATGTGGGTGTCAGGATTCCATGTCTCATACTTGTGCAATAGTTCATTAGGTTGTACATATGAGAACCAATTAAATACTTATTATTAAAGGTCAACAGCCGGGTACAAGCCGCAGATTCACTTTCCTGCTCTTCAGACAGAACATAAAGAGCCTCATTTATAAGTTCATAGTATTATCCAAGTACCAGATACGCTTTGAAACTCGAGGGTTTTTTTTTTTAAATAACAGATGAAATATGAATTCACCTTTTTTGTATATGTTTATTTGTCTTAAAATGTTCAACGTGTTAGAGTAAAAGTGTTTTCCAAATGGTCCTCTGGAGCGGTCACGGTCGTTTGGGGTGTTGGCAGCAGCCCTCTCCACCCCCACTTTTCACCCTTTGTGAATTCGAAGGAGTTAAACTTCTCTTAGCATGTTTAATTGATTGATTATTAAATTGTATTAATTAATTGCTTCCCTTTTTTATTGCTGAGCTCATGTTAGTTGTGAACCGGTTTAAGCACAGAAACTGCTCTCAGTACTTACTTTTGCCTGCATTTGAAAAAAGGGAAGTCTTACTAGCCCTGCTTCCACCGTAATCAGACCTTACTTATAGAACCAATTGCACATTGAAGCGACTTATAATTGCATAGTCTCATCTCCACTGATTATTCTTGTCATTTTTGTTATTTTGGGGCACCTGGGTGGCTCAGTTGGTTAAGCGACTGCCTTGGGCTCAGATCATGATCCTGGAGTCCCGGGATCGAGTCCCACATCGGGCTCCCTGCTCGGCGGGGCGTCTGCTTCTCCCTCTGACCCTCCCCCCTTTCATGCTCTCTCTCTCATTCTTTCTCTCTCAAATAAATCTATTTGATTTATATGAGAGTGAGAGAGAGCAAGGGGCACAGAGGGGCAGAGGGACAGGGAGAGAGAGAATCCTCAAGCAGATTCCTTGCTCAGCTGGAAGCCCGACTCGGAGCTTGATCCCACGACCCTGACATCATGACCTGAGCCGAAACCGAGTCGGATGCTTAACCGACTAAGCCACTCAGGTGTCCCTCATTTTTGTTATTAATCTAACGTCCTGAGGGAAGGGCCCCTGGGTGGCTCAGTCGGTGAAGCATCTGCCTTCAACTCAGGTCATGATCTCAGGGTCCTGGATGGAGCCCTGCCTCGGGCTCCCCACTCAGTGGGAAGTCTGCTTGTCCCTCTGCCTCTGCTCTTCCACTTTCCCCCTGCTTGTGCTCTCTCTTTCAAAGAAAAAAATAAATCTTAAAAAAAAAAAAACTAACATCCTGGGGGCCTTAATTAATAATTAATTAATTTTAATCTTTCTTAAGTTAGTTAAGCATCTGCCTTTGGCTCAGGTCATGATCCCAGAGTCCTGGGATCGAGTCCACATCGGCCTCCCTGCTCACTGGGGAGCCTGCTTCTCCCTCTCCCTCTGCCCCTCCTCCCTGCTTGTGCACAAACTCTCTCTCTCTCTTTCTCAGATTAATAAATAAAATCTTTAAAAAAAAACTAACATCCTGCAATTCATAATTCTCCTGTACAGCTGTAGACCACTTCCTTTCTCTTGTCATCTCCCAGCTTCCTCTAAACATTCTTAAGCCATCCACTGGAAAAAGGGGTGGAATGAGTGTTCAGATGTGAAGCATCTCATAAGCTGTGGAACAGACTGAACCACAACACATCTACTCCAGTCCTTCCTATCTCCTTATATTCATATTCCTAATTGCCAATAGTTTTCCAAGAAAAAAAAAATCCCATTTTAAAACTATAATTAAAAGATCAAAGTAGGAAAAGATTATATAATTGTGATTTTTAAAATGTATGAAATAGTTTGTTCACCATTGATTTGTCTAGGAATTATAAATTTAAAATTGAAATAAGAGCCAGAAAACCCAAATAAGCAACTCAGGATAAGTTGAAAACAGCCAAGTCATGACCACCAATCAAGAAATAAAACAAAGACAATTCTATAGACAAGTTCTTTTCAACCTTTAGGAAATCGTAATATCATCACATTTCAGCTGTCCTTGAGAATAGAAAATATCCATGTCTTCAAAATTTGTTGTTACCATAATGTCAACAGGAATATCTTTAAATCTTAGTAAAAATAATTGGTTTTGAATCTATTTTTAAAGTAGATACAAAGCCATCAAATCTAATACTATCAAATCAAAAACAGGACTGCCTTAGAAGAACTTCTACCTTCAAAGACACCTTGAATACATAAGATTTATTATAGGAATGCAGTGATGATAGAATTTTAAGAAATCTTTAAAGCACAAGAACTCTATTTTGTTTCTGAAATGGAATTCAGTGAAATGTAATATATATTACTGATTGAAATACAAATTTTAATAAAGTAGGAAGAAACACATTCTTCCTTAAGTCATAGTCCCATCCATCTGAAACAAGCTGCCAGAATCAAGCTTCATAGCCAAAAGCCAGCAGCATTCTGCTCACGTTAAAAAAGAGATCTTGTGGGGGGCGCCTGGGTGGCTCAGTCGGTTAAGTGGCTGCCTTCGGCTCGGGTCATGATCCCGGGGTCCTGGGGTCGAGTCCCGCACCGGGCTCCCTGCTCGGCGGGAAGCCTGCCTCTCCCTCTGCCTGCCACTCACCCTGCTTGTGCTCTCTCTCTCTCTGACAGATAAATAAATGAAATCTTTAAAAAAAGAGGGAGATATAATTGCTCCTAATATTTCTATTATTCATAAATAATAAAAAGTGTTATAGATATTAATATCCGTCTTGCAATTTCCATTTTACAGGCATCATGCTAAGCATTTCTGTAGATTCACTCAACAAATACTCATTGAGCACCACAGGTGTTGGTGCCACAGATTCATCAGTTAAAAAGAGAGGAGAAAAAATCACAGCCCTGTGGAGCTGACAACAGGCCTATGAGGGAGTCATTATGCCGTGGTCACATTTCACAGATGAAGAGACAGGCTTGAAGGGGCTAATTAATTTTCTCACAGTGACGCAGTAAGAAGCAGGAGAGACTCAAACCCAAGGCTGTTTCACTCCAGAGTCCAGCTTCTGTTTCTCTTTATTCTGTTTCCTCCATTCTTTGTAAATGTCTACTAAATTCGGCAAACGAGAGAAGAGCCGCATGCATAAACCGTATAAAGCAGCCCATGAAAACAAGGGTGTGACCTTTAACACTTCAGATCCTCCCCCGGGGAGAAAAGGAAAACAAAAAGACCCTGAATTTCCCGGCGAGCCTGGCCATGGGACAGAGCAACAAGACAGAACAAAACGTTTCCCCGGGGACGTTTCTGAAGGAAAGACCACCACTCTGACCAACTCCATTACTTTCTTCCTAAGAAAGACTTCTAGATGGCCACATCTGACGCTATTTTTTAGGTCGTATTAATAGGATTTCTTTCTCAGAAGCGAGAGGAGTAGTTTATCTCCAGCTCTCTGCTCTTCCCTCTTCGTTTGAATCTGTTTCCTTTGAAGCAGACGTGCATGTGAACTTTATTTACCCTTGGCCAAGTGGGTCCAGGCCAGGCTGATGATGAAAAGACACACTTTCTCTAATTCTACTCGCGCTCCAACGGCCAGCTTTAGGGCTAAGACCACCTCTGGTTCCAGCTAAAGACCTAGGGGACAGAATCTAGCCTGGATACCTGAGTTTCAACGTGATGGCCAGGTCCGAAAAGCAAAGAAGAGTATGGGCTGGATCTTCTAATCTGCTTATATGGTTCACTTTCCAAAATTTCAGAGATAAATGGAGCACTAACGATAGGATCCTGACGTTGCTGGGATAAATACTATCATTGTGTCAACCCATTTGTTTTAAAAAAATTATTACATACAGAATTTTTAGTATTTATTTTTTAAAAGATTTTATTTATTTATTCGAGAGAGAGAGATTGAGAGCAAGCACAAGCAGGGGGAGGGGCAGAGGGAGAAGCAGACTCGCCACTGAGTGGTGACCCTCACGTGGGGCTTGATCCCGGGACCCTGGGATCATGACATGAGCCAAAGGCAGATGCTTAACCGACTGAGCCACCAGGCGCCCCCATTATTTTGAATGTTTTAGACAACACAATATCTCATTTGATTTGATTTGGATGTTTCCATTATCTTCTACTAAATCCAAAGTCTGCTACCAAACCAGATCCTCCCCCCGGTCCAGAAGCTCCCCCAAGCTCCATATCTTCAACTGATTTATATTGACTGCAGAATTACTTTCCGAATCCTTAGTCTGATGTTTGTGGCCATTCCCAATCTGGTCTTGACCTGCCTTTACTTTATTTCTTTCTGTAACTTTAATTCATCAAAAATAATTTTATTTCTGTTTCTTGACCATGTCTAATGTACAGGGAACTTTTTTCCTTTGTTCAAATTGTTATCTTGATTTGGTGTGCTCATTCTTCCTTTCTTTTCATCTCATTCTGCCCATCCTCCAAGACTCAGTTTTAACACTATGATAGACAAACTAGAAAGCCTCATGCTCTATTTTCCCCAATTTTTAAAAATTTATTTGATATCTAACCATGCATTTTCTAAATCTACTTGTATTCCCCGAATGTGGGGCAGTGCCTTGAGTATATTAGGGACTCATAATTTTTTATTAAAAATAATTATTATATATATGTATGATGTTATGTGAAATATGACATCGATAAATACAAAGTGTAAAATGAATGTTTCTTATAAATACCCAGAAACTACTATCACATTTAGACAAAGAACAATTTAGGTGGTGGTAACAGTGTTTCAGAGAGAGAGATTTCCATTTGCATGATCCAAATAGTCACAGAAAATTCATCTTTTAAAGACCAAAGTGATGAGATATCAAAAAAATAAATGCCACTCGTCCAGAAGGTGACTGAATTTAAAAGTTTGGGTTGCCAAGCAGAATGTGGTATTTTCACAGAAATTTCACCAAGCATGTCCTTCATGATGCATGCCACTAATTAGGCATCTGTGAGCACCTTATGGTTGATGAATTAAGCAAAAAACAACTTCTCTTTCTTACAGAAAATACACCCACAACTTCCAAAGAAAAATGATCCACCTCTGAAGGTTTCAGACTACCCCAGTAGTGTATTTTATTTCTTATATTTAAACTTCTGAAGGTTATTAATGTTTCTGTGAATGATTAAATACCATTGTAATAAGTAATGATACCTAAATGCCTAGTATTGTTCTCAGCATGAGAATGAACTCTTCAAACTATAAGATGGATGAAGGTATTAATTTTATAAAGTCCCACAGCTAGTACATAACAGAGTTGGGGTTTGAACCTAGCAATCTATTTGCAGATTCTGTGCACTTAACCATCATATTATATTATTCAACATAAAGAGGCTATATTCATTCAATAGAAAATTTATAGCAGAGTGATGAATCGCAGGTCTGAACACTAAATTACCATGGACAATTTAAAAAAACGTATTATACCTTAAAACCATTAGGGCCCAATGAACTGCAAACACTAGGTAGGTGACTAATAAAATTTCAGTAAGCAAGACAGCTTTTTCCTATATGTAGGAAGTTTAATATTTTATGAAAGACAGTAGCAAAATATTTGGAGTTCTTATATTTTATATTAGGAAACAATCATACAATAAAGCTTGGAATTTGAGATAACTGGAAGTATAACAAGGATATTTCATTTTATTTGTTACTTATAATATATAGAACACAGGCTAATTATTTTATAGACAATTTTACCTACTCCTTCCCAAACCTTAAGAAGTAGTTATTACACTTGAAGGCATAGTTTGGCAAATTTTGTTTTTAAAAACTTTTCATTGAGTTAGAACATTTGACATACAACAGCACAAACCATAATGCACACTTCAAAGATTTTGATAAAATGAATGCAAGCCATGTAACCAGAAGTGATACAAAGAAATGGAACATAAACCACCTATTGTGAGACCATCTTGTGACCCCACTTACTAAACACCTGCCTTTAAATGTAACTATCCTGTTTTTCAAGGCTTACCTGTGTTTTAATTTTATATCAATGGAATCATTTTGTTTATTTGTACATTATATATTTTGCGAACCATGAAGGTAAGCTTATCCATATTTTTATGGGTAGTAGTGGTTCACTGTTTCTAACCTAAGAATATTCCAATGTATGAATTCACCATACTTCGTTCATTCTAATATTGATCAACCATGTAGCTGTTTTTAGTTTGGAGCTATTACGAATAACGTGGCTGTGAGAACTGTTTTTTGGAGCACATATGCGAGCATTTGTCAGGAAAAGCATACACCTAGCAGCAGAACTGCTGACTTACATGGCTTATGTCTGGCTCAGTTCAGTAGATTTTTGACAACCAGTCTAGCAAAGTGACAAAGTGACAAAGTGGGTCCACAGTCCCAACATCAGTGTATGGGACTTCATATGCTCCCCATCCTTGCTAAATGCTTACTACTTTCCACCTTGTTTTCAAGTATTGTGTCCCATAATGCACAGCATTCCTTGCTTTAGATTCAGATGTGGAATGATGGCTTCTTTGAACAAGGGAATTTCCACAGAGATTTTTCTACAGACTTTACCTTGGGAGTATTTGCTGGGACCCACATACCAGGAGGTACACTCTTCAGGTCGCTTGTTCCTACAGTTCAAATATCCTGCCAACCTGTTGCCAGGCAAATTGCTTAAAAACAATGTGAATTCTGCCTTATTGAATTTAATTTTCGTTTTTGAACTTATTTAATTATCTGAGAATTTGTTAATTATACTCTTTGATTTGAAGGTGCACCATTTAGTAAATACTCTTGGTCAATACCCTATTGAGTCTTCTGTCACTTGCTTTGTTCTTACTGTACATTTGTCTATTTATATTGCCTGGTCTCATGTATTTTGTTTTTTCAAGGAAAAAGTGTGTTGAATGTATAAAGCAGTGTTTTGTAAGGAACACATGACAGCATAAGCCTCTAACTCTCCTATCCAAGCCAGTCCCAAGAACTACTTGAGCCCATTAAGTAGACAATCGGATTATGCAAAGGTGATTGTTCAGAGGTTGGGTTGGAACTCTCATAAAATCTATGATTTTTTTTTCTCTTTGCCTCTTAGATTTCCTCTTTATCATTGGTTTTCAACATTTTGAATATGACATATGTTAACCAACTTCAGTTTCTCAAAGCTTCTTTTAACTGTGGTTTGCGGTTTTTGTTACATTCGAAAATTACCAGCTGTTATATCTTCAGATGTTTCTTCTTATCCATTCTTTTTCTCTTCTCCTCGGATTTCAATTTTTATATATGTTTACTCATTTGATACTTCCCCATAACTCATGAATACTCCGCCTTTTCCCCCTCTTATTCTCTTTTTAGTTTATTCTTAGCTTTGAGTAATTTCCATAGATTTATCTTTACCTTCACTCATCTTTTGTCTCAGTTGTGTCTAGTCTAATGATGTTAGACACATGCAGTAAATATTTTGAAAACATTTTTCCTTTCTGTTACTGTATTTCTTTTTATTTCTAGATTATCCATTTAATTCTTCTTTTATAATTTCAATCCTTCTGCTGAAATCTGTCTCCATGCACAGTCCCATTTTCCACTATAGTGTTTAACATAGTATACACAGTTATATTAAATCTCTCCGGTTCCAAGACCTGAATCATCATTCAATAAGTTTTGTTGATTGCTTTGTCTTGTTACAGTGGACTGTTTTTGCTTTGTTTTTCCCTCCAAGCTCGCATGATATAATTGACCTGATTTAAGGCTGAGTGACAGTTCAGGAAATTTTAGCCTAAGCTGAACTTACCTCTGTAGCAAAAGTGTACCCCACCAAGGGGTTGAGATGAGTTTTCAACTCAGAGCCAGTTGTGATCAATATGGCCCCTATCCCTGCAGAGTTGTGAGTGCTAATCTTTTCCTCCTTGTCACAATTAGACTGATTAATACTTCCCTCTGTATTTTAGGAGTTTTCAGCAGAGCTCTCTAGGCTATCAACACAGAGAGCTTCAGAATTCAGTAAATGTCTTGAAAGGTAAACTGATCATGCTTCTGGTACCTCTTTTACTATTCCAATACCCAAATATTGCAAATGCTATATGGATTTCTCTGTCCTCCAGCAACAGTTTTCTTCTCAGAGTAAGACAAGAATTGCAGTGGGGCACCTGGGTGGCTCAGTCATCAAGTGTCTGCCTTCGGCTCAGATCATGATCCCAGGGTCCTGCGTCGGGCTCCCTGCTCAGCGGGAAACCTGCTTCTCCCTCTACCAATCCCCCAGCTTGTGTTCCCTCTCTTGCTGTCTCTGTCTCTCTGTCAAATAAATAAATAAAATCTTAAAAAAAAAAAAAAGAATTGCAGCCACTTGTTCATGCCCAGAATTATCAAATACCCACAAGGACAAATCAGTTGCAAGATGTCAGCTTGATCCTACAAATTCTCTTTTGTCTGAATTTTTAGATCCTCTTGAACTTGTTATTTTAGCTACTCTCTGATGCCTTTAAACAAATATTTTTGTGTTTTTGCAAAGTTTTCAAATTTTTGTCAGTGGAAGCATTGGTCTGCCATAAACTACTCAATTCTCTCTTGAAGCAGAAAACTATAGTGCTAATTTGAAAAGGGTGACATTAATGGTCTCATTCTTATGAGAAAATTGTTTTAATCATAATTTCATCCCCCAAATTGTAAAGTCTTAATAAATCATAATTTATAAGTTGGTATGTCTTCCTTGAAAGTTGTAATTTGTGTTTATATCTTTACAATATAATTGTGCTTCTTTAACTATTAAACATGAATTATTTGCAGACCAGCTATTATTTGCCTCAATTCTTTTGCCGGCATTTGGTTTTTATGATAGCTATTAGTATTTAAATTATTTTAATCTAATGAAATGTCATACAAATGTTTTCATTGTTTATAATTCTAGTATTAAAATTTGTGCTCCAAAGTTGATAACATTGGGACAGAAACTATATGTTATAAAATGCAACAATATGGCCAAACAACCTCTATATTATTTTTTACTATTGTTTTTTAAGAGTGAACTCAAAAATCTATTAAAGATAATGTCAAGAAAATAGAAAGCAGCATTAAAGTAAGATACGCAGCATGTTGATAGATTTTTGCACTGTTAATTTTCTTATTTACAACAAACTTATCCCTTCTGAAAGACCAGTAGAGAGCTACATGCAATTTGAATTTCATGATATTTTTAGAAATGTTTACCCTGGAGAGAACAGTAACTTAAATATTTTCTTTCTTTTATAGGTAAGAAACATAAAGTTCATTGAAATCGAATAACTTGTCAGAAAATACCTACCTATCAAATGACAGATCTATCTGACTTCAACATCCACGTTTTTAATCATTATCATGTACCAGGTTTCCAGGCATGTTCACGGTTATGCTCCCATGGCATGTGCAGCAGAAATTTACTGAGCAGCTACAAAGTTCCAGAAGCTATGATGTATCTGGGGATACAAAGATGACTAAGACACATTTTCTGCCTGTATTGAGCCAAGAGGCTATTAGAGAAATTCAAAGTCTAATAAGATGTCAAGATTTGCTACTGCTCAAAGGACCATTAAGTAAAACGAGGGATAATTGGATTTTTTCCCAGAGATTATTTTTTGGGACTTGGAAATCAACCAACATTGCTACAAAGGTGAAAGTTGTTACATTTATGTAATGATTAAAACTATTTAAAAGATTAAACCTATCATTGCTCATTTTTGGTATTAAAATGAATTATTTTCCAGAATATAAACAAAAATATTTTCTACTTCAATTTAATTTTTTTTATCATACCAAATCCAGGCCCTTTACATTGAATTCATGTCAAAACATTTGCAGATCTTTCAGTATACTAAATTAATTCAAACTCTGTGCACGGGTTCCTTCTTTTTCTTCCAGGAATGCATTTTATGTTTTGTCCATCTGTAAAATAGCTACCCATCTTTCAAGACTCAGTCCAAAGGTCATTTCCAGGAAGACTTTGACTCAAATTCATGTGATTGCCAATGAAACACAACTGAGTCTTTGCTATTTTAGCATATCTACCACTTTATTGCACTAATTTGTTTTCAAGTTTCCCTGTATGAGTGTGAAAGCTCCATGAGGGAAGGAGTAATAACTCCTTTGTTTGTATATTTCTCAACACATTCTACAGTTACATTTCCCATAGAAGAAAATTTGTTTGTTTTTTAAGTAAATTATTTCTGTTCTAGGTATATATTCTGGAATTCCTCTTCTAAGTTTCTCTAAGTTTATTATGTTAATATAGGACCTTCATGGAAATGTTCATAGTAGCATTGTTTATGGCTTGAAGGCAACCAGTATAAATTGATAGCAAGAGGAGAACTGATAAGTAAATTTTGGTTGAGTCATAAAACAGACTTCTATGTAGCACAAAGTAGAAATGGATTAGGTATAAATGAGTCAACAAGAATAAAAATAATGAACATAACGTTAAACACCAAAAGCAAGTGACAGAAAATAAAAACCAGACCACATCACATATCTGAAGTATAAATAAGTTTATACATATATGATAGAAACATACTATGATGTTGGGAATGTTAAATGCCAACAACGGGGTAATAGTTACCTCTGGGTGTTTCAGGGACAAGTGGGTGAAGGTGACTGTGATATAAGAGGGAAGACAGAAGGGTTCAGCTGGCAGGTGGGGATTTGTTATATTTTACAGCTTTACGATTTTTTTTTCATGAGTACTTTATAATATATTTTGTAGAAGTTTCACTATTTATTATGAACTTAACTAAGAAATCCAAAACTTAGCAAGAATTTAATTCTCCCTCTCCCTCCTTTTCCCTTTATGATTAGGGAATACCACTAAATGAATATGCTTAGCTACAATTTATCATGTCTCTCTTTATCCTGTATTTCTTTGGCCATCCATATTCAGCCATGAGACCAGAATTAAGAAAAGAGGTACTAAAACATACAGGAAAGCAGAAAGACTGTACCTTCTGGTACATAATTTGGGCTGAAGCCTGTGGAAGTTGTAAGAAGGGAAGAAAGACAGAAAAGACACAGGACAGAACACTCAATTCCAGGTATTCCCTTTCTAGGGTTTAACTAGGAGATAAATATGTCCATTAAATACAGTGAGGAGAATGCTCTCAGACTGAACAGCTGCCACAAATCATGTTTAGGATCCTGGGAGTCTTTTAGACTGTCTACAATATCAGTCTTCAGCCATGGGGCTAAGGAAAAATTAGAGAATGGGATAATAAACCATAGAGAAAAATAGAAGGAACCGAACAAGCCCTTTCTGGTCTGGGGGGGACAGGATACAGATTTTTCATATTGATTTTAAAATAATTAACATCTTTGCTATGTTGTCTTCCAATCCATGAACATGGTATGTCTCCACATTTATTTAGGTCTTCTTTGATTCCATTCACCAGTGTTGTGGAGTTTTCAGCATATAAATCTGGAATAAAGTTTTGTGGTTTATGACTTAAGTATTTCAATTTTTTTAATGCTTGAAAATGGTATTGAGGTTTTAATCTCAATGTGCATGTGTTCATTACTAGTCTAGAGAAATACATTTGATTTTTTGTCTCTGAGTAAAATAAGCTTCATAAAATAATTTGGGATGTGTTCTCTCTTCTATTTGTGGGGGAGATATTGGTGAATTGGTGTTAATCCTTCTTTGAACATTTGGTAGAATTCTACAATGAAACTATCTGAGTCTGAATATTTCTTTTTGAGTGTTTTAGAATTATGAATTGAATTTCCTTAATAGTTTTGGGATTGCTAAGATTATCTATTTGCCCACATTGGGCAAACTGTGGTAGTTTGTGTTTTTTAAGGAACTGATCCATTTAATATGAGTTGACAAATTTGTATGTATAGATTTGTGCATAGCATTATTTTTTGTATCCTTTTGATGTCTGCAGGATCTGCAGTGATATCTATTGTTTCATTTCTGATATTGGAAATTGTGTCTTCTTTCTTTTTTTTTCTTTTGTCAGTGTTGTTAGAGGTTTGCCAATCTGATTCATCTTTTCAAAGAACCAACTCTGTTTCAATGAATTTCTCTACTATTTCTCTGTTTTCAATTTTATTGATTTTATTCATACCTTTATTATTCCTTCCTTTTGCTTGCTTTGTGTTTATTTTGCTCTTCTTATTTTAGGCTCTTGAGGTGAAAGCTTAGATTATTGATTTGAGATTGTGTGTTTTCCTAATTACTCATTTAGTGTTATAAATGTCCTCAGCACTACTTCACCATACAAATTTTCATATACTGCATTTTCTTTTTCATTCACTTCAATGTGTTTTTTTTTCTTGAGATTTTTCTCTTTGACCTATGGTATACTTAGAAGTGTGTTATTTAGTTTCCAAGTAATTGAAGCTTTTCTGTTATATTTCTGCTATTCATTTTAAGATTGATTCCATTGTGGTCAGAGAAAATACACTGCATTATTTGTTTAAATTTAAATTTAAATTTATGGAGGTTTGTATATATATATCCCAAGACATGGTCTGATTTGGTACATGACTCACAGGCACTTAAACAGAATGTGTTTTCTGCTGATTTTTGATGGAGTTTTCTGTAAATGCTGATTAGATACTGTTGGTTGATAGTGCTGTTGAGTTCATCTATATCCTTGCTGGGTTTGTGTCTAGTTTTTGTATCAATTGCTGAGAGATGGTTGTTCATGTCATTCACTACAATTGCAGGTTTGTCAATTTTTTTTGGCATGTACACATTTAGAATTACTCTATCTTCTTGATGGGTCAACTGATTTATTATTATTTATAACTTTTTTCTTTGCTCTGAAATCTACTTTATCTGATATTGATATAGCCACTTCTTTCTTTTTAAAAAATTTTTTAATTAACATATAATGTATTATTTGTTTCAGGGGTACAGGTCTGTGATTCATCAGTCTTACACAATTCACAGTGCTCACCATAGTACATAACCTCCCCAATGTCTATCGCCCTGCTCTTTCTTTTGATTAATACTTGCATGATATATTTTGTCATCCTTATACTTTCAACCTACCTATATCACCATACTTCAAGTGATTTCTTGTATATAGTATATTGTTGAGTTGTTTTCTTTAGTCTATTCTGTCAATCTCTGTCATTTAATCTGTGCACTTGGATCATTTACATTTAATGTGATTATTAACACATTAATGCTTAAGTTTGCCATTTTATTTTATTTCGGTTCTCTCTGTTTATTATTTGTTTGTTATTTGCTCTTTTATTTTTCCTACCTTTCTGTGGGTTCCTTGAGTCATGTTTAGAATTCCATTTTAATTTTTTTATAGGGTTTGGAGTATATTTTCCTATAGAGCTCATTTTGCATTTGTCCTAGATACTGAATTATATACAAACAGCTTATTACAGTTTATTGGTATTATTATTTTATAATGTGAGTTCTAGAAGCGAAGTGTAAAAACTGTGGTGAGCAGAAATTATTGTAAAAAACTTGTCTGAGAATTTAATAGCATTAAAGAAAATTGAAAAGCCCATTAAATTTACAGCAGTAAAACTAAAACTACTGTCATGCACTCCTTGGTAAAATGCAGAGTATACAAAATAAACACAAAGTCTGAAAGGCATCTGAGAAAAAGGACCTCCAAGGGAACAATATTTAGCTTGGTGGACATTTCATCAGCAGTGGCATACGCAATAAGAGGATGGAATCCATAGTTAAAATGCTGAGGAAACATAACTGTCAATCTAGAAATCAATATCCAGCCAAATTATAATTAAAGAGTGAGGGTGAGGTAAGGACATTGAAAAACATAGAAGTGAAGAAAGCTCTGTGTGTTTAAGTTACAGTGACTACAGTTTAAATTATGTAGAAGAAATTTCTGAGGGATGAAACTAGTGAAGCATGGATAGTTAAATAGAAGCTTAATTGTTTTAGATGATGTAAGATCTTTCTACTATCTTGTTTATGTACATATAAAAATTATGAAAAAATTTTGAAAAATATATATCCCTTCACCTTTATTTAAGTTGCCATCTAACATTTTTATCTTAAATTTAAATAGTGGCAATACGTATTATTCTTGGAGAACTGTATATATTGTCATTTTAAAGTGAAACTGTTATGCTACAAAGTGAAATGCATGCAGTGTATCCTTAATACCATGAGAGTTTTAGAACTTTCAAGAAATGTGAAGAGTCTGCAGCAGTTTTACCATACTCCAAAACTGACACATTAGCTCATTACTGTTTCGGGAATGCTGGCAGAAAACATGGTACTTCTGGATCAGAGACAAAGGGCTTTATGACTTACAGTAAGCATACAGCAAAATCTTCATGTTTGCATAAGTTTCCCTTGCCTCCTAAGTATGATGTGGAGGCAGTCTCAGCTGGGTACCCTATAATCAGTGGGTCTGTGTTACTGCTGATGAGCCCCAAAGTTAGGATACCCTCTATCTTCTATAAAGGCTACTGGGATGCCTGCTTAACCTCTGCCCTCGAGGGAGGCATGGTCTTTCCGGGTCAAGAAATCTACCCTCTGCATTGGAGGGTGACCGTCTCTATCATCCAAGACTATTTGCTATATGCATATTGAACAGATGATTTGGGACAAAAGCCATCCATGTCTCTTCATGAGATATGGTACTTCCAATCTTCACGATCTGATCCATGCCTAAGTTCTTCAGCTTCATCTTCTAGCTGTTATTCAACAGGCATGTAATACATATCTGCTTGAAATGCCTTAAATAAGCCATGTTCATAATAATAGTGAGTATTTACTGAGTTTACAGAATCTTACAAGTGCTTTCCAGAGTTTATCTGTGGTATTTTTCATAACAACTCAGTCAGGAGTCACTGCCTTAAAAGATAGTTGAAGGAATTGAGACTTTAGATCAGACTGCATCCTTAAATGGCTTGAGTATGAAATTCTTTCTGCATAGAAGTCCTTACCCATTTCCAACTCCCTTTCGGCTCCTTTATTTAATGAATCCCTCCTCTCAGTTTAAGCTTCAGCTTATATGTCACTTCCTTAGGGACTGTTTTTGAATCTCTAGGCCAGTGAGGTATGCCTCTAATGAGCTTCCATCAAATACTCTTACACTGCTTATCACACTGTTTACATCTGTCTTAGCACTTACCTGTTTTCTTCATTTTATTTATTTATTTTTTAAAGATTTTATTTATTTATTTGAGAGAGAGAGAATAGGAGAGAGAGAAAGGACATGAGATGGGGGGAGGGTCAGAGGGAGAAGCAGGCTCCCTGCCAAGCAGGGAGCCCGACGCGGGACTCAATCCAGGGACTCCAGGATCATGACCTGAGCCGAAGGCAGTCACTTAACCAACTGAGCCACCCAGGCGCCCTGTTTTCTTCATTTTAATCTTCTTGACGGCAGGAGAAATGTTTGGCTCATCTCTGTATACTTGTGCCTTACGTTCTATTGGTCATAGCAAGACTTTTATAAAAGTTTGCTGGTTGAAGGTGCCTGTATCAGCCCACACTTAGTTTCTGATGAATCTTCAGTTCCCTATTAGGGCAGAGGACTCTTGGTGTCCCTCTTAAAGGTAAGACATAATATAGCACAGAGGTTGTATAACAAAAACACCTACACAGATATTCCATGTAACACAAAATGAATTGAATGGCTTTGATTTAAACATATATTCGTGGTACTATTTGATCTCCAGACTGTGGCTTTTTGAATAGAGAACCAGAATATATTTAGCTCTGTATATATTTGTATTTAAATATCATCACTATTATTATTTTTTAAAGATTTTATTTATTTATTCATGAGAGACCAAGGGTGGGGGGGCAGAGGGAGAAGCAGGCTTCCCGCAGAGCAGGGAGCCTGATGCGGGACTCGATCCCAGGACCCTGGGATCATGACCTGAGCCAAAGGCAGACGCTTAACCATCTGAGCCACCCAGGCGCCCTAAATATAATCATTATTATCACATGCTTTTTTTCATCATTGAAAATGAAATCACTTGATATTCTTGAAGTGTTATATCCCATTTAGTGTTGCTCCTTTTATTTCTTTAAGTCCATGTATTATCTCTGGGAAATAGATCCAGAAAATACTAAATATGAAATAAAGCAAACCAAGACCCATGAATTTCATTTTATTTCTATTTTTTCACTTCTTGTGCCATTGAGCCGAGCATTGATGCTTCTCTTCTCACATTATTATAAAAGTATTCCTTCAGCTTTTGTAATTTGTATGATGAAGAGAACTATAGATGCAATTTCTATTACACCCGGTTTCATTAAAACTTGTAGAAATTCGCAGCAGAACTCTCTTCAAATAGTGAAACATGCCTTTTGATGTTAATTTGGCAAGACTTACAGAAATCCATTAACCAGGCTTTATCCTACAGTTATGCTCTGTATTTTGATTTTTATGTACACTGGTAAGGATAATGGAATTGGTACAGCCCTACACAGACGCTGTTGCACACCTCCTTTCTTCTTCTTTTTTCTTTTTAAGTATCCATGTGTCATAGAATGTGATATTAAAGTTGGTTAGAAAGTGTCAGCCAACCCTGGTGCTGTACATATGTGTGTGGGTGTAATCAAGAGAAATAATATTCTAAGTACACAGATCCTGGGGCCAAACTGAGCTGTGCCACTTACCTGCCAGTTGACTTTATAAAAATTGCCTTAAAGTGTTTTAAGTGATTCAGCTTTTCTCTTTCTTAAATGGAAAATAAAAATAGTATTTGTCTTCAATATATGTGCATGTGTGCATGTGCATACACATATAATGTATATACTAAAACCAGACTCAGCACATAATTAGTATTAGAAATATTATTTATGATCATTAAAATGTACCATGACTATATATATATCAAGAGGAAGAACACATAGAAGAAAACAAAATATTTCTTCTAGCTTTTCAACAGAGAGCTCTCTGTCCCCTTGCATAGTAACACAGCAACAGCTCTCCATGTTATTTCCAAAAGCCTTCTCTTGGACCAAAGTTTTGTCTCATGACTGAAACTTTTAATGGAGGCATCAGACAGTGGGTTGATTATTGCAAGTTGGCATCCTCCCTTTGGTTTAAGCAGAGTGCGTAACCTGCACAGAAGAGGGGTCAGGTGGGGAACTGTAAAGAGAAACCCAAATCAAATAATGTTGTAGAATAAGGATCAAATACAAAGTGTAACACAATCCACTCCACTTTCCAATCTTGACATCACTTCTTCCATGGCCATCTCCCACATGTTTGGAAAGAGTTCCTAATGGTCTCTTTTTTCCATTAGGCGGTCCAGCGACACTTAACTGTCATCATATTTACATCAGTTCAATGATGCATTTTCAAAATGCTCAGTTAATAGATTCAACTCTCAGTGCAGCTGAGACGTGTTAATTTGATTCTGGTGACTGCTGGTTGGCCCTCGTCTTTCCTTTGGCGTTCAGGTTAACCTCAGGTCGTAGTAGGGATCTCGATCCCAGAAGAGTTCAATTTCTCATCTTGCGATCACTGCTGAAGTGATTCGGAGCCCTAACAATTTTCCTCTTTGGTGTGAGGTACCATTAACAGAGGCACTCAGTTTGTTCTTTGCCAGGAACTGAGGGTCGGATTAGTTGTATAGTGTATTCTATATGGCTTATACTTCAGGCTTCCATGAAACAAAGTCACCACTCAACAGAACTTTAAATTAGCATACTCAGGAAATCGAGAGCTCCCGATGCAATTAGCATACAGCTGCTAATTATCAAGTGAAATGCTGCATTGAAGAGGGAAGGGAGTTTGCTGTTGAATTGGGTGATAACATGAAGAGATAATTATTTCAAGCCACTTTACTTCAACATTTTGGTTATTAAACATATGTTTCTGATTTTCTAATGCAAAATTTTATTGGACAGATATACAAGGCAACTATTTCTTAAAGTACTTTTTAATATTACTCAATAAGTTCATTTGAATTGTGTACTGTGGTATATACCTACCTTTGCAAGTAAAAAGTGTTCCCTCATAAAAATTAATGATAACTATTGTTAAGATGCTTGATAAGTTACAAAATGCTTTACTATGTGTGGTACACAAATAAATAACTCTCAATAATAACTTTATAACAGAACCATCTTCTCCAAATAGGTGGCCAAGAGTTGTATCTCTATTTCTTTTTTCCTATTTATCACTGTAACACACATCACCTTTTTGTCTTGAAATTGAGTATTTCCCTTCTGAGTTCCCCTGCCTGGCTCTTCCAAACAGCAAAAGTTGTCTGACAATTTCTAGGGCTTATTCTATGAAAAGGATAATAGACTTATTTCCAAAGTATGTTTCTAGAGAAAAACTCAAGTCTGATCAGTTGAGGGCCACCTTTGCTCCATCCTGCCCGGTCTGTTGCTGTTGATGATCTCCCATCATGTGACTTTCCATGCTGCAGCTATGCCTTTAATTAAGCAGGCTTCGGAGGTACCCCACGTTGGGGTTCCAAGCCACACCTGTCTTTTTCATATTCATGTGGCTCAGCCACTATTCACAAAAGCATGGGTCCCCAGGTGGTGTGATTGGGATATGGAAAATATGGAAAAAAGAAAGAAATGTCCATGTCAGGTATGGTGGAAATACAAAGTTTAGGAAAGTATGTGGCAATTGATGAGTCTAAATAGATGAACCTGTGGAGGTGTCGCATTGTGACTGAATCTTTTAAGCCACCTGTACAATTTTGCATATTCTTTGAGAAATAGGGGAAATTTGAAATGTTTTAATACATAGTGGAGTAGCACTTTCAACTTTTTACTTAATAAAAGCAATGCAAACTGCTGGGTGGAAAATAGATTAGAAAAGGATAGACTGCAGTAAAATGTCCAGACAGGGAGCTATTGCAGTAATCCATGTGAAAGGTAATGGTGGAGAAAGAGATGTGTTTGGGCAGATGGGTAAGTGCTGTTCACTGAAGTGAGGCCTGCAGGAGAAAGAGTAAGTTATTTTTCTCAATAAAATGAACCTATAGAATCCTTTCTTACTGAGTCGTGGACAAGAAGGCAACAAATCCCATATTTATGCATAATCGTTGCATTTTGAGTCCAGCATGATGAAGGATCCTCTTTGCAACGGCAGTTTGGAGTACAATTGAATAATTAGAGTCAATATTCCAAGGGTTCCAATTACATTTTTGATCTTCAAAACAAGTCGGTAAGGTCAACTGCACATTCTATTCTCATGTTTTACAAATCTCTTCACTGTACCTGGGGCAGCTTACTTTACGTGCTCCAAATCTAGTAAATACTAACATGCCAAAGCTGGCATTAGAACCCAGATCTTGGATATGAAGGGTCCTTTGCTTTTTGCTCTCTAGTATCACATAGCCTTTCAAAAGCAGAAAGCCGACCCCAAGGTCACACATTTTCTGACTCCATCAAAGACTGAGATGGTCCTATTTAAAGTCTCGCACTTGACATTGACATCGATCCAATGTTTTACTATCTTTCATCCCAAACCCTCCATCTGTTTTAATCTTTATATGAAAAGTAACTTTATTAATATTTCTTAGAAAAAAGACTTTTAATTGTACAGTTTCTGTTAGCTATTATTATTCTCAGTGGGAACGAGGAGAAAAAAAATAAATCTCAAGATGTTCCCCCAAAATGGAGAAAAGAATAAGAGGTCATAGGCTCAGGAACAGCACAGATGAAATTGATGGAGGAGAGGTCAGAGTAAATATGAGTTCAATATTTCTTTTCTTTTTAAATTTTTATTTAAGTTCAATTTAGTTAACATATAGTGTATTTTTGGTTTCAGGGGTAGAATTCAGTGATTCGTCAGTCCTTTATAACACCCAGTGTTCATTCCATCAGGTGCCCTTCTTAATGCCCATCACCCAATTACCCCACCCCCCATCAATATTTCTAAAAAATGCAGAAATGGAGTGCCATTGACAAAAACAGGGGAACTAGGAGGAGGGACTGCCTTCATAGAGAGACGGGGTATGTGATTTTATACCTGTGAAAATGTACGGAATCTGAAGTTGTGAAGAAACATTAAATGGAAAGATGATTAAAATTAAAGACATTTGAGTCAACTGCACAGAGAGGGAAAAAAAGTTTTATTGGGAGACCCAACACCATGGATTGTACCCATTGCTCCATTTGGCTTTATTCAAGTTCACTGTCACAATGAACTCACAGATGGTTATTACTACTACCCCATCTTCAAAGGTAACAGTACTAAGGATGATAGCATCTATGTAGATTATAGGTTACAATATTCTTAGCCTTTTATATTATTAACTCGCTTAATACTTAAGAAAGCTTCAGAGACAGGTTCAATTATAATCTCATTTTATAGATGAGGACACTGAGGCACACAGATCTTAGTTCTTGCCCAAGATTACCCACCAGCGAATGCTTTTCACAAGATTCAAATTCAGGTTATAAAGCCTCTTCACTTAACCGATGGGCTTAACTACCTTTTTATCATAAAGGTGCTGGGGTGATGATTGTAATGGCTTCGTGATTGGTCAAAAATAATGTATCTATGCACAGGAGAGGCAAGATCAAAAGCCAGTCTTCTTTCATGTAAATTTCTTTGTTTTCTTCATTCCTAACACTTGCTCATAAGAACACTTTTATTTTTTTAAGATTTTATTTATTTGTTTGACAGAGAGAGAGCGAGAGTGAGCACACAAGCAAGGGGAAGCAGCAGAGGGAGAGAGAGAAGCAGGCCTTCTGCTGAGCAGAGAGCCCCATGCAGGGCTCAAGCTCAAGACCCCAGGATCATGACCTGAGCTGAAGGCAGACACCCAACTGACTGAGCCACCCAGGCGCCCCTCGCAAGAACACTTTAAACTCAGAACATCAATATGGTCATACACATGGACATGTATTGAAAGAAAATACTATAGTAATAGTATAAAATAATATAGTAATAAGTAATATAGAAAATACTATAGTAATTGTGGATATTTAAGATAAAGGAATAGGAGGATCACCCAAAGAAAGGAAGAATAGCTAAGAAGTAATGAGAGATCCAAGAAAGTGGCATAGACAAGAATTAATGAAGAAAGTTCCCTGCAGAAAGTAAGTAGACCACAGTGGTCCAATTCAGAGAGACAGTGCTACATCTCAGACTGAGCATCTGCAGCATGCTATCATACCATGGAAACAGTATCATTTTAGCAGGACCAGGCTCACACAAACATTAAACTACAACAAAAAATGTCAGCATTTCCCCATTCAAGATCCTTTCAAGCTCCAAAGACTATTTTTAGACAAATAAAGTTATCCTTGACTTCTAAAGTGTTATAATTATTCCGAAAACCAAAGGACAACAGAATTTAGAAAACTTAATAAAATCAGCAGAAGCTACGCTCTCCGTGCACGTTTAATAGTTGCACATTATCTTTACCAACTGCAAATAGAACTATTATGTATATTAATGTAACTGCAGCTTTTAAATCATACTTCTGATTACTCTATTTTTAGAATGAAGACATTTAAGAACACTTCCCCCCCCCTTTATTCTAGCTCCTCCAACGTCACTACCAAAAGTAGCAATTACTGTCATCAGTTAATTGGATTGATCCAGTCATGGTGGTTAGAGCACAGCCAGGAGAGGGTTATATTGCCTGCCAACAGGAGCCTCATAGGTGGCGCCTCAAGTGCTGGGTTGAGGATTTCTGTGATCCTCTTTCGGTTCAGAAAGAAAAAAATTAGTTGGTTAGTGGCATCATCTACAGTGGAGGAAAGAAAGGGTAGAGATATATGGGTCATGGATTTACCATTCTAAGACTAGATACTGCTATGGACTAAATGTTTGTGTTCGTGTGCAGCATACCAGGTGCTGTGTTAACTTTACACCTACCTGTTCTTTTATTCATTTGACAATTATTCGACTCTCTTATGTGCCCAGCACCACTGCAGCAGCCGTTGGCTATTCAATGTTGACAGATAAGAACTACAGTTCCTTTCCCTTTCTCTGAGTCTACTCTGATGTTGTCTAAAGGATCAATATAGCTAGAAAGTTCCCTCAACTTTCTTAGTGGAGCAATGCAATATGTCTCAGGCCATGGTGGAAATAATCCTACAATTTTCAAGATTTTCAGAAGTTGTAGGGGTGCCAAACCCTATCAATATTTACGCTGAGATCTATACCTTAGGACAGTTAGATCAGAAGGAAGCAAAGAGGGCCTGTCAAGTGCTAAGTCAGTTTATGCTCCACATAGTTTTCTAATTAGATTTGTTTTGGTTTTCCAGGCATCTTAAATGGCAAAGTGCTTTCTGAACAGTAACTTCAAGAGTAGGTTCTAATTACTATACGGTTTGAGTTCAAATAGAGAATCAAGAGACCAACTTTAAATAATTCTTGATAATTTTAATTTTCTTCTTATTTAAAACCCTTTTCTGTTCAATTGCAACATGCTATCTGAGAACCAAAGGCTGAAATGCATATTCAGTTTCACTTAAAACTGATATTTGTGCTTCTGCAAAATACCTTACAAGATGAGCTAGAAGCCATGGTAGAAATAGGAGGAAAAACGTATCTGTGTTATTTTCGTTTGAAATAGTTAATTTCAATTTTGATAAGAAGAAGAAAATGAAATGGACTGAGGGTCTAGAAAGTTATTTACATTTCCTTTTAAAAAAGGGTAAAGACTTGCCACTCATTCTCATCATTTAATATGTGGAAGTGGGGGAGGGTGGATAAAGGAGAAAAGAACCACGTTAGCCAAGGAGAGGCTGAAACAAAGCAGCCTTAGAGGTGGAAGCCTGGGCTGGCGGGCCAACAAGCACGCGTGGCTGAAGGCAGTGGGGAAAATGGTGCCCATTTACCTTCGGAAATAGATGGAGTCTGTGAGACTAGAGGCAAAAGGAACTGCGCAAAAACAACGCACTCTAGTCGGGACGGTGGTTTCTGTGGGAATGTTGGTTAATAATTCTGAGTCCACTGTACCTGCACACTGAAACTGAACAATTCAATAAGTTAATAGCTGTGGTGGGAGCAGGGTTTCTCACCACTGGAGTCAAAATTATAGATAAACCGAAGAGGGAGGTTAAAGTGATGCATGTGATGATGAACTAGAGTTGGGGACATCAGCATGGGCTTGTGCTGAGATTAACACATACAGATGGTCACGTATAGAAATGCATATAGATATGTGCATACATATGTGTATTTTTTCTGCCAGATGACAGAGCCTAGAGCCAAAGACATGTTGGGACATAAATTGTTTCTGACACTCTTTACCCTAAGTCTCAGAAGGTGCTGTTTGATTTGCATAAAATTTTTTGTTTAATTTCAATGTAGAATTTATCTGAAAAACATCACATCAATGCAGCTGATTTTTTGGATCATGAAAGACTTCTTATAAAGTTACCATTCTTTTTCAGTGCCAAAATGTATGTGAGGATTTAGGGAATTGTTTTTGAGATATATATACAACTTCAGCACATTGTATACCATGAGTTTAATGTCCGTGTGTGTGTATGTGAACGTACATGTGACTTTAATGAACCTGTTCCCATTTACAGGGTTCATTCCCATGAATGGCTCAGTCCAGGGACTTGGATTACTCTTGGAGAATTGATCGAATGCTAAAACAACGTACAAGAAAAGTCAACACCTCTTAGAGTCATTGATCAGGGATGATTAAATCCTGAAAAATGTCAAAATAAGCTGTAATCTGTTTAACAAGTAGTCATATCTACAAAACCTAAATAAAGGTGAGGGGGAACTACGATTTCAGTTGTAGCTGAACAGCTCTGGAAACAATGGAATTCTCTCATGAACATGTGATGTGTAGGAGAGAACCACTCATGCTGCAACACACAAGAAGTCTTTTAGAAAGATATCCTATCCTGTCTCATGTCTTTGTACAGAAAAAGAAAGAAAAATAGTTTAAGATAGAATTCAATATTGCCACGCAATTTGTCCTCTTTCATTTCTCAATGTGTAAATAATTTTTTAAGTAATTTTTCACATTTGTCACCTCCCCTTCATCTGCATTTACCAAAACTATCTCACGGGTATGTGGTCTTGCTTTAAATGAGCATTGTATTCGTATTTCTTCTGTGAGCAGACTTCTCTTCAAGCCTGGAGCCCACTCCTAAGTAACTCTGCAATTACCGACCTCTTAGGTTTGCCCGATTGTGAGGGTATATTCACAGATGTGAGCTGGTTCCAGTGCAAATGTAATTATAATGTGGAAGACAGTTTGGGGTGTGACTTTTTACGGGGAACTTATGGTATGAGAGAGAGGAGAATTTGGCTCCCTAATGAATTGGTCCTGTTTATGAGGCAGTGAGTTCTGAATGTCATGAGACAGACAACCGTCAAGAAACATTTTCCATCAAAGCCCATCCTTTTTTCTATTCAAGCTAATATTAAACAATATTCAACTGTTAAGTGCAATGGTTTTGCAGCCCTCTGAGGTTCTTTGAAATATTTCAAAAATACAGGCAAAGAGAGACTCCCCTATACTTTCCTCCCTCTCTGTTTCAATAAGTACATTTAAAGAAAAATCTCATTTCCAGTCAAACTCTGGGTACCTGGCATAGCCCTCCTTCCCACTGGAGGCTAGATAATCAGTCTTATCTTCAAAATAATTGTATTGATACTGACATCTTCCAATTCCAGTGATTCCTGTCTCATTTGGGGTCCTTTAGGGCACAGAATCTCTCTGCTCACAGTCATAATGAAGATATGAATCAGCATGCACAATTTCTCTGGGGATAAAGCAAGCTACAAAGATGTTTGCAGAACTACTCTTGTTTTGGTTCCCTTTGCATCTGTAACTTAATTTTTTTTTTTCTGGATAATGGAAAAGCCTGCATCTAACCCTCCCTTGTAAATGTTTATCAAATCATCTTTTCCCCCAGATAAAGAACTGGTTGCCACACAGCATATACTAAAGAAACTATGTTCCAAGGTAAAACTGCCCACAAATCCTCTGGACCAGTATTTTAATTAACTCTGGAATCTATAAAAAGCTAAACTAAGATGCTAAAATGAAAAAAAAATGCTAAAAATAAGTTTCTCCCAATTTTGGTTATTTACTTAGGCCAATCCCCGAGTCATTTTTCATCATCCTCTCTAGAGCTAGTCACTGGTTTAAACTGCCTACCAAGATATGGTCACAAATGCCCACATAAAGGGCTTCACAATGGTTAGAATCAATATTCCAACATTGCAAGTTCTGTGTTAGATATGTCTTTAACAGAGACAGTAAACCTATAAGAATGCACTGTTCTCCTTGAAAGATATTAGTGAGTTGCCTTCCTAATCAAAAGTAATTACCACACCAGAAGTCACTATTAAGAAAAATTATTTGCACACTGAGAAATGAAAGAAGACAAATGTAAAGGCTTTCAATAAAGACTTTAAAAAGAAGCATAAAATTGTCAGAACACTAAATTTCTATCTCTCATCATTTTTTTTTTAGTTTGCAAATAAAAATGTAAAACTATGACTGTATGATTTTACAATCAAATTATAAAAACCCCTTCCATTTCCTGCCCCCACTTTTCCTTAGAACAAAAGCTAAAATTCATATTTACTGCTCTGTAAATATTCCATCCATGACTATATCATCCATCAATAAACCTCCTATCTCATACGATTACCTCTGATGAAGGAAAATATTCATGGGTCAAATAATAATAATTCTCTGGTAATTAGCTTTGGAAGAACTCCAGCTCCATGCTACTCTCTCCAGGACCCACAATGGAGGCTTTTTTCTTTTTTAATTTTAATTCAATTATTTAACATATAATGTACTATCGGTTTCAGACGTACAGGTCTGTGATTCATCAGTCTTACATAATATCCAGTGCTCATTACAACACATACCCTCCCCAATGTCCATCACCCAGTTACCTCACCCCCCCACCCCTCCAGCAACCCTCAGATGGTTTCCTGTGATTAAGAATCCCTTATGGTTTGTCTCCATCTCTGATTCCATCTTGTTTTATTTTTTCTTCCCTTCCCTTATGATCCTCTGTCTTGTTTCTTAAATTCCACAAAGCTGTGAGATCATATGACTGTTGTCTTTCTCTGATCGACTTATTTCACTTAGCAGAATACCCTTGAGGCTATTACTTTTTAAGACTACTACCGAGCAGCAGGGGCATGGCATTTGGACATGTGAACATACCACCAAATTTCACTTTCCTTACTTGACATGCAGTCATTTTTCTTAAATCAGTGTTCCCTGGGTTGCTGCAAGCTTTTAGTTAATTTCTAGTGTTCTGACATATTTGATATTGACACCGTATGCCAGTTTTTCCCTGCTTTTATGGACGAGTAAATGTCCAGAGGTCCGAACTCTGTCCTTTGGTTGTTCTTGCTGAAGTTCTCAGTACACAAGGAGCCAGCTCCCAGCTCTGACAGGGTGGGGATAATAGCTTCCCACTTTTGCTAGTTTCTTAATACTTCATTGTTCCATGATGGTTTTCTCAACCCAACACCGACCTCTGTAAATAATCTCTTTTACAAATTATTTTTGTTTAAATCCTTTTGAATGTGTCAATTCTTTTCTAACTGAATCATGGACCAATATACTAGTAAAATTCAAAAGAACCCAAACATTTCAAATAACAAATATGTACAAGACAGAGTACTAAATTCTAGAGTTATTTTAAAGAAAGTCACAATAGATTTATGATAACAAATTTTGTAACTTTGCCTTCTGATAAAATATTTCATTTAAATCCTCTTTGCTTTAGATACAATCCATTCAATAGGCTTTTACTTTGCTTTAAGGAATTGCTACAAGAGCCTGGGTGGCTCAGTTAAGGGTCTGACTTCAGCTCAGGTCATGATCCCAGCATTCTGGGATCAAGTCCTGCATTGGGCTCCTTGCTCCATGGGGACCCTGCTTCTCCCTCTGCCTGCCCCTCCCCCTGCTTGTGCTCTCTCTCTGACAAATAAGAATAAATGAATAAAATTAAAAAAAAAAAAAAAGAAGTTGCTACAGATTTAGATAATAAACATACCAAAACAAAGAAAAGGATGACATGTATTTCTGTAGTTATTATTGAGATTAATACTATTCATTAGTATTTTGAAGGAAATGTCTATAACTACTTGGGGAGTGCCAATTATAAGTGTTACTCCAATTTCCTCAAACTCTTTTACTTTTGTGATACAATATTTAGATAATAAATATTGTTTTATTTTTCTTGATTGAATCCTGTTTATGTACAGAAACATTTTGTTTAGGGATTTAATTTAGATGAAATAAATTTTTTTGAAAGATGCAGAGATTTCCATCTAAACAAACTTGAAAAGATTTTTAATTGCTACATTGTGTCTAAATGCTATTGTATAATGGAAGTCTGGTTCTATAAGAACAGAAGAGATACAGGGTCCTTAATACACCATTTAAAGAAAATAAATTATTTTCACATTATAATAAATTAAACATAATAGTATAAATATGTGGAATAATATGTAATTTTTCATTTGGCAGCCTTCGTTAATTTATTTATTTTATTTCAGTGTGCTTCAGTCATTCAACTGATGTAACAAGAAGTCATATACTTCATATATGCCATCCTAAATTATGGTATCAATTTTCTGAATGTTTTGAAATGATTATAGATTTACAGAAAGTTGCAAATATAGTGCAAAGAAGTCCTATGTACCCTTGGTAAAGTTTCCTCAAATGGTTACACCTTATATTGCTATAGTATCATCTCAAAACCAGGAATTTTATGTTGTTACAATGCCCGAGTATAGTTGCATGCCATTTTATCACACGTGTAGATTTGTATAACCACCACACACTTAAGACTTGGAACTCTCCTGTCACCACAAAGATCTTCCCTGCACTGCATCTTTATGTCTCACCCACCTCTCCCTTCCCTTGATCCCCGCTGTACCTAACACTTGACAATGGCAAAATCTATTTTCCCATGTTTTTAGTTTTGTCCTTTTGGGAATATTATATAAATGGGATCATACTGTATACTATCTTTGGAGATTTGACATTTTTCACTCAGCATAATGCCCTAGACATCTGTCCAGGTTGTGGGTTTCCATAGTTGATTCTCTTTTATTTCTGAGTACTATTCCACAGTATGGATGTACCAGAGTTTGTTTAACAATTTACTTATTAAAGGACATTTTTGTTGTTTCCAGTTTTTGGCTATTGCAAATAAAGCTGCTGATAAGCATTCATGTACAGGTTATTGTGCAAACATAAGTTTTCATTTCTTTGGGATAAATGTCCAAGAATGCAGTAGGTTGGATGATAAGTAATGTTTTTGTTTCTGTTTTTTTAAACTTCCAAACAATTTTCCAGAATATTCGTGTCATTTTACGTTCCGACCAGCAATGTATGAGAGAGCCACTTTCCCCACATCATTGCCAGTATTTGGTGTTGTCACTATTTTTTATTTTAGATGTTCTCGTATGTCTGCAGTGATGTTTCATTCTGGTCTTAATTTGCATGTTATTAATGGCTCGTGATTTTGAACACTTTTACCTGCTGATTTGCTATCCATATATCCTTTCAACATAAATTCTGAATAATCATGCCTATAGCAACAAAAATCATACTAGGACTTTGACAGAAATTGTTTTAAATCTGCATATCAATTTAAGAACATCAACATTTTGCTGTTTCATTTTCCAATCTATAAGACACATTCTTTGTATGTGCCATCTTAAATTATTATGAGTGCAACATTTGAAAATACATTCATTCCTTCATTTTCCATACAGCCACTTGACTTTTCTCGTTTGACTCCCTGTGCCTCCTAAATCGCTGCTATGATGAAAAAATAAATAATAAGCACAAAAGGGAAAAAGTCTGAGGACCAGAAATCTAAGAAAGTTTTGCAGATGAGATTTTAGTTAGAAAAAGATTAGTCAGCCGACTTGGTACATATTAAAAAAAAAAAAGTCTTCATGTGACTCAAGTGGACACACTATCCAAAGGAATCTCATAAAACCCCACAGATTACAAATGACAGTGATGGAGGTTGAGTCAGGGATAAATACACTCTGTCAGGAAGCAAAGGTCTTCAACAACAGCAGTGAGTGCTTCTGGGCAAACCCTGAAGTTTATAGTTTTTATTTGCAATTAGAGGTGTTGTTTTTTTTCTTAACACCATGTCCTGTATTTGGCCTATCAGTAAAAATATCATGAAAAAAAGAAAATCTGCATAGATCTATAGCTAGTAAGGAGATTAACTCAGCAATCTAAAACCTCTTGACAAAGAACCTGAACCTGGTGACTTCACTGGTGACTACTATCAGATTTTAAAGAATGAATATCAATTTTTCTCAAGCTTTTCCAAAATCTGAACGGGAAGGAACTCTTCCTAATTCATTTTGTGAGGTCTGCATTTCTCTGATACCGAAACCAGACAAAGACACTACAAGAAAAGAAAACTACAGATCAACATCTCTTATAACACTGATGCAAAAATCCTCAACAAAATACTAGCAAATGGAATTTAGCAACATATTATAAGGATTATACAATGTGACCAATGGAGATTATTGCTGGAATGAAGGCTCTTTCAACATAAGAAAATAAACCAATCTACTATACCACATTATAACAGAATGAAGGACAGAAACCATGCAATCATCTCAATGATGCAGAAAAAGTATTTGACAAATTTAACACTCTTTCATGATAAAAGCACTCAAGCTAGAAATGAAAGGAAACTCAAAGTAATAAAAACCATATATAAAAAAACCCATAACTAGGATCATAATCAGTGGTAAAAATTGGAAGCTTTCTTCTGAGGTCAGGAACAAGGCAAAGGTAACCACTTTAAGACTTCTATCGAACATAGTACTGGAAGTCCTAGTCAGAGCAATTAGGCAAGAAAAAGAAATAAAAGACATCCAAATTGGAAAGGAAGAAGTACAATTATCTTTTCATAAAAAACACTTTAAAGAATCCACAAAAAGAATTGTTAGAACTCATAAATGCATTCAGTAAACTAGCGTGATGCAAAGTCAACACCCAAAAATCGGTTGCACTTCCATACTCTAACAATGAACGATCTGAAAAGGAAATTACATGAACAATTCCATTTATAATAGCATCAAAAAGCAGAGCCTGGATGGCTCAGTTGGTTAAGCATCTGCCTTCAGCTCAGGTCATGATCTCAGGGTCCTGGGATGGAGCCCCACATTGGGCTCTCTGCTCACTGGGGAGTCTGCTTCTCCCTCTCACTCTCCTTCTTTGTTCTCCCTCTATCAAATAAATTAAATCTTAAAAAAATAGCATCAGAAAGAATAAAATACTTAGGAATTAACTTAAACAAGAAAGTGAAAACTTCTACAGTGAAAACTATAAAATATTGGTGAAAGCAATTAAGGAAGACACAAATAAATGGAAACACATCTGATGCTCACATATTGAAAGGCTTAATATCGTTAAGATGTCAATAGCTCTCAAAGATATTTATAGATTCAAAGGAATCCTTATCAAATCCCACTGATGGTTTTTCAGAATTAAAAAATCCCATCCTTATTCACATGGAATTTCAAGGAACCCTGAATAGACAAAACAAGTTTAAAAAAGAACAAAGCTAGAAGACTCACATGTCCTGATTTCAAAACTTAACACGAAGTTACGGTGTTCAAAAGAGAATGATACAGGCACAAAGACAGACATATAGACCGATGGAATAGAATGGAGAATCCAGGAATAAACCCTGGCAGATATGGTCAAATGATTTTTGACAAGAGTGCCAAGGCAATTCAATGGAGAAAGGACAGTCCTTACAATAAATGGTGTTGGGAACACTGGATATTCACATGTAAAATAATGAAGTTGGACCCATACCTTATGCCATATACAAAAATCAACTCAAAATCAATGAAAGATCTAAATGTAAGGCCTGAAACAACAAAACTCTTAGAAGAAAACATAAGGCAAAAATTTTATGACAATGCATTTAGCAATGATTTCTTGAATATGACACCAAAAGTTCAGACAACAACAACAAAAATATAAATTGGACTTCATGAAAAAATTTTAAATGTCTGCATCAAAAGACAATATCAAGAGTAGAAAAGCAAGCCACCGAATGGGAGAAAATATTTGCAAATCATAAATCTGATAAGGGATTAATGTCCAGAATACATAGAGAACACTTAACAAGGAAGAAAAAAAAATAACCTGATTTAAAAGTGAGTCAAGAAGTTGAATAGAAATGTCTTCAATTTCTTCTTCAAAGAACTTGAATGTAAAACTGGCCAATAAGCACACGAGAGATGCTTAACAGCATTAATCATCAGAGAAATGCAAATCAAAACTACAATGAGATACCACCTCTCTCCAATTAGAATTGTTACTATTAAAGAAAAAAAAAGTGTTGGTGAGGATGTGGAGAAATTGGAACCCTTGTGCACTCTTGGTGGGAATGGTAATGGTACAATTTCTATGGAAACCAGTATGGCAGTTTTAAAAAAAATTAAAAAATAAAATTACCATATGACCACACAATACCACCTCTGGGTGTATTTTCAAAAGAACTGGAAGTAGGATCTCAAAGAGATATTTGTACCCTCATGGTCACAGCAACACATTCCCAATAGCTAAAATGGCATGTCCATTTTAGTGTGCCAGTGTGTCCACTGGCATGAGAATGGACAAACAAAATGTATTTGGAATGGAATATTATTCAGCCTTAAAAAGGAAGGAAATTTCACTACTCCCGGGATAAGCCTTGAGGACACTATGCCAAGTGAAATAAGCCAGTCTCAAAGAGACAAATATTGATAATTCCACTTATGTGAAGTACTTAAAAGAGTCAAAATCATAGAGACAGGAAGCAGAATAATGGTGTCAATGGCCAAGGAGTTACTGTTCACTGGGTATGGAGTTTAGTTTTGCAAGATAAAGAGTTCAGGAGATGTGGTATTGATGGTTGCACAACACACCAGATGTATTTAAGACCTCTGATCTGTACATTTAAAAAATGGTAGATTTTATGTGTATTTTACAATAATAAAAAAATTAAGGGAAACAATTCATAGAAAAACTGCATGTATGAAAAAGAAACAATAAAATATTCAGAAAGGGAGCCTTCAAATAAAAACCAGAATTATCAAAATATAAAGTTTGGTAGATGGATAAACCAATAGCCCCTAAACTGAATTGATAATATAAAGATCAGCACAATGAATTTTCTGAGAACTATGTGAAAATAAAGAGAAACAATACAGTAGTCCTTCCTTATCTGCAGGGGACATGTTCCCAGACCCACAGATAGTGCTGAACCCTATATATACACAGTGTTTTATCCTATACTACATATCTATGATAAAGTTTAATTTATATATTAGGCATAATAAGAGATACAACAGCTAGTAATAAAATAGAACAATTATAACAATATACTGTAACAAAGTTACATGAATGTGGTCTCTCTCTCTCTCTCTCAAAATATTTTGTACTGTACTCAGCCTTTTTGTGATGATGTGAGATGATCAAATGCCCACGTGATGAGATGAGGGGGGTGGGTGACGTAGGTGTTGTGATGGAGTGTTAGGCTATTATGATCTGACAATGTCAGAAAGAGGATCATCAGCTTCTGGAGGCAGATGGTCACAGGTACCTGAAATCACAAAAAGCCAAACCACGGAGGAGGGAGCACTACGGTATAAGAGATATGTATTATAGATCATCAAGGCTCAATTTGCATATAATAAAAATTCCATAATGAAAATATGGAAACAAAAATCAAGGAAATGAAAATAGGTAATTTGAAAAATAACTTGACTCCTGAGATGCAAATGATTCACCAAATACCCAAATAACCTTTTATAGAATAGACTCACATTTAGACGTTTCTTAGTACTTTTTTTTTAATTCAAGGTTATATCAGCAAAGGACACATATGTACAGACAAACAAAACATACCCATAAGAATAGACAAAGGTTGCCTGCATTGGAAAAAGAAACCACAGGATGTCATTCTTCCCTTTGGTTTCTGGATACCCCTTTATATCCTTCAAGACATACATACAACTTCTGAATCTTACATATTGGACATTCTTTCAGTACAGTGTGGTGGCAAAATGCATGACCTGTGCATCAGGCATTCCTGCACTTGTTTCTAGTGATTCTACGAATATGGCCCTAGACAAGTTCCATATTCCTCAGGAGCTTTAGTTTGTTCATACCAAACTGTGTGGATAAATGGCTTAGATATCATAAGGTTGCTAACAAAATTAAATGAGATGACGCATGTCAGGAGTTTAAACCACCTAGGGATGGAGAGAGTTGGGCTGTCATGCATCAGAGTAACCAACCCATTAAAGGAACAAACCAAAAATGAAGAAGTTAAGCCTGTAATTGCTTACAGTAATGGTATAAGCAATCAAGAGGCAAAAACTGGAGAAAGTGCCGAATCCTCCTGCTCCATTTTCCTTCTTCTAATGATGCACCAGTTGAAGGTCACATCAGGTGGATCAGCACAGACATGGGGGTTGGTCTCACAGTTGAAGGAGCCCTGAACAAAAGTCTCCTTTGGTGTGATGGACCCTGGGATTGGAGGGGAGGAAAGTCAGACGGCTAGGAGTGGGCAAATACTGGTACTGGGTCAAAGTGAGGAAAAATGATTCTGGTTATTTTTTCAGAAAGTTAATTCATAGTTTGTCATAACAGGCAGGCCTCCTGTAGATGAATCTTATTAATCAGGCTATCCAGAGATTCTGGATGTCTTTCAAACCTTGGTGCTTTCCAAGCCACCATCTTTGTTCTTGGTGGTTCCCGGGAGATTGGGATGTGCTTATTCCTGTCGGGTCCCTGGAAGTGAGGTAAATCCCCCCGCACTCATCCAGGCTCCAGAAGAGCTACTGATTGCCTGCCCCACTAGCTCCCAGACAAGGCTAATTAGAAGCAAACCCCTAGGTGACAGCTGTGAAAGTATACCCTTAAGCCCCTTCCAGGGAGAAACTGGATGCTCAGCATTTTTGCATGCTCTCTCTGTGCTGAGCCCCGCGGACAGCAGCAGAAAGTGCCTGTTATGTTCTGTTCAAAATCTGCTTCTTTCTTTTCTGTGGTGCTGGGGGACTCACAAATGCTGAGTGCCATTGGCTTTTAGAGCTGGGTAATTTGGAAGCCTGTTTTTTGTGTGGCAGCCATAAAAGTTGGGGTGATAGATGTGTAGTTCAATCTCTTTGCTCCTCAGCAAGAAGCCGGGAGTATTGTAAGATTGTAAGATGCTCCCAATTGTAAGGTGCTGTGCCAGGCATGAGGTTTATGGTGCAAATGCTTTTCCTATCCATATCGATGTGGGTATTTTCTTAGTCACCTGATATGTAAATGTTTCTTCACTAGGTTCTGGACTTCTCTGGGGGAATTGATCTGTCTGTAGCTGTATAGTTAGTGTGTGTGGGAAGAAGGAAAGTCGGGAGTTTCCTATTCCTCCATCTTGTTGAGGTCACTCTCAGTCTTCTTCCTAAAGCCTTCAACTGATAAGGCCCACCCACATGATGGAGGATTGGATGTTTTACCCAAAGTCAGCTGATTTAAATGTTAATCATATCTAAAAAAAATACCTTCACAGCACGTCTCTTGGTATTTGACCAAATATCTGGGTAGTGTGGCTTAGCCATGTTGACACACAAAATTAAACAGCACAGTGAGCAAGTCCATATTGGAACCCTGCTTGTTAGTAGAGCTCCAGGATTATTTGTTATTTCTTAAATTTATTACATTTCCATCAACAAAGTAGTCCAATAAACTGTCTGTTAAAGACAGAGATGAATTGATGAGACTATATATATTGATGAAAATATAAAGAGAAAATGTTTCTTATAATAATAGGAAGGTACCATTATAGATGTATTGCTACTAAGTCAAATAACTGTGAGGCCACCTGTGGGCACCACTGGTGAGGTAGCATTGGCACAGAGCGAATTATGCAAAACTGAGCACAGATTTTGAGGAAAAGAAATAATTGAAATGTCAATTCTTTTTACCCCAAGTTTCTCAAGAGTTAAAATATATGATGTTCTTTTGCCTTTGTTAATTTGAGTGATATGCATATATATGAGCCTTAGAAGTTGAGCTACCCATATTAAATAGTATTTTAAGCTCTTTCACAGTATTAATGAGTTACAATTATTTTACAATTTCTAGATTGAAATCTACTTTGTAAAATAGCCTGGGACTCCTGCAGTTACCAAACAGAAGTCTTTGCTCAGCTGATTTTAGGAACATCATGGTAAACTCTTGGAAGTAGTAGCCTTTGCTTTTCTCCCCTCTCAGCTATAGTGGGTATGGAGCTACTATCAACTCTGTCTAGCTGTCGCTTGGACAGGCTGATGAACACTAACAGCCCTCCTCTGGCAAGGGGTTTGCAGAATAAGCTATATGGTATGATGAGCCAAAGGGAGAAGAGACAAGGTCAGAGTTGTCCTGAGTGGACCCCAAATGCTTTCAACATCATCACCCTAAGGATACTTCAAACTCCTGTACTTTGTATTGAATGACACTGACCTCCTTTGGAAAGGATGATTCCCATTCTGGTGTCTTTCTGGTGGGCTTTCTTGTCAACCTGATCTCATCCTCCTTCTAATTCTGCAGGATATCTTTGAAATCTGTAAACTGCTACTGGCTCGTTTATTATATTCACATCAACTTGCGGTTCTATTATGTCCTCTATCTCTGTCTCTTTTTTTCTCTTTCTTTCTGTATCCCTCACCACCCCTTGCCACACACACACTTCAGTTTGAGCTTTGTGAAGGAAAAAGGGACATAGTGCCAAGTGCTCAGCCTGCTACCTTGAACCATGTAATTTCAATTTTGATTTATTCAAATATATAACTATAAAGATATACTAATTTCTTATTGACAAATTCAAAGTCAATGTGCCAAGCCTGTTTGCATTAATCGACCTAAGAAAATACTTTAGACATACTAATGAAGTCTAGTCTCATTTATGTTAGAATGAGTCTATGTCACATAATGTGTACTTAACTGGAATTGAACAAGATCATCTAAACAAATGTATTAATCAAAACTGCAAGAGAGAGAGCAACAGAGGGAGAGGGTGATTTTTGTAGTGAATGTGAGTTGGCCTGCACTGTGGATCCTAAACATCTGTCCATAGAGAATAATGGTCTTCAAGACCAAAACAGTTAAGGCTTTTTGGCAAAACCTAGGAAAGATGTGTGAATAGTTCTAAGAGTTTCTTGTTATTGGCAAGGAGGTGAAGTATGCTGTCAGGAGGGCAGGCAAGTAGACTGTCCAGCTTCAGCAGGAAACCGAAGAGTGGATTAGGGGCCATGAAGAAACCTGGAATCGAGGAGATTTGGGGGAACTGAGACAATTATCCACAAGACAAGAAGCCACAAGAGGATAAACCTTAAGTTGTAATCCTTATAAATCTGATGATAGGGGCACCTGGGTGGCTCAGTCATTAAGCGTCTGCCTTCGGCTCAGGTCATGATCCCAGGGTCCTGGGACCGAGCCCCACATCAGGCTTCCCCAGAAGCGGGGAGCCTGCTTCTCCCTCTCCCTCTGCTGCTTCCTCTATTTGTGCTCACTTTCTCTCTGTCAGATAAATAAGTAAAATCTTGAAAAAAATCTGATGATATATCGTAAGCCTCATAAATTTGAAGATTTTAATTGTAGTCGTCCTCTAAGGAATCACAAAATGTCCATTTCGTTTTACATTGAATCCTGTATATACATGTTTGCTATACTGTCTTTAAGTAGTCCAATGAGTGTGTGCTGTACTTCTAGGACAAAACCACAAGGATAATTTTAAACTCATGCAGATTTCCTGATATGTATAACTCAGCACCTGAGCTCATCATGCCTTAACACTGTTTTAGCTCACATAGCAGTTGTATTCTTAAGACTGGTTGGTGAGGGGGAGATATTGATATCTTCTGATTCGTACGTTAACAAATAATAAAAATTACTTTTAAGAAAGAGATGATAATGGATTATAGCAATTCTGTTCAGTAATGAATGATACGTAACTACTAATAACCATAAATTAGAAACTTGCCTCTATGTTAATAATATTTCAAACCAAGTCTGTATCTCTCCCATGCCATGCTGTGATAGATCAAGTCAAGTAATATATGTTTAATATTTTAATTAGTCAAATCATTCACAGATTAATTCAACTATAATAGTTGATTTTGTGATTCCAAATGGAGAAAAAAAATTAGGCTCCAAGAAGGTTCTTCAGTTTTTCTTACTGACATATTTAAATTTTGCATGATTTTTTTAAGGGAAGAGAAAAACCATTTTAGAAAATTAAAATACTTAGTATTTTTTGATAAGTCAAACATGTGTTTTGATATTTGTTGTATATCAATTATTCATCAACTAATTATGATCATATTATAAAAGCACCATTAAATCAGTAGCAATTCTAAGTTGGTATTTTACATAAAAATTTCTATCAATAGCTAGCCACAGTAAGTTATTCTGACATCTAAACACACAATGTCATTCATTGGTTCTTCTAAGCTGATTTATGTTGTTCTTTTGGAGTGGGGAGAGCTTATTTTATTTTACTTTAAATGGCTCTAACCTTTGGGGTCCCTGGATTGCTCAGTCAGCTGAGCTTCTGACTCTTGGTTTCAGTTGGGGTCATGATCATGGGGTCATGATCTCAGAGTCATGGGATCGAATCCCATGTTGGGCTTGTGCCCAGTGTGGAGTCTGCTCTGGCTCTCTTCCTCTCCTTCTGCCCCTCCCCCCACGCATGCCATAAATAAATAAATAAATAAATAAATAAATAAAATCTTTAGAAAAAATGGCTCTAACCTTTTATTTAAATATCCCAAATACAGTAGAATATACATACAAATATGAAGTTTTTACCCAGTGCTCATTGGGGTCCACAGAAAAGGTACATCCTCTAGTACAAGACAAATATATGTATAGTTGAATGCCATCTTAATTGATTTCTCTTTATTAAATTCTTGTGCAAAGAAAGGGGGTTTTATAAATATTTTTCTTTCTTGGAAATAGGTGGCACTCTTATTAAAAAGGATTGACAATTCCCAGCTTTCAGTTATTATTTCTCGTCTACTCATCTACTGTCAATTTCTTTGTAAGAGGAGAAAGAATGTGAATTTTTATTTTCTCCTTGTCAAATAACTAATTTTTCTGGGATGCATCAACCCAAAATGCCTAAATTGAAACTAACTAATGCCTAATAGATTTATAACTTCAGAAGGATCACAAGAAGGGACAGAGAGAAGCAGTGGAAGTCTGCTTTGAGCTCTTTCCCACTGCTTTTGTCTAAGGAAGAAGATCTCTACTGAAATGAGGGGCCGGCCAGAAACCTATAGTAGAAAATCTAAACAGCAGTGCTGATGTGCTAACTGGATCATTGGATCTAGGATCCATGGGGCTAGGGGGTTAGTACTGATGTGTTAAATGTTACCTGGGAAATAAGAATTAAAAATGTGTCAATTCACATAATGACTCAAGGTTTATCTGAAAACTGAGTCAATCACTGTTTTCTCAATTTTATTACTGTATGTGTTTGTTTTTTAATTTGATTTTACGGATTATGGTAAAGGGAATTGAAAGGATAATGAAAAATATGCATTTAAGTACAAATCAGTCAAAGAATAAGGTAGAAAAGGCCTGTAATGAATCATGTTTATAGGGCTATGAAAATGCCCAACTTTGTTTTAAAAATAGGATCTAACATATATTCTGAAACCATGCACAGAAGAAAACTTTCATAAAAATAGAAGTGTGTTTGGGGCACCGGAGTGGTGCAATAAGTTGGGCATCTTAGTCTTGGTTTTGGCTCAGGTCGTGTTCTCAGGGTTGTGGGATCAACCTTGCAACCGGCTCTGTGCTCAGCTGGGAGTTGGCTTAAAGATTCTTTCCCTCTCCTTCTGCCCCTCCTGCTCAGGTGTGCTCTCCCTCTCTCAAATAAATAAATTCTTTTTTTAAAAAAGATTTTATTTATTTATTTGACAGAGAGAGACACAGCGAGAGAGGGAACACAAGCAGGGGGAGTGGCAGAGGGAGAAGCAGGCTTCCCGCGGAGCAGGGAGCCCGATGCGGGGCTCGATCCCAGGACCCTGGGACCATGACCTGAGCCGAAGGCAGACGCTTAACGACTGAGCCACCCAGGCGCCCCTCAAATAAATAAATTCTTTAAAAAAAAATATAAGTATGTTCAATAATACACATACATTCATGAAAGTTAAGTTTACTCCAGTGAACTTAAATATAGGATTTATATCTAATTTATAGCTTTAAATGTATAAATTTTAAGAAAAATAATTTAAAATAAAATGTTTAAATTTTGATTTCAAGAAGCTAGAAAAAGAAGGGCCATGTATTGAGACAACAGCCAAATAATAAAGAAAAAAGATAAAGACACAGTTTTTATTTTTATTAATCCCAAATCAGTGTAAGCACTCTGGTGTTCTTACAAGGATACTAATGCTATCATACTGGGACCCTTGCCTTTATGACCTCATTTAACCTTTATTACCTTCTTAGAGGCCTCATCTCCAAAAACAGTCACATGGGGGGTTTGGGATTCAACATACAAGTTTGGAGGAGGGAACAAAATTCAGTCCATAGCAGAAACCAATATGAAAATGTGCATAGCAGCTTTACCCATAGTAGCCTAAAAATGGAAATAATACAATGTTCATCAGTAGAATTGATAAATAGATGTTTAATGGCACAATTAGGGGATGGAGTACTAGACAGCAATGAAAATAATAAATTATTGACACACAGGATAACATGGATAACTCTCAGATATACTGCGATGAGCAAAAGCAACCACAAACCAGGTATTACATACTCTATCTACTTATAGGAAGTTCAAGAACAGACAAGGGATAAACAAATAACACCAACAATTTTATAAGTTAGAATGTGGTGACATGGGATGGGGTAGCATTGAGAAAAAGAAATAAAATACATAGAATTGAAAAGAAAAAAAAAGTTGTTTTTTCAGATTGTTGTTACAGGATGAATCGTCTCCGCAAATTCGCATGTTGAAGTTCTAATGCCCAATGCCTCAGAATATGACTGTATTTGGAAATGGGGCCTTGAAAGAAGTAATTCAGGGAAAATGAGATCATGTGGGTTTAATAATAATAATAGTATTAATATATAATCCAACATGACTAATGTCATTATAAGAGACTAGAACACAGACACAGACCATGTGAAGAAACAGCAAGAAAACAGCCATCTTCTTACCAAGGAGAGGACTTGGAAGGAGTCAACCCTGCCCACACCTTGATCTCAGACTTCCAGCCTCCAGAAGTGTTAGAAAATAAATTTCTGTTGTTTCCTTCTCCCAGTCTATTGTTCTTTGTTATGGCAGCATTGGGAAACTAATACAACTACATAAAATGAATAATTGTATGTATTTATTATTTATAATTATTTATATTTTAGTAGAGATAGAGTAAATTTAGTAATGAAAGGAAAAATGAACTCATGAAAAGTACCACTCATATTGAAAATGCCATTTAACAGATAGGCAGTGCATATCAAAGTAGGAAAGCATAGATTTTAAATAAAATGATTTATATTAACAGAATATCCATATGGAAAAATAACTGAACCTTTATGTTAAACCACAGATGAAGCTCATTTCCAGGTTTATTAAAGATCTGGTTGTAAATGTTAAAAATATAAAATATTTAAAAGATGGTATGGAAGAATATTTGTTAGTGTGGACAGGAAAACATTTCTTTTTTTTTTTTTTTAAGATTTTATTTATTTATTTGACAGAGAGAGAGAGAGACGGTGAGAGAGGGAACCCATGCAGGGGAGCGGGAGATGGAGAAGCAAGCTTCCTGCTGAGCAAAGAGCCCAACATGGGGCTCGATCCCAGGACCCTGGGATCATGACCTGAGCCAAAGGCAGATAGATGCTTGACCGACTGAGCCACCCAGGTAACCCCAGGAAAACATTTCTAAACCAAGGTTCAACAAGTATAAAGTAAAATGGAAGAGAATAAGAAATTTGAGAATATTAATGTTAAGAAATTCTGCTCATTAAACCAGACCCTAAATCAAATGGAAATGACAGCCACACACTAATAAAAGATATTTCCAACCCATGTAACTGACAAAAATTTAGTATTCCTAATATATAAATAATGTCAGTGAGTCTATAATAAAAAAAAAAAAAATTCACACAATCCAAAGGGAGAAGGGGCAAAAGACTTGAGTTTTCAAGAAAAGAAATAAGAATGGTCAATAAACTTCTGAAAAGAGCTGTCACCTCATCGGTAATCAGGGATATACAAATGAAAACCATATGAGACAACATTTCACACTTCACCAGAATGGTAAATACTAAAATCGCTGAACTATCAAGTGTATGAAAGAATGTGGAACAATAAGAACCCTTCACATATTGCTGCTGCGAATCTAAGTCATCGAAACAACTGAAAAACAATTTGTCGTTATCTAGTCAGGTTGACTTGCTCAGTGACACGTTTGCACCCAGGCTCCCAGGAGACATGCCGGGCAATGCTCAGCACCACACAGCTGGAAACTGACAACGAGGGAAACAGGTAGCCGTGAAAACTAGGAACGACAGAATACACATAATTCATTTTACATGTTCCTAAAACTGTAATACAGTGGTGAAAATGGATGATAGAAGCCACCATGTGTATGTGTGAATAATTTCTCAGTACAATTTTGAGTGAATGAGTGAAGCCACTGAAGAATACTTTCGGTATGACTCAAATTATTTGACAAAGTAAAACAATGAATTTAGGAAGACAAATATTTCAAAAATTACCATTGCTGGAGTTATTATTAAATTCTTGCGCTGTTAACCTTTAGAAATTGTACTCATTGCATAGAAATCTTTTGTTTCTAATCAACACTTTATAAAACAAATTTTTAAATAAATGTACTTGTGAATTAAAAATTACTATAATTCACACAATTAATATTTGTTCATTTAAATTTCAGAAAAATACCCTTATAATAAAAGGTTCTGTTAATAGGATTTTATAGAGCATCAAGGCGGTGAGTTTTTATTATATAATCTTTAAGAAATTTTATTAATGATCTATAAAATACAGATTGTTCAGTTCTAAAAAAAGGATATTAGTTTTCAGTTTTTGTGAAATTACCTTGTTGTCGCATGTGAATGTGTTAGAAATACCCTGTAACAAGATAAAGTTAATTTTTTGCTATTAAAGAAAATAAACAGGGCGCCTGGGTGGCTCAGTCAGTTAAGCGTCTGACTTCAGCTCTGGTCATGATCTCGGGGTCCTGGGATCGAGTCCCATGTGGGGCTCCACACTCAGCAAGAAGTCTGCTTGTTCCTCTCCCTCTGCTGCTTCCCTGCTTCTGCTCTCTCTCTCTTTCAAATAAATAAATAAAATCTTTTTTAAAAATTTAAAAAAATAAACATCAAAAGTAAGGATAAAGGAGTATTTCCAGAATATGAAAATCTTTAAAGAATGAAAATCCTACTTCAGACCCTCTGCTCTGTTCCACTCTTTTCCTTCTTCTGAGAACTGTTAGTACCCCCCAGAGCCTTTACTGTCCATTTACACTTAGAGAGGGTAAGTTAAAAAATATGACTTAGATAAGTTAATTTTTTTCATTTGCATAAATAAGGTCACACCTTCAATGTGTCTCTGAAACCCTTCATTCTTCACTTAATACATTTTGAGGATTTTTTGGGGGAGGGTTGGTATATCAACTCCATTCTACTTAATCTCAGTGAAGTGTCTTAGCCATGATTTATGAAACTATTCCTCTACTGATGGATATTTTTTTTAAGATTTTATTTATTTATTTGAGAGAGAGAAAGTTCGTGCACAAGCAGGGAGGAGGGGCAGGAAGAGAGGGAGAAGCAGGCTTCCCGCTGAGCAGGGAGCCTGGTGTGGACTTGATCCCAAGACCCTGGGATCATGACCTGAGCTGAAGGCAGATGCTTAATGGCTGAGCCATCCAGGTGCCCCTACTGATGGATATTTTTGCTCTTGATGTTGTACCAGTAGAAAAATGCTGCAAATATCCCTGTCATTATCTCTGCATATACATAAATTAATATTTCTATTCCCCACACAGATGTGTAATCGCTGAGCAAATTTTTATGAATACAACTGAATTGCTCTTCCAAAAGGCTTTGGCAATGTTCATTCCCAAAATAATTTCTGAATATAGCATTTCCCCACATTTTTGTCAACATTTTGTAACATCAATGGGATGGGTAAAATACGGCAAATTTTAATTTTTCTATTTCCTGATTACTAGTGTGCTCTAACATCAGTTTATGTGTTTCTTAGCCAACCGTGAATTTAGTGAATTGCTTGAATTTCATTCACTTTATCTAGTTTTCCTTTAGTTGGCTTTTGTTCCCCCCAGGATTATATGTGGGAACTATTTACAAGTTAAGGATGTTAAACTTTTGTGTGAAAAACATTTTTGCAGTCTGATAAGTGATTTGAATGCTCATGTCTTTAGATCTTTCTCTACCTCTCTTTTTCATTGCCTGATATTGTTTCCTAGTCTCCGAGGTTGGGCATGAAAAGTTGAGGATGTTACAGAATAGTTTTAGATCACATTTGAGCCTAGGGAAGTGATGCAGACGGCTTGTCTGGATTAGTTTTGGACCACAATCTCCCAGGAAGGCAGCACTGCCCGAACTGAAATTTGACCCACTCCCTTTGTAATCACAACTGGCTTATATTGAAGAATCGGCTTTCTTAATTCTATAAATGTAAGAATCAGTATGTTGGTGTGCTACTTCAACTATATCATAAAATATTTTCATTGATGGGCGCCTGGGTAGCTCAGCCATTTAAGTGTCTGCATTTGGCTCAGGTTATGATCTCAGGGTCCTGGGATCAAGTCCTGCATTGGGCTCCCTGCTCAGTGGGGAGTCTGCTTCTCCCTCGGCCCCTCCCCCCTGCTCGTGTGCGCGCGCGCTTTCTCTCTCTTTCTCAAAAATAAATAAATAAATAAAAATCTTAAAAAATATATTTTCATTGACAAGTAAGCTAAGCAGTTTTCTACAACATTATTTCTATAAGAAAATGAATTCTAAGTTCCAAGTAGACTCATAATAAATATACATTTTTGAATGCACCATAATTTTTAGTTAATACTTGGAAAGGTTAAAGTAAATTAAATGCATTTTTTTTTCTGTTGGCGATACAATTTTATTTAGGGTTTTTGTCTTAATAGGGACAATAAGGTTGTTACAACTTTTTATCCCCATCTAGTGGCAGAGCATATACTTTTAGAAGTAGAAATACTTGGAAGAGCTTGAAAATTCAAACAGTGGAAGTGGGGATTTCATGACAGTCTGCTGTATCTTATTTGAAAGGAATTTTTCAAATATCAGACATATGTATGTTCAGAAATGGAAACCGGGGGTTGTTATGCTTACTTATGGTTTAAGCTTTTTTTTTTTTTTTTAGCACTGGGAATATAAAGCAGAGCCCCAAACAAATGCATTCCACTTAATTTATTTTACATTAACCATATGATACCTTAAGCTTGAACGTTTAAAGGACATTTTTAAAGAAATGATAATGTTCAGGGTGCCTGGGTGGCTCAGACTGATTCTTGATTTAAGCTCAGGTCATGATCTCAGTCCGAGAGATCACAGAGAGGCACAGAGATCCAGCCCTCTGTGGACTCTGCTCAGCGGGGAGTCTGCTTAAGATTCTCTATCTCCCTCTCCCTCTACCTGTACACCCACACCCGGTGTTCTCTCTCTCTTTAAAATAAACAAATAAATCTTAAAAAAAAAAAAGAAATGATAATGTTCTATTGAAGGGATAAAAACTATTTGTACTGTCTATTTGACTTTGGAATTCTTCAGATCGTGATTTAAAACGTTTTCTTTCTTGAAGCCATGTTTAATCCAGTGTTTCCTTCCCAAGGAAATTATTGGGAAGCACATTATTATTTTCTGGAAGCAAATATATACAAAGAAAGAAAATAACCATATTATTGGTGGAAGCAAATATATATAAAGAAAGAAAATAAACATAATAAACTGGTCAGTTATACTAATAGTTACATTTCCAGTGTATTTTAGGAATGAAGAGAAAAAAATTAAGTTTTAAATAGACTTATTTTTTCCTCCACAAAATACGAGAGAGCTATTTGAAAAGTGATGTTCTTATGTTTGCTTCCAATTTTGGTGGTTAACATTTGCTCCTCACGTTCACATGCTAACTTCTTGGCTCTCTTCTACTAACCTTGCATTATCTCACTCTCTGGTGACAAATATAGCAGATTTACCCAAAGTTTTTTGTTTGTGTTTTAATTTGGGAACTCTATCTGCGAAGTAAGTATGATTTTATGGTTCATAGTGGCATCATTTTGTGGTTCTAGAAACATTCTGCTCTAGAGCTCCTTGGATGCCATCTTTATTTCTTTATTATATGAGAAGTACCATCTGCTAAAATGATGTCACAGCAATATGCAACATGGAGAGCCCCACGTTGGATGCAATGGGGAGTCTTCTACTTGCAAAGTGCCTTGCACTATTCTGGGAGTCAGGTGGCAGGGCAGTGTATTATAGCATGAAAAAATTGGCAGGTTTGGAAAGGCTTCGAGGAGTGACATCAAACTAACGAAGTAATGTTTGCTGTGATTTGCTAATGACTCCTTGCCAAGATAGACACTTTGAGGTGAAGTTCAAATAGCTATTTTAAAAGTGGAATTTTATTAAACAGACATAAGTTGCAATTATGCTAACATTATAATTATTCTACCTGCTAATTCACATTCATATATAAATACAATATAATCGTCTGTCAGAATCATATTCAGAAATCATGGGTCCCAGCAGGTTCCATAGACAAATGTGCACTTTAATAAGAAAAACGCTCTGGAAGTAAAGTAACTTTCATGGTGCAGCCAGTAAACAGACCTACTTGAAAAAGAATCCAACTCTATGTAGACAATAGGAAGGCACAATTACTGCCTTATAGAATCTACAGGCAGTGCATCAGCAGATTAAAATCTATTGGATGGCATTTTCTATATGCCTTCCTGCCTTGATAAAATATATTTAGGTATTATTTAAATAGCTGTATTATTTTAATCTTATCATGGGAATAAGTTGGCAAAAGAGTATAGAAATATTGAATAGTTTTTCTCATGTTATTCACATATTTGTTTTCCATTTTTCTGATCAATTCTGATCTTTGTAATCATTATATTTGGGTTATTTCTTCAAATTAATTATCAGTAGTATATGAATAGAATATTGCCTGTAATATGGTTCACAGACTATATATAACCTTATAGTTAAATGTTTATTTAAATAAATTTTACTTTTAAACTTTTATCATATATGCATTAGAATTAATATATGTGTTTTTAAGCACATGGGTACATCAATTCTTTTTTTTTTTGAGAGAGAGAGAGAGCACGAGTGAGGGAGTAGGTAGGGCGTGGGGGGCAGAGGGAGAGAGAGAATCTTAATTAGGCTCCGTGTTAGGAGTCCAATGCAGGGTTCGATCTCACAACCCTGAGATTATGACCTGAACCAAAACCAAGAGTTGGGTGCTTAACCAACTAAGCCACCCAGATGCCCCTGGATGCATCAATTCTTTTGACAAAGTTTTTGTGTATTTGGATACCTAATATATGAAAGGCATGTTCTGAGCACTGGAGATCCAGTGGTAAATGAGACAGACTTTCTGTCCTTAAGGAATATGCATTTTACTGTAAATAAGTAGATAATCCAGTTAGTTTCCGATTGTGATGGCAATGAGGAAAAGTTAAACAAATAGATGAGATAGCTACGATGCTGAGCAAAGTCCTCTCTTCGAGCTTACTGAGGCAGGTGAGGTAGGGAGAGCGGGAGAAAGAAGTTTCCACACCGGATAGACCATGGACTGAGTCTGCTCTGCGAGAGCTGGAAGGAGAATGGTGGTGGGCACTACATCCTGTGAGTGGTCAAGGGGCCTAGGAGCAGCTGTGAAGGAGGGCAGAGACCATCCTGGGTATGCCAGTAGCTCCATGTTTTGGTTTTGTTCCAAATGAAATGGAAAGGTATCATAGAAGGGTCTTAAGAGGCTGAGGAGGATAATTTGCACTGAATAATATTTTTTGAAGATAACTCTATGGTTTCCTGGAAAAAGAAGGAGTGTATACCTGAACCCAAAACTGGCATGAGGGAAAGACTGAGATGGTAGCCTTACAGGGATGACAGTTCTTTCTTGACTCAAAGCTGAGAGGAAACACATGGTCTCTGTCAGGAGTGTCAGAAAGGAAAATTAATCCTTTCACTGAAGGCAGAGTTTTTTATTAAGCAGATCAGCTCCAGATACCAACACATGGCCTCAAAACCTTGTCTCATGTCCCTTTAATCCATAAAATTAAGTCCTTTAGTTGTTGTTTTAGTTATATACCTCTGCATAACAAATTACTCCAAAATTTAGCAGCTTAAAGCCATCAACATTCTCTCACACTGTTTCTGAGGGGAATCTGGGAGCAGCTGGCTGGGTATTTCTGGCTCACAGTCCCCTGTGCCATTGTAGTCAATAAGTCAGAGTGGGCTAAAGGCATCTGAAGGTTTGACTGGAGCTGGAGAATCTGGAGAACTCTTTCCTCACCGCATAGACCTCCCCACAGGGTTGCTTGAGTGGCCTTACAACATGGTGGCTCTTTCCAAGATGAGCAAGCCAAGAAAGAGGTCAAGGAAAGAGGCAATGCCTTTTATGACTTAAGCTGATTTCCACCTTGTTCTATTGACCAGAAGAGAATCACTAAGTCCAGTCCTGGGGAAAGAATGAGGTCCCACTTCTTGAAAAAAATGTCAAAGAATTTGTGGACAAATTGTAAATCACCATAGTTAACATGACTGGGGAAACCTCCATGGCAGCCCAAGTTTTAAAGAACATTATCCTACTAGTTTTTAGTTTCCTCTTTATTTCTGGTCCCTAGCTAGCTCTTTTTTTTCTTAGGAGCTCAGTCATATACTCACAGAATTAAAAAATAAAATATTCATCAAACATTTCTTAGAATTTTTAAACAGAAGATTTTGTTTTGTTTTAATCCAACAATGTAATATTTCCAGAAATACAATGCAATATTGTAGTATTCTTTTCTACTCTTCACAATTTTCAAATGTATTCTTGAAATATAGTATATATAGTAAATTTTACGTGAGACTAAGAATAGAAGAAATTCATGAGTCAAAATTATTTTAAATTAATTAATTAGATAGAACTTCTGTTTGAATACCAATATAATGCCCATCTGTCTCAAAATTGAAATGTTCACAGAAATCTATAACTTTTTTTTTTCTGTTCCATAAACTCAGTAAAGAAGTATTCTTTGCTTAGTAGAATTTTTACTGGATTAAATATCACTTAAATTGCCTTTATTCAATAGTAACAATGTGCATATAATTTATTCTCTTAACATTTGAGCATAATGGAAAAACATACAGTACTCTCTTAAGAAATTCATATTGAGAATTTAAGATTTTGCAAATGGTTCAATGTGAAATAGCTTCTAAAGGGAGCTACATACTGGTATTCCATAATGTTTAAATGCTCAGAATCAAAGACATCAATTTTAGATTAAGAAATACAATCTATGACTCATCATTTCTTACTAATCTATCATATTATTGTAAAATAAAAATGTTTTGAAAATGTCATTATTTTCATGTTTGGGTTAGAATATGTTATAAAACTTATGATAGCCATTATTTATGAACTCTACATTTGCACTCTCCAATCCTAATGGCTACTGACCAATTGAAATGCAGCTAGGACAACTGAGGAACTTATATTTTGACTTTATTTAAACTTAAATTTAAAAAAAACCCTGACACTTGTTTCAGTGTTTGGAAAACTTTTAAGTATGTTTGGAACAAATTGGATATATAATCAATGAATTTGACCATAAGCCTCATGAAATCCAAATGCCTATTAAATCTTCCCAGTGAAATTTAATATGTATGCAGTAAGTGTAAAATGCATGCCAGACTTCACAAACCTACCATGAAAATAGTTAAATATCTCATCATTAATATATTAAAGTTTTAAATGGTAATATTTTGGATTAAAGACATTGTTAAGGGGCGCCTGGGTGGCTCAGATGGTTAAGTGTCTGCCTTCGGCTCAGGTCATGATCTCAGGGTCCCGGGATCGAGTTCCGCATTGGGCTCCTTGCTTGGCGGGGAGCCTGCTTCTCCCTCTGCCTGCCACTCTCCCTGCTTGTGCTCTCCTTCTCTCTCTCTCTGGCAAATAAATAAATAAAATCTTAAAAAGGCATAGACATTGTTAAAATTAAGTTCACCTGTTTCTTTTTATTGCTTAAAGGGGAAATCAGAAGGTTTCAAATTATATATGTGACTCATATTGTATTTTCATCAGAGAGACCTACTCTAAGCTATAATTTAGAAATTAAAGACCAGTATTGACAGATTATTTTATTCTGTAGGTATCTAAGTACGATTCTTCATGTTATTGACTTACAATGCTTTACATTATGCTGTTACATTTTGAAGTCCAAAACCTGAAGTATTTTCTTCTTGTTTCTTCATGGGGAGACTTCATTATATATTTATCTGATGTTTTTCTCATGATTAGAATAACATTATAGGCTTTTGGAGGGAAAACCACAGAGGCAGTTTTGTATTCATCCTGTCAAGGGTACATATGGTCACCATGACTTATCACCACTGATGTTGACTGATCACCTGGCTGATTGTTTCCACTGTAAAGTTATCCTTTACATGTTCCTAATTCCTTGAGAATGGAATATCTACATAAATTACCTGGAATTCTTCACAATTTAGCCCTTCTTTATTCAGTAATTAATCCAATCACTTATTTATAATTAGTATGGACTCATGGGTATTTATTTTGTACGTTGGGTACAGACAGGGCAATCCTCCATTTATTTATTTTATTGCTCATATTATTCCAGTTTTGGCCATTGGAGGCTCTTTTGGCTGGCTCCCATGCATCTTTGATATATCCCTGTCAATGCAGGATTTTTTATACTTTCTTTCTGACACTACACTGAAATGTGCCAGGCTCATCTTTTTATATTCTTTGTCCCAGTCCTAGAATCAGCCATTTCTCCCAGGAATTCTGGCTCTTTTTGTTGAAAAATTGTTTGAAACTAAGATCTGGGTACTAGGTGTGCTTGTTGCTACTGCAAATTTCTTGCTGCTACGCCCTCTCAGTTGACAGAACAAGGAAATATATCTGAATTTACTAACCCATATATACACACATATGTATAAATATTTTATATGTAACCACTTTTATCTGTTTTATGCCAACTTTGAGTTCATAGTTACGTCTCCACATATAGTGCATTATCACACGTATCATGCTAGACTCCTCACCATGCTAACTCAACAACTCCTACTCTGACCACAAGAAATCCAGCTCCCACCATCCCATCCTTTAATTAATTGCTTAATTGTGCTATATATGTGCCGCGGTGTTAGAATTATGGGCCCACGCCCTCGTAGGAGATAATGTTTTCAACCAGAATATAGCACTTATGTGCCTTTGGTCTTAAAGACTTCTCATTTCCAAAGTTAATTAGGTAAGTATCTTTCTCTCCCCCATCTTTGGGGAGCTTGTTTCACAAATCTGTAATATAGTTATATTATATTTCCAATACCATATACAGCATAGAACCTGAAAGTTTACAAAAACATATATATGTATGAACATATACATATATGTAGTATTTTATTTGTTAAAGTAGAAATGGAAAACAATATTTCCTAAAGTATCAAACCCAGGCCAATACAGTTTGTAGCTTCTGAAATTTCTCTAACACAGACAAAATAAGGTATGCTGATTAAGGAAACTGAAGCATTTAGATGAATCGATGACAAAACAATTAATGAGCTGCTATAGACCATCACTACAACTCCCCAATGTCGATTGAGAGTGAAGTGATAATGGAAGGAATTGAAAACCTGTACAACAGAATACTAACCCTCTTATCAACCTTTCATAATATGTATTGGTTTGGCTACCACAGCACAATCGCAATACAGATTTTAATCAAACTTGATTACATTTATTTTATTTGAAGCCAGCCTTATAAAATTAATCTGCCAAGTAAATCAAACTAAATTAAAATCTAGAAGGAAGAAGGCATTCAACAATGTGGCATCTCTTTTCACTTTGGACAAATATTTGAGAGAAGAAAAAGAAGCATTTGAGAAAATGATTTAAAATAATAGTATACACTATTCTTGTGCTCTCTTATCTTGCCTTTTTCCTATGGGCAGCAATCCATAGTCTTCAAGCAGAGATGCTTGAGAAACTAATTCCAATAATCTAGGAATAATTATTGAGATGTCAAAGGGAACATAGTACTAGAGATAGTAAAACAACAACATTAATTTAATGTGTCAGTAGTCGTTATTTTATTCAGAGGAAGTTCAAAGCAACTTCTTCAAGTTGACAAACTACATTCTTGGTATAATTAGAATGCAAAACAACTCTCCTCTGATTGCATTTGCAACTGGAAATGCTGCTTCTTTCCACTTCAGAGACAGGTGTGAGAGAAAATAGACTCTGCGACCCGAGATCCAAAGCCTGGGATATTGTAATGCCATGCTAAGCACACATTCCATTTTTATGTAAAATGTCTCACCGTCCAATGTGTGTTTTCCTTTTGCATTTCCTGAAATCTATAGAATGGGAATTAACAAGTCAATCTCAAATTACAATTGAATTACTTTTCAGAATAAGTATATGATTGTATGTAGTCACGTCACTTCCAAGGTTTTGAGTGAGAAGGCTTTAAAATTTCCTATCTTGAGCATTTTGAAACTTTCCAACCCCAAACATACTTTCATCATACCAGTTCTTATTCATTATAGCAAAACTTATTCATCATTTGTTTTGATCACAAGATCATCATCAAAGACATAACTTATAATCAGTCAAACCTCACTGAGCCAATCTTTTTTTAATTTACATTTGGCATAGATTGAGGCCTTCTCAAGATTCACGGAATTAACTCTAGAGCATTGCACACCTCTGTTCCTAAAAGATAAATTAGTGGCTTACTAATGGTCATTGTATTTGTTCCCCTACCTGTTTATGCCAACTGTACTTATCATTTCAATTTTAATTGTTTTATGTAGTGATACAACACAAGTACCAAAAATTTCTTTTGTCAAAATTAAGTTGGTCCAGAAAATATTAATGAAATCAAGTTGGTAATTTTGTTGTTAAACATAGTGTAAAGAAACAAAAGTATTCAGGTTGTTTCATACAATCCCGAAAGTTCTCACTCCTCTTTGAATAAGCTGAAGTTAGAAATCACGGTTGACGTACTTTATGCAAGAAAAGAAAACCCACAAAAGAAACAAAACAAAAATCTAGAACTTGTCTTTACTAGTAACAGCAAAACCTCTAAAATTTTAACTCGATATATCCTACTTTTTATAACTTTACTTGATGTGCAATATCATATATATGTATATATACATATATACATATGTATTTTACTTTCAACAATATTGCTGATACTGATTATGTTCTAGGAACTCTTCTAGGTTTTAGAACAAGTAAAGGTAAGTAAAAAATTCCTGATATCCAAGGGTTCAAAGTGGCAAAGAGATACAGACAGTTTCATATACTGCCAGTTCTTCAATAGAAAATGAGTAAGTGCTTTGGAAAAACAAAGAGGAAGCTATATAAATTCCCTTTGTTCTTTGTCTTGGTTTAAAACCACAGGGAGATAAATGATCAGTATCTTTTGAACAATTGGTAAGTTGTCATACGGCAAATGGAAACTTAATAACATTTCATGATTTAGGCATAATTTGGAGAATCACTGATTTCTGGCGAAGTATAATTGAGATATTATATGTGTATCATTTCTAATTGTTACTAAATTATATACTAAAAGTGTTAGTATATAATCTAAGTAAACATGGCCTTGATATTTATTCCACAGACTGACTAAATGATGATGAGACAAGCATTTCAATTTCTAAAAATAACACATTAGCAAAAAAAGTTTGAACTTAGTGTGGGGATATTTTTAGGATTAATGAAATACATCCTTAGAAGCAGTTTGTAAAACAACAATGAGAAAAACTACATAAACAAAGTTGTCACCATTATTCTAAATCAAGATATTTGATAAATCTGGAAGAGATTTAATTATGTAGTTGGCTCTTGCTTAGACATGGGAATACTTCGTTAGTCAGCACTGCATCAAAGGGATGAAATTGACTCCAAATGTTTCCCTTAAGGGTCTGGAGAGTAGCCAAAAATACGCAGTCAGTCCTAAGTGCAAAGAAGAGTTCATTACCAAAGGAATTTTCAAGAGAAGAAATAGTGAGACTAGAGCATGGGAATGAAAATTGTATCCGGGAACCTTTAATGGATGACCCCACAGCTTGTTATCCCATGATACTTATCTTCAGTCAGCCAGGGACACCAGGTCCTCCAGGAAGGTTGTGATAAGAGTGCAGAGAAGAACACAAGCCACAGATTCTTAGATTTTTTTGTTTGTTGGTTCTTGTTTTTGATTTTTTGTTTTGTTTTTAATTTCAAAGCGAAACTCAGTTATAAGATACAAAGCTTTGGGAAAATACATCAAAACCTGCTTTTCTCTCAGGGGGTAAAGTCAGAGCCTTCCAGCATCCTCACACTAGCCAAATACAGCTCAAGGACCGAAAGAACCCAGTCTGCAGATTGTTTCTGTAAATAAAGTTAGGTTGAAAAACTTTTATCCTTTATATATTGTCCACACAGCTACTTTGGTTGTGACAGGGGCTGTATGGTCCACAAGGCTGAAAATATTTATTAGCTGGCCTTTGACAGAAAAATTTTACCATCCACTGAGCTGGACTGAGGTGGATGCTTGAGAAATGCCCTGATGCCCTTTCTGCTTTCTGCCTCCCCTCTGCCAAATCCCAAAGTGAAGGCTGTAGGTGGAAACCTCACATGTGTTTGGAGTAATAAGAGTCAAGGCACCGTATCATTCATCTACCTGGCTGTCTAGGCTGTTGCTCATCAGCCTGACACTGAGATCTTTGCAATTTGCAGCAAGTACAGGGATTCGTAGTGGATCACCTGTGCATGTACTAGCACCATAAGCATAGGACCTGAGTTTCTCTGACATATAAAGTGTTACAGGAAAGCAGTTAGTCACCCAGGAAAAATATAAATGTAGTTAAGATAAAATCCCATTGTAGGGAAATAAAAAGGAAGGACCAGTAAGTTGAATGTGTTGAAGACCACATCCATTGTGTACAGGTGTCCATACGATATTAGTTCAAGCAGCTGACATCCAATGACCACTTGTCTTGGTAACTGGACAGCTCTCATCTGTCCTCACCCCCCCCTTCAGGGAATTTATATGCAAATGCAGGGGACTGTAGACCCATAACTGACTGAGGATATCCTAAGTTGGCTGAAATAACCAAGAAATGTGCCTATCATTTAAGAGATAATTCAGCTTTAATCAAGGCTCAGTGGTTCTTTCAGGGTTTGGGGGACCTCAAGCCATCTTAAAAATTGCCATATGTCTGTTGCAATTCTCAGGTTCCTGCTCTTTTTAAAGTTATGTCCTATATTCACATGATACTTGGTAAAGCTGTGATTTGAACTTAAATGGTAGTATGGCAACCCACAGGGTCAACTTTTGTGTTTGATTACCTGTCATCCAAACTGTGTTCTAGAATTGAGAGTTTAATACAAACATCGAAACATCATTGTTGTTGTTATTGTTACCTCTGTGTGCCTTGAGCAAAACAAGTAATTTGGGCTTGACATTCTTTTTCTTTAAGTTGTCCATTCAAAGTCAGAATCAACAAGGCAAGAAACTTTTAATACTCCAGTGATGAGTGCCTACGTACTGGCCTAAGGCAGTACCATAGAGATGGAAAAGAGGAGAGATGAATCATATGACCTCACTGATATGAGGAATTCTTAATCTCAGGAAACAAACTGAGTGTTGCTGGAGTGGTGGGGGGGTGGGAGGGATGGGGTGGCTGGGTGATAGACATTAGGGAGGGTATGTGCTATGGTGAGCGCTGTGAATTGTGCAGGACTGTTGAATCACAGATCTGTACTTCTGAAAGAAATAATGCAACATATGTTAAGAAAAAAGAAAAAGAAGAAGATAGCAGGAGGGGAAGAATGAAGGGGAGTAAGTCAGAGGGGGAGATGAACCATGAGAGATGATGGACTCTGAAAAACAAACTGAGGGTTCCAGAGGGGAGGAGGGTAGGGGGATGGGTTAGCCTGGTGATGGGTATTAAAGAGGGCACATTCTGCGTGGAGCACTGGGTGTTATGAACAAACAATGAATCATGGAACACTACATCAAAAACTAATGATGTAATATATGGTGATTAACATAACAATAAAAAAATTAAAAATAAATAAAATTAAAAAAGAGAGATAAAAAAAATGATTTTGGAGAAGAAAACCTATTAAACACGGGGATAATTTTAAGTGTGAATGTGCACTGCAGAAGTTGTTCAGGACGGTGTCAAGGTTTCTCTAGCTTGAGTCACCAGTGGCATGGTCTTCACCTCAATGGAGACTGCAAAAGTAAATCAAGATTGAATGATAAGATATGAAAATGTTAAGAGAGGGAGCCTGTGAGATACACAGACAGAAATTTGATTTATTCCTATATATGTAGATGTGAACTTTAAGGCAACTCTTAAGCCTAAAGATGGAGATTTGGTAATTAGCATTAAACTAGAAACTAAGTCATTGTGATGGAAGATGGATCGATCTATAACTTTCTAATGTTACCAACTGAGCACTGATTACGACTTTCACTCTTAGTGGGCAAACTTATGTCATATTTCCTTTTTGGTATTATTATTGCTCCCATGCTCTAATACCAATGATGCATACATCATTGAACATAGACTATTTATGCTGTTATGCCTCACAAGAATGGGTAATGGATCTTATATGCGTTTCAATAAAAATTATTCTCAATAAATTTATGTAGTTTTAAATTCTCCTTAATTAGAGAGGCAATGTGATAAAGTGGAAAAGTCAAATAGATGGGTTCAGAATTGAGGTAGATTTGTGATTTCTATTAATTCAGAGCCTTCTTCAATGTCTTGTACAAGGGCAGCAGGATGAATAGTCTTGCATACCTAAAGGACTTGTTGTGAGAAAGAAAGAAAGAATTGATAAGACTCTTTCCAAGATACAACATTTTATAATCGTGAAAAGCAGTGTAATTATTCATAACATGTCAGATCTCTGACATTTGGTAGCTTAGTCTGTTCGGGCTGCTCTCACAAAATACCACAGACTGTGACTTAACAAACAGCAGGCCTCATTTCTCACAACCTGGAGGCTGGAAGTCTGAGATCAGGGGGCCAGTGTGGTCAGGTGAGGGCTCCACCCTCATGACCCAGTCACCCCCCAAAAGACCCACCTCCAACACTATCATCCCAGGGGTTAGGATTTCAACATACGAATTTAAGGGCACACAAACATTCAGGCTCTAGCATTTGGGTAACAAGTTTGATTCTGTATACTATAATTTAATATTTAGCAAAATACATCATTCTGCAAAGACTTCGGGAAAAAAACAAAGCAGGAGGGCTTTGGACGTAGACCAACATGGTCCCAGGTTTCCCACTCTATCAGGTATAAATAAAGAGCTGAAAACATAGCATTAATTATAGTTTCATTATTAAAACATTTATATCTGGTTTGCTTTGTGATATTATAATAGCTTAAAACATTTTTACTTCTCACTTCAAATCTGATACAACAATGTGTTTGTTCCTCACAAAGTAGTTATCCATAATAATGTTGGGGTTTTTGTTTGGTTTTACTATTAAAGCAATATGAAGTTGAAATCATTAGTCTTGTTAATGTAAGTCAGACATTCGCATGCATAATCCTGAGAGCATAGCTTAATATGACCATTCATTTCAACGCAGTGGGAGTGAGAGAAATAAAATGCCAGATGGATAAAAAGGCAGTAACAAATTAAATTTACAGTAATTTGACAATGATTTGAAGCAAGAAGGAAGAAAAATGCGTTTTTAACATAGCATATCTCAAAAAGTTATTCGGTTCTTATGGTATGTTAAACCCGTGTTTACGACCAGTGAAATTTAAATTCATCCTCTAACAAAATACATTTGTTAACGTATTTATGATGACAAAACTTCTACCAAAATAAAGCACTGCAAGGAACAAGTAGAATGTTAAAATTAACATCTAAACTCAATTAAATATACAATTTGTGCCAGGAGTAATACTAAATGTTTACACGCATTATCTCACTTAATGCTAGGGACAACTTTGAGGTTCAGTGTTAACGCTCTTCTTATTTTAAAGATGAGGACCGTATGGCTCAGAAAAGTTCATTAACTTGCCCAAAGCCTAACAGCTATTATACAATGGTGTCAGGATTCAAAACCCATCTGCAGGACTACAGTCCCCGTTCTCTAAACAGTGCTTTTCAAAATTGATAGAAAATTCTTCCTTCCTTCTTTTAAAAATATTTTCTTAAATGTAAAGCACTACAGAAGCTTTACAAGAGTGGTAGAACCTTAACACTGGATTTTATGAATATTGAAGGCCACAAGTCCTTCACTGATTAGTATCTACCTTTGTGAGCAGAGACAGGTGATGTGATGACCTCAGTATATATTTTGATTTATCGATGTGCCTTTATTTGTTGCATTAATCAGTCCTTCACCATATATTTCTTCAGTGTTTGCTATAAAGCAAATATTGTCCTTAACAAATTTATTGAAACTGCCTTTGAATAACACTTGAAAACTCAGAAGAATCCCCTGATAGGTCTAGACACTGATAATTTGGTTTTAGTATCACAGATGAAATATGTCCTTAATAGACAATTAGGCTTGGTATTTAATTATCGTCTCAAAAGTGGCTTCATATGAACCATTGTAAAACTAAAATTATTATCTTTGGCAGAAAAATAACAGAATGTAATTGGTTTCTATCTAATAATTCCATACAACATGCTAATTTGTTTAGGTATCTTCAGGATATGCTTTGTTCCTAATGCCTTCCGGCAGGTCCACCAGGAAACCATGTTGGTCTGTATTAGATATTTCACGGGGAAATTATCGAGGATTTTGACATCTGCTATGATAATTTTCCAGGCTCAAGACTATTACTTTGCTCTATGGGAAACTTCAGACTTTCAAACAAGTAGCTATTTTCATATTAGAACAACTCAGATTTACTCTTAAGCAAAATTCTAGTTTTCCCTGCAAGCAACATTCATCAAATAGTGAGTTTCTGCCTTGTGTGATCACTGAGAAAAAAATTAAGAAAAATAAACTGACGCACCTCCATTCAGTTTTAAATTTCCTTTATAGTTTTCTTTAAAAAACAGACTCAAGCTGGTTATAAGAAATACACTCCCTGCCTATGGTGATATAGAAGAGAAAGGGGCATAAAATGACTATATCATGAATTTCCTCAAACACATTCAATGCATATTCTACCACGTTGACATGCGATACTGATCTTCATGTGGCAAAACTCTTTATACATCTTTGAAGGCATTTGTATATTTGTGCATTTGAAAATAAAACCACAATTTTGAATCCTGGAAGTGTAGACATTGAAAAGATTTCAACTATACCCTGCATATCCTACTAGAAGTAGATGATCCAATTTTATTTGGGGGATTAAAAAATGTTTATGAGAAAACTGGTTGAAAGTACTCTTTAACTAAATTAATGGGAATCACATATAATCATTTTTCTTGTGGAAATAGGAAAACTGTCACTCTTGACCTAATCGGGGGTGATTTGGCCTGAGCAGCTGAGCAATTTATTTAGGACTTTGTTAGGTTTTGAAGATTGATTCAGACTTTGTCTCTGAAGAATCTGTTATTATTTTTCTGGACATGATACGGGAGGATTTTTTTCCTTTTATCACTAAAGATGCAGGACTATATTTGAATATTGACTATTTTTATGGCATTGATTGAAGGCTTGTTGTTTTCAGAGATACTAGAAACCACAAACCACAATGCTCATTGGGTAAAAATGGCCATCTTCACCAAGTTGATCTATATATTCAACAAAACCACTATCAAAATTTCAAATGGCAATTTTTAAAGAAACTGACAAACAGATCTTTAAATTTATATAGAAATGCAAGAGACCCAGAATAAACAAAACAATCTTGCAAGACAACAACAACAGCAACAACAAAGTTGGAGGATTTATATGATCCTATTTCAAAACTTAATGCAACTCTACAAGTCATCAAGTTTCAATGACACTAACGTAAGGATAGCTATATCAAACAACGCAATAGAATTAAGATTCTAGAAATAAACCCTTACATTTATGGTCAACTGATTTTTCACACAGGTGCCACAAAAATGCGATGGGACAATCTTAGCAATATGGAATAATTGGGGGCCATGATAAGATCTCTTCCAGTTGTGTGAGGGGGCAAAAATGTGATTGATGTGGCTTCTGCTGGAGGAGAGAAATTGTAGCAGCAAATACAAGGGACTGTTGAAGGCATGTTTTAAGGTAAGGAAAAACAAACAACTGGAGCCATACTAGAGAAAAAATAGCATCCAAAGAGACACTTTTCTTTTTTGAGATGAGAGAAACATGTCTGTGGAAGGCTCCTTGAGAAAGAGAAAGAGGAGGGACTCAGTCATCCCCTGGGCAAGAGCGCAGGCACGGTGCTCGGCAGGCAGGCCCGCTCCAGAGAAGCGCGCTTTCAGAGCTTGGCAATGGGTGACTGTGGGGTGGGCCCCTGGAGGCACCTCCCCCGTTTCTTCCCTCTCTCAGTGTGGTAGCAAGCGGGAGCAGAGGTGACTGAGAGCGAGGATGGAGAGGACTTACTGAACACTGGAGCTCAGAGAGGAAGCGAGACAGGGATGGGTGCCGTAGGACCAGGAATGCTCAGGAGGCATTAAGGACCCACCACAGTTTATAAATGAAGAAATTACCAATCCAAATAAAGAATTCATATAATTTCCTCATTTGTTATAGACGAATGACATGTATAATAAAGCATAAAGCATTGGAATAATTGAAATGAGAACACTTCATGCTACCAAACTGTGTTTTTCCTAAAGTTTCCAGAATGGTAGTCAAGGAATTCATGAAGAGAACATAGGCTAGGTATAATAGCATGTTTCTAGATTTTTCTAAGAGGCAGTCATGTTTTCTCTCTGCAAAATTAAACTTAAGCCTGACTACCCCTGGTTGAGAAATAAAGGAAAAAAATCAAAATACAAAAGAGGAATAATAGTAATTATAAAAATTAGATTCTGAAATTAAAGGATTTCATGTTTATGTAACTTCCAGATAACTTCTGATGACTTAATCATGTCACTTTGAAGCAGTCTTGTTTAGGGAATGATGAATTTTTCTTTGGCCACCTGAAAGTCTTCTTCCCAGGATTCAATCTATTCTACCCAATTTGCACTTGATCAAGCCATTATTTTAAATTAAAACATGTGTAGAGCCTCCTTATGGGATATCAGTAAATATAAGTGCCTAGTCTAGGGTTTAAAAGGATTTCCCCCTAAATTTATCCACCCATGTCATTTGTTTTCCTATACCACACAAATATTTAATGATCATGGTATCTCCCCTGCCAGGTAAGTATCCACACAAATATTTCAATATGGCAAACATTCTCTGACATCATTATCTCATTCTCATATCTAAGCCTAGCAAGAAAAACTTCCCTTCCTTTGGAAAGTTCTATTATGTAATTCAGGTTTCTTACCTTTTTTCTACCTTCAAAGTTTATATTTAAGAAAAGAAAGAACTTCTTTAGGAAAGTTTTTCTTTGCCAACACATGAGACTGCGTTCTGGCTATTATTCCTTTCATCTATAATCATCATTGCTTATCATGTGGAAATTAAAACATATTTATCAACTGTTTTCTCTGTGTGCATTTTTCCATTGTATCTCAAGGTTATAAACCTATAAAAGTAGAATCTAAATCTTGTGGATTTTCAGCCACTGTTCCATGTCACTGTCACCAATGCATGTGCATCCTGGAGATACATAGCAGTGTAGTTACATGATTTCTGAATATCAAAGAGATTGTGAACAAAGAGTTTCCATTACCAGCCCAGGAGCATGACCAACTATTATTTTTGCCAATTTACTTTTCAAAATGGTTCACCAAGATTTTAATGGTGACTTCAGTGCCTTAATGGTCTCCTTTGTCAAAGTCTGCAAACACCACCTGCTGTTTTCTCCTCATTGTACCCCCCCCCACTTCCTATGGGTTTTCTAATAAAGAAGAAAAAAAGATAATTTACACAATTAATCAAGCAAGTGAATCATTAGAATGACAAATGTTTAAAGTTTGAATTGTACTTTTCAGTCATTGATTCTATTATTTTAAATAATTATGATCAAAAGCTGTGAATTGAACTTATTAAAGAGACTTTATAATTAGAAAACACTTTTACAGATGCCTCAATATCCCAAACCGTATTTCTAATCAAATATTAACATTACTCTTTCTTTGACATCCCTGGAAATGTAGCTCAAGTTTTATTACTTTGTGTGATCTGTTATGTTTTTTCTTTTACTTATTTATTTATTTTATTTATTTATTTTTGTGAGAGAGAGAGAGAGAGAGAGCAAGCAGGCATGAGTGGGGGGCGGGGGGGGCGGGAGAGGCAGAGGGAAAAACAGACTTCCTGCTGAGCAGGGACTCCCCCCCCCCCACCATGTAGGACTGAATCCCAGGGCCCTAGGATCATGACCTGAACAAAGGCAGATGCTTAAATGACTGAGCCACCCAGGCGCCCCTGTTATGTTCTTTCTTGATTCTCTATTGTTCCTTGAATAACTGGAAGGCACTGCTGCAAAAGAGGAAAATGATCATTTGTATCTTACAGGAAAAATGTATAAAGGGCAGCTAAAAATGTATAGAAGAAATATATGGAACACACGAAAGGAAGGCTTGATGTACGCAGGGTTTGAAAAAAAGTTGAATTTAAGTGTGAAAGAGAACTGATAAAGAAAAGGGAATTGCAAATACTCTGAAAGGTAGGGTCCGAATTCTATCACTGTCCCCTGATTACAGGTGAGGGTAACTTTAGAATCACTAAACGTTTGTCCATTGCCATACCAAAAACAGGCAGTTGGGCTGGAATTTGTAATGCTGGTCAGCCTGACACCAAAATGAATATGTAGCCATTCTGTTAGTTTGCCTGTGATATACACCAAGTCACTTTTCCAGGAAAGGCACAGTTTTCTGAACAACTTACCGGTTCTGTGTCTTGCAGGAACAAGATTTGGACTGCCTCACAAGAATAAATGTCACATAAATAATCTTCATCTCTATCACCATGAAAAAATCTAGTAAGATATGTCTTATAAAGCCTCAGGTAACAAAAAGATTTAAAAAGGAGAACTATAAAATGTTAGGGAGGAACGTGATCCTAATTAGACATTTTCCCCATCCTAAGGCAACAATCCAAAACGGTTGAGACCCAGTGAATGAAAATCTCTAGGAAATATATAATTAAAAATAATTGGTTGCAGAGAAGGATTCCATAAATTTTAGAAATATGGTTACTCTTCACTCCTTATGTGACTACAGTTTCTTCTCAACCACCTACTCCTCTATCGGTATCAAACATGTTTTATATTTATTCTAGGCAAACGTAACTTTAAAGAAAACGTAACTTTAAAAATAATGTAAAATCCTTGAGAGACAATTGTATGAACCAGCTATTCAGAATACCAGTGATAAAGGCACATGGCTACACTTATTATTATCTTCTGGAGCACAGCTTTCTTTCTAATGGCCTCTACATTTTTCATTCCTTTGACCAAGAGATTCTCATTCAACCTTGATTTTCCCCACATAGGCTTATTTTTGTATAAGGTTACTTAAGTAATAAAGAGTCACCTCACATAAAAATACCGGTCGTAGAGCTGTTTCAGGGCTAGTAACTGAGCTGCTAATGACATCAGCTAAAACACAGTCTTTATTCTGCCAGTCTCGGTACATTGTAGTTGTGGCTACAAGTCTTGTTTTCTCAGTCAGAACGTGGCTGCAACACGTCCAAACAATATATTCTCTACCAACTCTCCAAAGCCAGAAAAGAGCATATCACTACTCTCTATCCATTATTTTTTTTTAAAGTAAAATGCTACAGAATCAACCCTAAAATTCAATGGTCAGACATGTTTTTTTCATGTATCATTCATCCAAATTCTGTCACAAGGTCATTCAAATTATCACTGGCAACATGATTTCAGTTGCTGTGGTTAGCTTAGACTAATCAAGGTTTACTCCACTGTGCTGAAGCAGGGTCCTAGCCTCTCTAGAAGCAGCTGGCCTTCTGAAACCAGCACTAAATCAGGATTGTCAGCAAGGAAACAAGAGGGGAGGCTGCTGCTGCTTCTTGGCCAATACAAGGAGCACCACTGTCACCCTCTCTCACAGGTAAAATGGAGCCCATCATAACTAGAAGACCAGTTATCTTTTCACCTGTCTGCATTAGAAAAAGAATTTTATGAGTTAGTTATCTGCGTAAATAGACTACTGTGCTTATACTTTTAATCATCTATTTTCTTTTAATTTTTTTAACACTACAGTCCCATGTTCCTGAAACCTAGACATCCATTCCAGAGTGGCTAATGTGATAAACACTAATAGGAATGGGAAGAGTAATAGTAGTAATACCATTGAGTCATCAAATGATATCACAGTGATAAATACATAGCAAGAACTGTGCTAAGTCCTTCACATTTATTTTCTTTTTTTTTTATGATAACATGTAATGTATGGAAGATTTTACAGAAGATGGTATGACTGAGGCTTAGAAACATTATCAAGTCAGTCACTCCGGACCATAGAATTTCTTGTCTTGAACGACTCTGTCCTGGTCAATGTTGAAGCTTCATGTGGAAGACCTTGGAGTCTCTTTGTGCCAGCACCCATTCTGCCTACACACACACACACACACACACACACACACACACACACACAGATAGGAAGAGACTTTTGGAGGGGATAGGTATGCTAATTACCTTGACTGAGTGATGGTTTCATGGATATATGCATTATCTCCAAACTCATCAAATTAGATGTGTATTGAATATGTTCAGTTTTTAAAATTTCAATTGTACTTCCATAAGCTGTGTTTTAAAAAGCTACAGTAACCAAGACAACATGGTATTGATAAAAGAAACAACAAATGGATCAATACAGTAGAATATAGAGTCCAGAAATAGATTCACAAAAATAAGATAGATCTTGGGGCACCTGGGTGGCTCAGTGGGTTAAGTGACTGACTCAGGATTTCAGTTCAGGTCATGATCTCATGGGTTGTGAGAGCAAACCCCATTTCCCTGCCGCTTGAGGCTCCGTGCTCAGCAGGGAGTCTGCTTCAGCTTCTCTTCCTTTTATCTCTCCCCTCACTCATGACTTGCTCACTCTCTCTTTCTCTCTCTCAAATAAATAAAATCTTAAAAAAAATAAGGCAGATCTGTTTTTGACAAAGGTAGATATATACAATATTTTTAAGTGGAGAAAGAATATAATTCAACAAATGGCATTGAAACATTTGGACACCCATACGCAAAAAAATTTTTAGAAAGGAACTTGACCTAAACCTCACATCATTACACAAAAGTTAACTCTAAACAGAGAATATATCTGAATGTAAAATGTGAAATTGTAACTTTTTAGAAGAAAGCATAGGGAAAGATCTTTGTATTCTGGGTTTGGCAAAAAAGTACTGAGACCAGACACTGAAAGCATAACCCATAAAAGGAAAATGATAAACTAGATTTAAAATATAAACACTCTGTGGGTTTTTTTGTTTGTTTTCTGTGAAAGACACTGTTAAAAGAATTAAAAGACTCACTACAGACCGAGAGTAAATATTTGGAAATCACATATCTGACAATGGACTTGTACCGAAAATATAGAAATAATTTTCAAAACTCAATAGAAAAAAACAAATCTATTAACAACGACAAAAAAAGTAAACAAACAATTCACCAAAGGGTATATAGGAAAGGCAAAAGAACGCCTGAAAGGGCGTTGAACATCATTAGCCACTATGGATATGCAAATTACAACCCGGTTGGTGTACAACCACACACCTATTAGAATGTCTGAACAAGAACACACAGATGGTACCAAGCCCTCACGAGAACACAGATCTACTATAACTCTCACACACTGTTGATGGAAGTGCAAATGCTTACAACCTGGAAAATAATGTGTCAGTTCTTATGAAGTTAAAAATATACTTAAAATATATTAACCCAAATTCCCACTCCTGAGTATTTGGTCCAACGAAATAAAAATTATGTTCACACAAATACTTGTTCATAATTGTCCAAACTGGAAACAACTTGGGATTTTTTTTTTTTTTTAACTAGGCTTCATGCCCAGAATGGAGCCCAACGTGGGGCTTGAATTCACGACCCTAAGATCAAGACCTAAGCTGAGATCAACGGACTGCACCACCCAGGTGCCCCAACTTGGATGTATATCAGTGGGTGAATTGATACATAAACTATGGCACAGCTATACAATGGACAATACTGTTGGGATGGAAAATGGATTCTGGAAAATACTGTTGGGATACAGGACTTGGCAGGATCACTAAGAGAATATTCCGTAGGAAAGAAGCTAGTTTCAAATGTGTATCTATGTATAATTCTATCAGTATGTTATGCTCAAAGAGACAAAACTATAATTATGAAGAATACATCTCTGGTTGGCTGGGCTTGGGGGAGGCTGGAGGGTGTGTAAAATTTAGGAAATGGACGGCAGACTTGTAATCCCACCAAAGCCTGGGTTTAAATAGACACATTCATATTATCATACACCATTCACTCAATCCTGCTAACACTGGCATAGCAGGAAAGTACCAGACACATTGGAAAATACTGATACGGGAGTCTTACTAAGATAAAGATAGAGACGTAAGGAACTGCTCTGTGGAATGTACAATTAAAGGACAGGCAGAAACTAGCCCAAATTTTGGTGTTCTACATGGAAGAAATTTTACATCCATACAGCCTGCTCAACCTTTAAATGTTGACATCTTAGATGACGTATTGTTGTCCTGCTTATTTAGAGAATCTCAGAGTGCTTGCTAATACACAAAGATAATATTTTGTGAAAATCAACCAGCTTGGCTAAGTTAAATTTTTATGGCCCTAGATATTTGAAAATGAGCTTAAAAGTTAAATAATGTACACAATGTAGTGCTTGGAAAAGTAAACAAGAGGGTGTGAGACAGAGAGGACCATGTCTCCGGTAAAGAAAATATTCTAAGCATGTTTTGCAAAATGACTTTAATTCACTTTCAAATTATCTTTGAGGTAATTTTTTCAAGAATATTTCTGTAAGAAGCTGAATTCTATGCCTTTACCAGATAAGCTATCCTATTCTGAAAAAAGATATCTCAATCATTTACTAAAACGAAAGATAAGTATTTGAATAACAATTTTAAAGAAATAATGTCGTTTTTATTGATTTGACTTAGGTCATATCTTCAAGTTTGGAAGGAATATCTTATTTTAGTGGCAGCATTAGCCATGCTGGGAAAACAGGAGAGACTTTAAATTGTTTAAATTGAAAAACGAAGAGCTTTTTGCAAATGAAGCCGTGTTTGTTTCTTTTCATAGAAAGACATAGTTGTTTGTGAGTAGAGTAGAAAAGCACAGATACTCAAGAATTGCGGTATGGTGCTTAAAAAAACCCAGCTCTTCTGTGAAAATATAAGTCTATGCAGCACTGAAAAAGCAGAAGAAAATGGAGTTTAGGTAAGGGCAGGGCGAGGGTGGGGTGAGAGTAAAACAGAAGGAACCCCGGCTGTTGGGAATCTATTTTATTAAGTGGCTTTTGTTTCTTCCTCTTTCCCGGGAATATTTTATTACCTTTTCACTGCCTAATAATAAAAGCATATTCTTAGAAGAACTGCATTGGCTTTGTTTCAAAAGTAGAAGAGACATTTATATTTTTACCGGTAATCACTGCTTTTTAGTACTGTTGGATCCTTAAGATGAACGTACCCACCTAAAGAGATACAGTCCCTGCATATAATGCAAAAACTATATATACACATTTACTTAAATGTGATGACCTGGATGCCTTCACATTGATATTTTTAGCACTTTTAAACCCATGTATGCACGCTGTTCTCCCAAAGATTTTCTTGTGGGATAACTGAAGTATATGATGATGTGATAGTAAAAGTAATGTTTATTGAGCGCTTACTTGGTATCTCATACTTTTATCAGCCCTTCATATGCCTTTAATCCTTATAATAACGGCCTTATTAGTTAATTACCCTTATTAAACATGTTTCTGCAGAGAAGAACAGTAAGACTCTGAGAAATCAACTCATGGTGAAGTGACTAAGGAATGGTAAAGGCAGCGCTGCATCCCGGTCGAATGTCCAGGTTCTGTCTACAGCTGGGTCTCACACAGCCACAGGAAAAGAGAGGCTCAGAGAGTCCAGACCATTCAGAAGAACTAGTGTTACAGTTCTGAAAAGCTAACAGCTTCGCAGTAGAGGTAAACCAATATTAAAGAGGAAGGTGCCAAAATAAAATTTATCACTATTTTTCTTTTCCTTTTTTTTAAGATTTTATTTATTTATTTGAGAAAGAGAGAATGAAAGACAGAGAGCACGAGAGGGAAGAGGGTCAGAGGGAGAAGCAGACTCCCCGCTGAGCAGGGAGCCCGATGCGGGACTCCATCCCGCGACTCCAGGATCATGACCCGAGCCGAAGGCAGTCGCTTAACCAACTGAGCCACCCAGGCACCCTCTATTTTTCTTTATTAATCACTATCAATACTATAGAGTAGAAGCATAAAAAGCTGATAATGTTGACTTTATCAGTATGTATTACCCTAAGGGAAAGTTTATAATACAATCTTTTTGTGAGTGTGTGTGCTATCTTAAACTGTAGTTATGAAAAAGAGGGGAATTAAGTAGAATATCTGATAGGCCTGATAATAAACTGGTAAGTTTGTAATAAACAAACTGATTATTTGCACTCGGGACAAGTCGTAAGTTTTAATTCACTCTTGCTCAAGGAATAGAAATTGTGCATTGTGTGGCGTTGACTTCTTTAGCTTAATTGAGCGAACTCTGAAAAATGGGTCACTGTTACAGCCTTCACAGAGCCTTGACTTGTCCCTGATTTTGACTTCTCTTTTAAGTCCCCATCAGGTAGCTTCACAACCATTAGATGCAAGTTGTGTGAGAAAACACAATTAGTATGAAATAATTGGACAGCCATTTGAAGTGGTAGTACTAAGCATTAACACTTATATTACAATTACTATGTATTAGAAAGAATATTGTATTTACATATTTTAGCTTATTTCATATATGTCTTCTAGACAACAATTTTAGTATGAATTTGGCCATACAGGATTTTTGAAGGACTCGGTTTAAGGGATCTAAAGACATATCCACTATTAAATTCCTAAAATAAGTCTTTTTTATCAAATCCTCCTCACACTCACTAGTGACCTACCTGCTTTCCCATCCCACAACCCCCTTGTTTCTGAGTACCCGGCCCTTTGTTAGGAATGGAGTAGAAGAACTGGTAAGCCAGCGGAGCTTCTGAAATTAGAATATTCAGAGTCTAGTTGGGAAGAAAGCCTTGCAAAAATAATTGAAATGCAATTCATTCAACGAATCTGTAGGTACTATTATTTTTCAGGCAGTCTTGCAGGTGTGATACACATAGATTGAAAGTGACTGATGATTTCTCTGCCCTCATGGAACTAACATCTTGGAGGAAGGGGCTGTAAAGTAAAAGAATAGGCAAATTAAAGATAAAAATCATGTCAGGCAGTGATAAATCCTACAGGTAAATTAACACAGAGTCATATAGTGCCTAGGAGAGGGCTCCATTCTGTTACTTAGAGTGGAACTATCCCTAACCAATATAGACTCCTGCATCCATCACCTGAAAATACAAAGGTATTTGAGCACCATCACCTCTTCCCATAAGAATAGGCACTGCCAATGTTTGGCACTAGGATTCCTTTTATTTATTTACTCATTCAATCATTCATTCATTTAAAGGGGCGGGGAACGTACAGAGGGAGAGAGAATCAAGCAGCCTCCATGCACAGCGCGGAGTCCAGTGCGGGGCTGAATCTCACAACCTTGAGATCATGACCTGAGCCAAAATCAAGACGTGGATGCTTAACTGACTGAGGCACCCACGCACCCTGGATTCCTCTTATTTTTAAAAAAGATTTCTTTATGTGGATTGTGAATACAAATATATACATATATATATAACATATAATATGTATATTACATAATAATATGTATATTACATAATATATATATATATATTACAGTGACTGCTTACAGTTCCCTAATACTCATTCTCCCATTCCATTTCATAATAGAATTCTGATTTTGAGCTGTGTATGTGGTGCCCAAGAGGAAGATAATCTTTACCAGTTTTCCTTTTAGTTAAGTGTGGACATGCATCTAAAATTCTGGCCAAGGGGGTTTCAGGAATAACATCCTATAAGTTTCAAGAATAATATCCTGTAAGTCATAAAGTCATTCCACATGTAAAGGCATGTGCATTTCTGTACTCTTTCTTTACTTTCTGTTGGATAACATGCAGATGTAATGGCCGGATCTAGAGCAGCCATCCTGGGCCATGAGGTGACATTGCAAAAGGGGGATTGCACAGAGATGAATAAAGTGGAGAGGTTGAGTCATTGACACCAGGTGGTGCCATCCCAGCATTGGGTCACCTAACTCTGAAATTCTTTGTAAGAGAGAAATAAACTTCTATTCTTATATAAAGTATTTGTTTTATTTTTGTTTTCTTTTATTTGCAGCTAATCCTAAACCAAATAATGCATGATTTTTATCATCATTTCTTAAAGATAAAGCCTACAGCATATCTTCCCATTTATTTCATATACTGATGTTTTAATCCATTGTATGTAAATGGTATACATTAACTCTCTAAATTATATCATTATTAATTTATAGATAGATTCTTCTGGCCAAAGATTAATAAACCTTCTATAGAGAAGGCATTCTTCTAGACTCTACTGATAATTGGTAGATATAATGAAAGAGGTAGGGGTGCCTGGGTGGCTCAGTTGGTTAAGCCTCTGCCTTCAGCTCAGGTCATGATCCCTGGGTTCTGGTATCCAGTCCCGAGTAGGGCTCCCTGCTCAGCGGGGAGTCTGCTTCTCCCTCTCCCTCTGCCCTGCCTTCTGTCTCTCTTCCTCAAATAAATAAAATCTTAAAAAAAAAAGAAAAAAGAAAGAAAGCAGTAGCTTATGCTCTGTACAATAGCTTTTATTGGGCTCTTTCTATATTCCTTATATTCCTTACACCTTACCTACATTATCCTTATAGAAAGAACAACTCTGTAAGATTTTATTTTCCCCATTTGTTCAACGAAAAAACTGGAGGCCTAAGATTCTAAGTAAATCAGCTAAGAATTTTAACTTATGTCTCTTTGAAATGGATATTGTATGCTATTAATTGCAAGTGTTCTTCTAAGAGACAAGACAGAAGAATAAATGACTCTAGTCTCTAGTCAAAGGGATAGATTAGTATGTGCTACAAAAAAAAGCACCAAGTGCTATGGGAATTCAAAAATGTGAAAGATCTACCCCTAAGAAACAACAATTGACTTCTAACCATTCTCTAATTAATTAGTTTTTCTCCCTGAACTAGTTCAACTGATATCTTATACACAAAGCACTTTGAGATATTTTGGTCTTGCTGTATAATCAATTCTTCTACAAAAATTTCTCTTTTCTGACAGAATGTTTCCTGTTCTTAAAAAAAGACATTTTTAATGTTTGAATTGACTGATACATATTTTCATTCTTAATGCTTCGAATGTATCAGAGGTTGGTATCTAGAAGTATGGATACAATATACATGATACATTCCTCAGCTTATTGTCAGTATATTGCTCAATCATACTGCTTCTTGCAAGGCTCTCTAAATTTCATTAAATCACGAAATTCTCTACATAATTAATAATATTAGATTGAATGGTTTGTAGTCAAGCAATTTCCTCTTCTCACTCTAGAGAAAGAACATTTATCATTGTTCCTCAAGAGTGGGACTGCTATTTGGGCAAGAGCCTAAGCGTCCTTCCTATCAGCAGTGGCATGTAATACATTTGCTTGACTATAGAAAACAAGAAACAGCAGTTTTAATTTATATCGTGCTTAACAGGCCTAAACCTACCAAAAAAAAAAAAAAAGTAAATCGTTTACTCTTTTGGAGGTTCATTAACTCTCTAATGACAATAACTTAGGATAGGAAAGATCTCTTCGTATGTATGCTGGCCCCAAAACCATTTCTATTACTCTGGACACTTTGGAAACATTTCAACATGTGAATTGTGTTTATTCTTCAGTTCTCTCACTTCTTTTAGAAGAGATTCATGTTCTTTGGCTTGACTAGTTTTGGAAAATCAATTTAAATTTGCAGCCTGAACTACCAATTGAAAGAGAATTAGCTTACTCATAGTAGATACAGTAACTCTCTGATGATACTAAAATTAAAATTATTTACTTTGACATCCAGCATCAAAGAAAACTATCAGTAAAGACCGTCTCAGTAGGAGAGGCAATGAGCTCTGAGACAACAGAATTGGTGTAATGACCTTTTAAATTTACAAAGCTGTAGATTATTCGAGAACATGAATTCTACCCAGAAGCAAACACTATTAACGTTTTAATGCATGTTCTCACAAGCCGATTTCAATGTGCTTTTATAATGTTTACATTATATTAATTGTTTAAAACTACTAGCTCAATTTGTGGCCCCTGCGGAGTCAATAATGAAAACATTGGTATTCCTTCTTGCCAAATGAGATTGGTAGAGGAAAATTGTTCATGTAACGCAGATATCAACTCTGCATTCACAGAACTAGATTCAGTGGGTATGAAACCTAATTAGGTATCTTCGAACATTCCCAAATTTCCTCAAATGGCTATGAATTCCTGCAGAGCATTTCCATATGTCTTTCTGCTCCCATATGTCTGGATCCTTTTGTTATCTCTGTTTTGGAATCTTGTTCCCTTCGGGTCTTACTTTCTGTCCCCAAGGACTTACCAAGTTAGGTATCAAACAAATGTAAGCACAACAGAACTTCATCACTATTAACATCATAACATTTCCCAAATTGCTTCATTTAAGCTCTGCGTCATATTTCATTAATCAATTAACAGTTAGGTTTTACTGATCATGTGCAGTACTTCCTGGGATTACTGGTAAGGGTGTGACTAAGATATTTAAGTAATCATTTTATATTTTAAGATTTGGGGGTTACTATTGGGAGGCAAATACCATCCATTGCTACCTAAAGACAAGTTCAAAATGAGAGGAAGCTACCAACACAAACAACACAGTTCCCCCAGTCCAGCTTGCGGTCTGCCTCTGTTCTCCACTCCATCTTACAACAGTTGCACCGGTACTTGGTGGTATCACCCCTTGGGTGGTGTTCTCAGTGTGGCAGTGCATTCATTCAGGCATAAAAGAATAACTTGAGATAGAAGTTTGGACTCGGTTGCTGTGTAACAGCAAGCTCACTATCCCTCTGACTCTTCCCCATCCTTCCACTTCTGAGTGACCCCAATGTACCTCTGCTTCCTACGACTTTATCTCTCCAGCGCAAGGGTTCTCTATTAATGTATGGTCTCCTGCAGTGTCTTTGTGGCCATGATGGAAACTACCACTCTGAAGTCCTTCAGAAGAACCAGCTGCCAGGAGCACGGCTGACGGACAAACGCTGCCCCTTTGGACCCACCCCTGAATTTCCATGAAAGCCGCTCCTAGACGATAGGGAAGCATGGAGAAGGTACTAGTGCAAGCTCATCCCTGTGCACTGGGGGCTTTTCAAATGTGCATCCATGGTTCAGGTCATTCCCATGAGTGTGATCAACACTTCTCAGAACTGCTACGTGATCTGCAGTTCTATGTACACAACCCCTTCTTTTTCCTCTCTGTTGTGCACTGCTGTCTGAAAATACTGCATGTCCAAACCTGTGCGATCCATCTACTCATGTCTTGGGATCTGCTTCTTAGACACAACTGTGTGTATCTCCTCCAGCAGAACCAACTCAGAGCATTTAATTTTGTACATGGCAGTGAGATTCCTCCAAGTGAGCACCTGGATAAACAAGGTGAAAACTGCATTGTCCTTGATAAATTAGTCTCAGAAGTTTTGTGACATCATTTCTATCCTGACCCGTGGGTTGAATCAGTTACAGGCTCACCCAAATTCCCCTGAGAAGTCCCAAGGAATTTGTAGTTCCAAAAGATTAACTACTACAATTGTTTTCTTCTTTCTTTGAACAATTTTTACATGCTCTTTACTTTTGTCGCTAAACCATAATTTATTTTTTTAATCACTATGTTCAATTAGGCAACATATAGTACATCATTAGTTTAAACCATAATTTAAATAATAGTCATTTAAAACATTTTACATTTTTATACTTTTGACATTAATTTTTACTTATTTCACATGTAGTCAGAAAACACAAGTTATAAAATAAGTTTAGTAAAAATTTAGAAGTAAATCTAGAGGTAAATACACCATCAATCTTCAAATGTTTTATGGGAATTTTAAGTTATATATTTTGTTTTCTTTAGCTCTCGTTGATTGGATAATGTAGTCTATAGCATTTTAATAATTTAAGCCTTTTTTTGCCAGGCTTGCATTTCTTTTATTTTATGTGATACTCATTGAGACATTGTATGTAAAATGTACATACTAGAATTACATTTCTAATATTACAAATTAATGCCATGGAATTTGGCCTATGAACATTCGTATTTTAACATGTCTAAATACTTTACCTTGTATCAATATAATAATAATATGTTTAAATTATTATTTCTTAAATTCTATAGTTTGAAATTAATATTGCGATTTAAATTTTCCTTTGTTCTGAGTTTGCCAATCAGTTAACAAACTTGGGTTATATCTGATGAGCAGAGAACAGCTTGACAAAGAAGAGATGGAATTTAGAGGGATGATCCCAGGCAGCTAACAGTTTTAGCAAACAAGAGAATTTGGGCAGGCGAGTGAGGAACTTAAAAGACTATAGATTTAACAGGGTCCTGCTGGGTGCAGTGGTAAAATAATGTGCAAACCAGAGAGGGCCAGGATGTAGGTGGTCAGACAGAACACAGAAGGTGGAAACACCGGGAAAATAGGGCTGGAAGACGCCGACTATTAGAATTGGAAATGCTAGGACCAGGGAAGGATATTCTGTTCCTGTTGACAACTGAGGATGTGCCTATCCACGAACTTTGATAAGAGCCGACGACCAGTGTCGGCATGACCCGGTTGCTTGTGACAAGAAAGTGTTACCTGGGAAAGATAAGACTGGAAGCCCATACATAACTTTTGTTTGCCTCAGGAAATTCCTACCTATCCATTTGTCAAAGACGATGTAGTCCGCTGACTTGGCCAAACAATTTTCTTTCCAAGACCATTTTCAGGACCCTCCCTTGGCAGTTTCCACAAATGCTCAATTGTATAATATAAATTCTAATTAGTTCCCTGCCTGGAAAGAAATGCCTTAAGCCACTCTTTCTTCCCACCTGCAGCACTGCTAAACCTGTCAAGTTGGTATTCTCACTAATAGCAAACATGTTCTAAGACATTCAGCTTTGATGTATTAACAGTTTTCCGAGTCATGTCTTGGTGAATTCAACAATCTAGTGATGTCACCAAAGTCTAGTAAAGATCCCTGACTACCAGGATCCAAGATTGGAAACTGGTAAAGTGTGCATTCCACCCAGACCCCTATAGCTTCTGTGAGGGAGCTCTCTGAGGGCGAGGTGAGCTGGTCATCGGATCTGAGCATCAGCCTCTCTTCATTGATCTGTGAATTACTAAATTTAGTTTGTCTCCAGGAAAAGCTCTTTGGGGAATCCTTTCATTATCAGATCAGATTTGAAAGCTTTATCCTCAGGGGAAATCTCTTTGCGTCTATTATTTATTTATTTATTTATAGCCAGGGAGGAGCAGAGGGAGAGAGAGAGAATCTTAAGCAATCTCCATGCCCAGCACAGAGCCTGAGGCAGGGTTCGATCACACGACCCTGAGATCAGGACCTGAGCCGAAATCAAGAGTTTGCTGCTGAACCGAGTGAGCCACCCAGGCTCCCCTATTTGCATCGATTGATGCTTATTATGATTTGGAAACCTATGAAAGGATTTTCATTTAGAAGAGGATGGGGACATACGAATGAATTGATCATTCTGTTTTGCCTTGATTTTGCCCCAGGAAGCTCAGAAAATTTCTCCTCTGACTGGCATCCTTTTCCCAAATTGTACTTCAGGCCAATCATCAAATTGCATGCAAGTTTTTTTAGTATTGTTGTATTTTGTTCAAAAGAGTCTGGGAGAGCTCTCCTTCTCAACCTTCCTTGTTTTCTGACAAACACAGACATTAAACTAAGGACCTAAGACACAAGGTGGAGAAGGAAAATTCCACCGACGGCACACTGAGCTTTTTTGTCTGAACCAAAGTTCACGCTTTCTCTGCCGAACCCTTGCTCCTTCCATATATTTGTGACAGTCTGCCACTTTGGATCACTTTCAACGCCACCAAAATTGTTCATTTCAAAGGATCCGTAGAATAGAAAGTAAAATTTCAAATACTGAGTGGTCTGCAAAGCCAAAATCCTCTAATTCTAGATTCTCCCTTAAAATCAAATTCCCTTAAGAATCAGACAAGACCTAATGTGGATTATAAGCTCTGTCCCATTCTGAGCTGAGAAACATTGTCAAATACCTTATGAATTCTGTACAAGATAGACTAAAACTTACATCATAATTTAAAATAACTCTAGGGATGCTTGGGTGACTTAGTCAGTTAAGCGGCAGACTCTTGATTTTGGCTCAGGTCATGATCTCAGGGTTGTGAGATTGAACCCCACATTGCCTCCTCGTCGGGCATGGAGACTGCTTAAGATTCTCTCTCCCTCTCCCTCTGCACGCCCACCTCTCCCTCTCTCAAAAAATATGATAGATGATAGATAGATAGATAGATAGATAGATAGATAGATAGATAGATGATAGATAGATGATAGATAGATAGATAGATAGATAGATAGATAGATAGATAGATGATAGATAAAATAAGTCTAGCGACATAGATACTTCAGGGCTTACACATCCATACCAGTTTGTTCATACGTTGGTAGAAACCTCTAATGCAACAAACAGAAAAATTGAATGAAACACGCAGAGAAGGAACTTCCATGAGAAGGTGATGATTAGTTTTTAAGAGAAGAGAATTGCTAATGCAATTAATTCATTTGTTTATATGTCTTTTAAACATTATATTTGTTGCCTTGGGAATGTTACTTAAATTTTCTGGTAATCAGTTTCCTCATCTGTAAAATGTGTATACCTCATTATGGTGTGGTGAGCATTAGATATTGATGAATGTAAATTCCCTACAAGCAGTGCCCCAGTAGTAAAATCCTCGATAAATACTCACCATGCCTTCTACTACTACTATCTCCTCTATGAAATCTTCATTAAAGATGAATTTTTCCATGATGAGCAGATTATTTTTGCTTAACTGCAAAGAAGGTGCATGTTTTCTTCTTTGTGGATGGAGGGTAAAAATAGTGACAACTTGCATTATTTCCTCCTATGCACAGCTGCCATATTTGCCTACTGGTAGTAGTTTTCTGATGATAAAAACAGTCCCTGCTCAACCCTTGCAAGAACTCTTTATTGCCTACAGAATAAAGTTCATGCAACTGAGCCTAGAATTTAAGTTAATCCAGGACCTGAGTTCGACCATCCTTATACTATAACACTCGACCTTGTGCATCACGAATCAAGTGATGATGAACTATTCACTTTCCTATGGTGTCTGACTCATCTGTTTGTGGACATGATAATTCAGTAGGCGTTATTGCCTATCTTCTTAAATTTAGAAGCTCCACAAAACCTATCAGTGATTTAAATATAAAAGGCAGATAATCAATTTGTATTGGATCTTTAAGTATATCTACCAACAAAGATGCAGTATAATCAGAAAGATTAAATTAGGGGTAGATTGACTTGCTCAGAGCAACCCTAACGAAGGGGGTAGAATAGAACTTGAAAACTAAAAACAACCAGTGAAGAAACAACCAAGGAATCTTTTCAGGCTGCATGTGAATGGATAATTTATATATTTAATCATATCAAAATAAAAACATTCCCCTACCCACAAGGTTAGCCAGAAGTTAAAAGTATACAAAAGTCACCAATATCGTACCCCAGCATCTTCTTATAGAAAAATCATAAAAAGGCTAAGGTGAGAGTCAGAAAGAGTATATGCCAGGATTTATTCCATTTATTTTAGGTTGATTTCTTTCTATCTTCAGACTATATTGTATGTATACCAGGGTTAAGTAACCAGATATGAGTGGGACAATTGAGTAGAATAATTAAAATAAAGGCAAAAACTAAAGAAGAAGAGAATAAGGTCAGAAAATTGTTATATGATCAGATTCTAGAAATGAAATCTGCTGGGCATATTGGTTCTTTATTAAGTCCTTAAAGCTACTAGGGATTTATAAATAGTTTCTGTCTATAGAGTTTGCACAGAATTTCCTGTTCTTTTTAAACCAACACTTGCACTCAAACCACAGAATGCAATTTCAGTAAGTGCTGAACTTCATTATGTCGAGATCACTTGAGAGCCTTTATGATTTCCTGGAACTGTCCTGTCATGCAATGCCTCACTATCTGCTGTTCTTAGAAAGTATACTTTTCACAAATTCACACTTGATTTTTAGGTTCAATCACTGAACAAGCTACCCACCTACTTTTATACCTTCCATTTCCCTCTCCTGAAAAAAATCTGTTTACTGCATTAGCAAAATCTGCAGAAAGGAATGTGCTACTAGAGCCTGCTTCACGCTAACCTACACCCACTGGGGGTTTGCCTCGGTGAGCAAAAGCTGAAGACAGTGGGGTCTCTAAGTACTTCAAATTTCACATGCATGCTAATAATGCAGGTTAACCAAGCCCCCCTGAATAAAATATATCTGCCTAACAAGTAAAGTCTCAAAACTGCTTAGGTGTACGTGGCAAAGTGGTCATTAAAACTAAAGCATTATTTCCAACAACAATTAAAAAGATTGATTCACATAAAGATTCACATTCGAAAATGTGGAGCAACTTTGCAAAGTTTGATAAGGTTTCTTCAATAAAATGGGCATCTCTTGATCTGCTGATTTGTATTCAGTTCTCCTAATGAACGATAATTACATGGAGAATTACACTGACAATCTCTTTTTATCAGCTTCCTGGTCTCCATCTTGGTTTTTGTTTACTATCCAATATTTCTGATATCTTTAAAAATGTGTCTCTGACTGAGTAATCATTTACATATGTTCTTGCTCCAAACAAAAGGCACTTTAGTTAATCTATTCATTCATTAATCAATTCAGTAGATATTGAATGCCTACTACGTGCTGACACTCAGCCAGATGCTGATAATCACAGAGAAAAAATGAAGTGAAGTCTTGCCTTTTTGTTGCACATATTCTAACGGAAAACCAGAGTACAATTATGGAGAATTACAAGGTAGTACCTGAAGTAGTATGAGAACTGGAACCAAAGGAGTTTCAATTTATTCTTACCAAGTTCCTCCTGTGTAGGTACATCATAGGGTTCTTTAAAAGTCCAGCGTTTTGATAGTGAGTATGGAAATTGTTAACATCCCTTTTAAAATGTGAGAAGGTAATATCATTTTGAGTTTCCTCCAGCATAAAATAAGGGGGCGATTAGGACCAAAAAATGTCAAAATAACTATATCAAGTAACGCTCACAGTGACTTTTTAAAATGCTTAAATACAAATAGAAGAAATATACTTAGATAGTGTAATTTCTTTATATGCCTAATGAAATGTTTTACCCTTTTTTCATTTATGTAAGCAGTCCTTTATCTTTGAGTAAGTTGACTTGCATTATTCAGTTGTTAACCACAGACTGTTAACCTTTGGTTACCAGAAAAGAAATAAGACTTTGATTTTTTAAAGTTAATTTCAAGTCATTCTATTTGACAAGAAATGAGAAATAATGGCAGGGGTCTGTTAGCTACTTACCCACATACAGGAGGTTTGCCTTTCTTGTTCTATAAATTTGTGTTGTTGGTGGTGCTGTTTTGTGGGGAAGGGAGTATAACTCCAAGTTAAAAAGAGAGCATATGTGGTACCTTTAATTTAATCAGATTGATTTTTATTATCTGTTCAGAAATTCTTGCCACAGAACTTAACTTAAAAGAATTTATTAATAGATAATACTAGTAGCAGGAACGACAGAAATTCTATATATTATATAAAGTTTAATCAATATCAGATTTTGATCCATTGAAGCAACAACTAAGAACATTTGCAGACCACCTTATGTTTCTCTGAATATACTTCTTGCTTTTTTTAATATATTTCTTAATAAAGTAATTAGTGATATAGTTGCATTAAGTCACATCCAAGCCTTACCTAAAATGTCTTCTTTCTATAGACGATTGTTCTGAGAAGCTTGAACTTATAAGATTTCAAAAGAAAATTGGCATAAATTTAAATGGCATACCTAATAAGGTAAAGCATGAAATCATGTCTAGAATGTCAATAAATGTAAGCCTTTTGAAGGTGGAAGAGTAGGAAGTTCAGGAAAGTTTTTTCATTCTATCTGGGCATTTAATCACTATATGTTATCAAGGTGTGTCATCAAGAACACTTCAGATTTAGGCTAGGCACTATCAAAATCGAGCTGATTGTGGTTGCCAAGATAGAATCTGGCTGGCAATCAGAACGTGAGCTTTCATGGACTAACTTAGCAACTTTATGTCTTGAAACAACTGTAGTGGGAAATGTGACTTATTGTTTGACCTAATAGCAAACAGTGGTCTTTTTATATAACGTCACCAGCAGCAATAATGCCTAGCAATGGAGAGCTTAGACAGATCAGGAATGTTCTCTACATTATGCATTTAATTCATTTAATCCTCACGGAGAGTCTGGGATAAATGTCTTTTTTTTTTTTTTTTCATTTCACAAATGATGAAACAGAATAAAATAGGGGTAATTTGGCCAACACAGTAAGCTGTGGAGCTGGAATTCAGACCTTAGCAGCCAGGCTTCAAGCCTTGCTCTCCACTACTGTGCAACTTTAAATTAAATTTTTTGTATATGGGGTTCTCTCTCCATCCTTTCCCCCACCCTCTCTGAAGTATATATATATTTCCATTTATCATTCTCTCTTAATCCAGACACTATGCAACTACGCAGGTTGGTCACAGGTATTCTAAAACACAGTACATAAAAATGCATTAAAAAATACATGTTGGGAGTAAGCTGGTGGAATATTGTAATTTTCTACTTTAAAACATAAAGTCAGAATGTGGAAATATATTTTGACATTTAAAAATCTATTTTAAAATATCAGAATCAGAAAAATAAACCCCTAAGAAAATGCATCAGAAGAGATAAAGCGAGTCTCTTTATTATAAAAACATGAGCCAGTTCCAGTCTCAAACTCTAGGCCTATAGTGAGAACAACATAGAATTTGGGGGGAAAATAATGTCATTTCTATTTTCTGGTTCACAGACTGGTTCCTCAGCTAAGTGTAAACAGTTGTTAGGTATTTCTGTGGACTTTTATTTCAGTTATTACATTTAAAAAGTATTTGACAATTGTATTTGGTTGGTTTCTAAACTTCCTGCTTCTCTCTTGATTACATATTTAAATTATGGACACAGCTTTTAAAAGTGTACAAAGTGTACAAATTCACAGAAAAGGGAAATTTACTGAGAGTTCAGCCCGGATTTCTATTTAAAATAAAAGAGATCAAAATACATATGCAGCTGTCGGGGGACTCTTTGGCTTATTAGATACTTCTACTTCATCAGCCCTTTACTGTTCTATTATGATATCCATCTTACATATTATTCTATTTCATAAAAATATAGAAATAATCAAAACTATGTCATTATGACCTATCATGATCTTTTCCCAACCTCCCAGTTTTTCATTCCTAGTAATGGACCCTGGGTATTTTTCCTATCTAGCCTGTGTGTTAAATTCCCACTGGGTGGCAAGAGTCAGTATTACTGGAATCGTCTCAGGATGTTACTAATCTAGGCTAATGTCCCAGCTTTGAACCTAACAGTCTTGAGGTTCAGCATAACTTAACCCTGGGACATTTATGGGTGCATTTAACTGCATGTAACAGAAGCTTGACCCACTGAGCTTGACTAAACATCGGTTTTCCAAAACAAAGAAGCAAACAAAAAACAGTGGTTTTCCAAAATAAAGAACTTAGAAGTGGATTTTTCAGGGATGATAAACTGCCACCTCCTCCAGGTCATTACTGACTTAGGCTCCTTCTGTCATTTTATTTTGCTGTTCTTAGTATATGGGTTTCCTCACCATGTTTACCCTGCAAGGTATTTGCAATGTCCCCAGCTCCCTGTGCATGCAGACAGAGATATGGGAGAAAGAGGAGGCAGTAGGAAAAGAAAATATAAAGGAAAATTTGTCTGATAGTACTTTCTTTTTTATGCAAAAATCTCTATATAAAGATTGATTCCTTTTGTTGCCATGTTAATCAGCACTAGGACTTCATTTACATATGCATGTTGCAGAAAGAGAAACATGCATTTAACCACCTCTCTAAAAGATTTAGATGGTGAGAGTTAATTCCTAAACAAAGTGATGTAAGTGTATTTTATTCCATTTTTTCCTCTTTGTAGAAGCCATATGAAGTGATGTCTAAATTCTGTTGAGTACATTCTTTTGAGTATGTAAAAGGATTTGGTAATGTCTGAAAACATGATGAAAAAGTAATTTATTGTGTTAATGCAATAGTCATCCTGCTCAGGAAAATACTTATGAATACTTTTATCAAGTCTTTCAAGTACTTCTTATTAATATTAAAACTATTTTCAGTATGCTGAAACCAGTTGTCCAGAATACCACAACTCACCATTATTAATTCTATTCTCATAACTCCAGGTTCTCGATCATTATCTACACAGTCTTGTGAAGGGAATGAGGATGGAAGCTTGTTTTTCAAGGATAGATCTAAGCTGCTGAAAGGAGCAAATGCAACTGTGAACGATGAACATTGGCAGAGCCTGTGTCAATCATGAACTGGATGTCAGCGATAGGACAGTCAGGCCAGAGGCTCGTGCCGTCCCTTTAATACCCAAATAAGCACACTTCTGAATGCGAGACCGGTACCTAGTCACTTTGTAGTCATTTCAAGCTCTTTGAAATCAGGGAAAACGAAATTTGATATTTAATGTTCTGTCTTTAATATGATTTTCCTATTTTAAGCTCACCAAGTATAGCAGTATTGCCTTAAATGATAACACACATGGCAGTTGCTTTGTACTTTCTTATGTGCCCATCAAAGAATATCTCCCTAAGGATGGAACAAGTCCTCTTATTATAGCAATCATGACTTTAGCTAACCCAAGGGTCCCCCAGCAGATGCTCCAAGCTGAGGGCATTGTCGGTCAAATATATCGATCTACACTAGCAATTGACATATTCTGTACTATCTGTGTTTTTAAACACATGGAGTCAAAATGCTTTCGGTTTTTGAAGTTTTAAAAATGTTTCTTTGGCACAACCCCTACTATCCATGTTATCTGAAGCTAAATACCAAGAAGGTTGCTTATTTGAGCCCTGGCTTAAAAATATTTCCAAAATTATTGGTTGGTGAAGCATAAAAAAACCCATATACATTAATATTAAAATTTACAATGTATTTAAATTAAGTTATATTAAAATATAAATGCTGCTGTATATCCCTCTCGTCTCGCATACCACACCAGGGGGAAGTATGCCATGCATCACCAACACTGTCTTACAAACTCAAGAATCTCAGCAAAATTATCCCTCCTTCTGTAAACTAGCCAATCCATTTGTGCTTTTCCTTGAAATGTGGCTGGTCATCCTAATTTACTCAGAGCTTCTTTCACATAATTAAATCTATTAATTTTAACGATTTTTCGGATTGTGCAAGAAATCTTTGTACACACGGGTGATGTAAAAGTTGCTATGATCGTACGTATCTGAATGAGCCTTCAGCTGGCAAAATATTTGTATGACTCATTATTGTAAGTTTCTATTCTGGACGTGTGTGCCTTGAAGGAAACCGTCAAGCAGGTGCAACGAGCAGCGAGTGGTGAAGTCACCAGGCTGGAAGCAAGCGGCAGATTCACGAGCTGTGGTGTCCCCTCCTTACCCTCTGCACATGCAATCTGGAGCCAGGTTAGAAAGCTAATTAAAACTTATCCCAGGGCAATCTCCATCCTGAAAGAGAAGGCAGAATTAGAGATGAGTAAAAATGCAAAAAAATAAAATAACAGTATGATAAAATCTCCCCATTTACCATAGGCATGGTCAGAAGAAAATAAACGGGATGCACATAACCTAAATACATATAAAATTATAAAATTACATTGACAATTAAGAAGCAGTGAACACCAAACACAATCCCTAGAACAAAACGTGTCTGATGATTTTGCATTAGGCACATGGATATATTTGACTGAAATCTGTTAAGCGGTGGTGTGGAAACGGGTTGTGACCGTCCATACAAGGAAAAGATACAACAGCAAACTGGGCCTCATTTCTCCATTTTGGGATATTTGGGGATATTTCAGCTGATTTTTTTTAGACCTGAATTAATTAGAGATCTATTCCAACTTTCAGCTTCAACTATGAATGCATGGAAGAAGTCAATGACATGCAGATTAACTAGGTTATACCTAACTATAAAGTTACATCAACAATAGAAGAAATCATTTTTTAAAGTCAAGATTTGAATATTATGGGATGCTTACCCAATTGTATATGATGTTATTCTTTGGAATTTAATCAATCATTTTTTAGGAAAGACATGGAAAACCCTTATATTTGTCCTTGTCATTTTCACTCAGAATCAAGCCCATATCTTCTGTTGTGAATCATAATCAGCAGAAAGGAGAAACACGCAGGTAGCATCTCACTCAAGCTGAAAGATCCTTCTGCCTAATGCTTGAAACCAACACTAATCTGAAGTGAAGGGGAAAAATAAAATGCATTTGTAATCATACATGCATTTTGATAAGTTTTGGGGAATTATGAAAATATGATTTCATTTTCCAAATATTTTTATGTGCCAAAAATACAGCACATTTTGCAGGAAAATTAAGACTAGTCATTCTTTTTAGTCCTTCAGTCAGTCAGCTTTAAAGTTTGTAACGCTTCCTGATCATGGTCTTTAAAACTGAACGCCTATTTTTATAAACTCTTAATGTCTCATAAGTATATTCTGGAAGCTTTTGGAAAAATAAACTTTTCTCTTTTATGAAACTGAGATTCAAGTGCTCTGATCTTAGTGTCACGTAATTAGCAAAAATAGCATCTCCCTCACATCACAGAGTTTTTCTTTAGAGTATTTACTTTTCCACTGTTATTTTTTGGGTTTTTTTTCCACTGTTATTTTTTTCAAATTGTAATTCTAAGAAAAAAGTCATGATAAGTATTACATTCCAAGATGCAATTATATCTGTTTAATAATTATTCAACGTTTCTAGCATGTAATTTAAGTTTAGAGATAGAAATTTTATGTATATACTTAGAATAATTCCTGACTATGCAAATATTTCTGTTTTTAAACCACATTTCTCGAATGATTACATTTATTCCAAATAATCATAAGACTTTCACAGCATTGTCTGGACTACTGTTATTGTATTCATTCCTCTTGTATTACTTCCTCATTCCTGGGTTTGCTTGACATAAAACTTAGTGTGTTGGAGTGTTTAGGTGGGGACGGGTGCACCCCATGCAGACAGTGGGGTGTATCAAACATCTCAACACAGGGAACACTGCATTCTACAGGTGCACAAAGCCTGCCACGTAAAACTGGATGACCATTCATGGAGTTCGTTTCTCTTCTTGCAGAGCTCACAACTTGACTCAACACTCCCAACCTCTCCTGCACAGAGCACAGCCAAGAAATGGGAGCTATGGCAAGGGGCAAGCTTTCCATGTGCAGCCCATTGAGTCTGTTCACTCTTCTTCCTCACTGGCTGGGATGAAAATGACTGGCAAGTGATGTCATGAGTCATTATTGTAGGTAGATGGAATCTCTGGCTCACTATGTGGGCTGCCTGCCCAAAAAAATGTTCATTGCTTTGCAATGTGAATCAAAAATAAATCTTTTATGTGTTAAACCACTGAGATTTTCTGGATTGGTCTCTTAGAGAAGAAGTATTAACTGAACCAATTAAGCACCTTTAAAAAAAAAAAAACACCCTTTCCAATCTCCAATAATGACCAATAATGACTTGCCTTACTCTCCAGAGCTGCTATGCTGATGAATTTAGTAGTATATGTGTTTTCATATAAATGTATATGTTTGAAGACTATTTTAACTTCCTTCCATGCGTTATACATACAAAATTTTGCCTCTAGTTCTCACTCAGCACTTTTTTTTTTTTAAAGGCTTTTTACTTTTTTATCTGACAGAGAGAGACACAGCGAGAGAGGGAACACAGGCAGGGGGAGTGGGAGAGGGAGAAGCAGGCTTCCCGCGGAGCAGGGAGTCCGATGCGGGGCTCGATCCCAGGACCCTGGGATCATGACCTGAGCCGAAGGCAGATGCTTAACGACTGAGCCACCCAGGCACCCCTCACTCAACATTTTAAAAACTAGAGGTTATCATGCTAAGTGAAATAAGTCAATCTGAGAAAGATAATTATCCGTATGATCTCACTCATGTGGAATTTAAGAAACAAAACAGGATCATAGGGGAAAGGAGAGAAAAATAAGACGAAATCAGAGAGGCAGACAAACCATAAGAGATATCTTAACTCTAGGAAACAAACTGAGGGTTGCTGAGGGGTGGTGGGTGGGATGGGGTAATTGGGTGATGGGTATTAAGGTGGGCACATGATGGAATAAAGCACTGGGTGTTATACACAAATGATGAATCACTGAAAGCTACCTCTGCAACTAATAATACACTATGTGCTAATTAATTGAATTTAAATATTTAAAAAAAAAACGATGTAGTGGAGGGCAAAGGTTAAGACTGTGTGCTCTAGTGCTGAACTACCTGGGTTCAGATCCTGGTTCTACTCCTCACCAGTTGTATGATCCCAGAGTCTCCATTCCCTCATCTGTAAATTGGGAATAATAATAGTACCTACTTCGTAAGATGAAATAAATTCATGTATGTAAAGCTGAAAAAAAAAAATCCATCCATGTCGCTATTGCCGGGCGAAAGCATCTCTTACTTGCGTTGCTTAGCACTCCACAAAATGCACCTTCTGCCTTTGCCCATCCACTCCTCAGCCAGACTGCCAGATGGGCTCCAGTCCCCAGCCCCGCAAACAATGCTGGAGCAAGTTATCTCCAATTGCTCCCACCCCTGCCCCGCCCTGTGTTAGAGTCCAACCGGGGGTATGCACCCAGGAGCTGGATCCTTGATCCTGGGATCATGAATACTTCATTTTACTGTGTGGGGCGAGACTTCTCTTCAGAAGCCACAGCTGGAACTTTCTCAACAACACTGCAAATGGGTCTCTGTGCTCCCCGCATCTCCTAGTTCATAATGCATTTGACAGTGTAATAAGTGTGAACTGATATTACATTGTTCTTTTAATTTGCATTTTTCTAAATACTAATGAGCTCGAGCATTTTTGCATATGCTTGCTATTCTGCTGGGGTTTCCCTTGTACAGATTGCCTGTTCCCATCTTTTGACAATTTTCCAGAGAAGTTCCCGTCTTTTTATCCTAACGCTTTCTGTGATTCTCTTATGCTAGATATTTGTTCTTCTCTAATTTTGGACAATGCAAATACCTTTCTCCAATTTATCCTATGGTGATAAACAGACTCAAAGCATAATTTGAGAATATTACCAACATCAAAAATTCTCCTGCCTCAGAACAAACTAATGTGATTATAATTATGAACAGAAGCATTGCTGTTCAAACTCACTCCCTTACACGGTGCTTGTGTTTAATTGAATAGAGATACTTTTTGTTAAGCAAATGTTCTTGGTACCTCATGTAACAAAATAACATCTTATAGTATCAACTTGCCAAAACAAAAGGTACAAAAAACTTATGTCAGAAAGATGATTTATATTTAGTAATATTTTATGCATAAGGTGTATGATATGTGGATAATTCTGCTTATGATGTTTTCTGTCACAGTAGATATTAAAATTAAGAGTAACTTGCTTTGGGGCACCTGGGTGGCTCAGATGGTTAAGCGTCTGCCTTCGGCTCAGGTCATGATCCCAGGGTCCTGGGATCGAGTCCCGCATTGGGCTCCCTGCTCCTTGGGAGCCTGCTTCTCCCTCTGCTTCTCTCTCTCTCTCTGTCTGTCATGAATAAATAAATAAAAGAAAAAAAGAAAAAGAAAAGAAAAAGTTTGTTCTAAAAAAAAATTAAGAGTAACTTGCTTTATAAAGTTTATTCTAATAAAACTAGAATAACTGTATAATTTTAGGAAAGTTGTTTCTTGTAAATCCAGAGTTTTCAAACATTTACATTTGATTTGTGCTTTATAGTTTAGTTGGTTAACCAGCTTCATTTTACTTTCTAAACTGTCAGGTGGTTTTGGACCAATGATTATTCCATTTCGGGACTGAAATTTACCATCTCCAAACTGTTGTTTGAAGTTGTATATTGAGACAAGGCAGGTGGGTCAGTCCAATAGTAACTATTTCTAAGAAATAGTTCCAAGTATAAGCCAATGGTTTATTGGCAGCAGGCTATTGCACACGTATTCATGTCCACACGCACATGCTTCTCTTTTTTGAGACTCCAGCAGCTTGAGGTAAGAGCCCTGGACACAAACACAGAAGGATCTTACCAGCCGTGGGAAACGTGGCCTCTCTGTTCTTCATTTCTTTCATTTGCTTCACATAACGTTTGTAAGAAACCAATTATTGAATGGATGTAATTTACTTACAACAGTGTCTGGCACTTGTTAACTGTTCATAAAATGGCAATTATTAACATTTTCCAGAAATTTCTCCCATTTCAAGGCCCCAAAATTTCCCAACCCCTCCTAAGGAATTCCTCCTTGATGATTTTAGTTTACAAGAATCTCTCCTTCCTCAAAACTTCTGTGCGTAGATGTGATTCACAAAGATTTTGGGATTTGACTATACTCTATATTGTACTCTTTAAGAAATATTTTGGGGGGCCATTAATTCTGTCTTGTGAAACACACAACAAGTTGCTAAAGATAGAGACCATTTATTGGTACTTTTCTTACTTGTATTAGCCACGTGGAGGCGCAGGTAGTAACGATTTTTGACAAACTAATTGTTCTTTACAGAGAGCGGCAATTAAGAAATAATTTAAGGGAGTATGTAGGTGTTCTGCAATGATTATTATTTCATAGAATGTTTTAAGAGATAGTTTGAGTTCTTTTATATGTGTCTATAATACGTCTTGTGCCAGTGATCAAGTAAATATCCCTCAGGTAGCACAGGAAATTTTTACCATGACTTAAAGATAGCTAAAAGTGAGAAACTGGTGGACTCTGACCCTCTCCTTAGTTTGTATGACAATCTCCTATGATGAAGGCATATATTTATGTGCAAATCAAAGGTTCACTAGGGCACTCAAGGCTGATTTTGATTCAGAATGTATTTAAACAAATGTCCCCTTGATTTTATTCAATGTAAGCTCAGGTGTATATTACTGTCTCAGAACCGGCCCGTGTATATGGCTAATGTTGCTTACGCTAAAAATCATCCATGTTCCTTATCCAAATCTCTCCTGGGAAGAGACATTTCTTTCCTCAGAATCCTCAGGATCCGAGGGAGAGGGACACGGAGAGATATGAAAAGAGGAAAGCATTAAATTGGAAAGCAGGGTTTGATCTTGAAATGCCTCAACAATTTCCTATAATTGTGTTTCCTGCCTCATGGCCCATCCCATTCCGACAGGGGTTTTCGAATTTTCTCTCTAACAAGCGGAACAGACAATTGCTTATTTGTTTAAGATCATTCGAAAGTACCGGGGGCCTGACCTTCATGCGCGGAGTACAAGGCCCTTAGTGAGCACCCCTGCCCACATGACCAGTGTCACCTTTTGCTTCTGTCCTACACCAGGCCGCTCAGCCTGCAGTCCTCAGAACGTGACTGTCTCTCTGTTTGCTACACTCTATGTGTGTTTGCTCCTCTGCCTGGGACCTCCTTCCCCCTTTTTGGAAAGATTTATTTTCAGGGGCGCCTGGGTGGCTCAGTCAGTTAAGCATCTGACTCTTGATTTTAGCTCAGGTCTTGATCTTAGGGTTGTGAGATCGAGCCCTGCCTCAGGCAATGGGGAGTCCGCTTGTGAGCCTCTCCCTCTGCCCCTCCCCCTGCTTGCACGTTCTCTCTCTCTCAAATAAATAAATAAATCTTTTTTTTAAAAAAAAAAGAAGGATTTATTTCCAGTTGGTTTTAAGGATCGGGCCATCAGTTCTAGTTAGAATGTTTCTCTGTAACTATAACCACCTCTTCCCAAAGACAAACCTCTGCCCCCTCCATGCACATTTTGTGGGTACCTTCACCAATACCCCTGTTCCATCACAGCGTCTTTCTAACCCTCTTGTAGCTGTTCTGACGTCCCTCTTTTACAGTGGGACTCTCTCGTTTCTTATCTCAGTTTACAAATCTGACTTGCCTGATCATAATGACTGTTCAAAAGTAGCTTGTTGAATAAATGACTCAATTAAATAGCTTTGCCTAAATCTGTTGATTTGTATGGAGACTAAGGGGATGAATAATAATGCAGTACTTTTATCCCTTTGCTTTCTCTTAAACTATTTAAACCATGCTGCAGCAGTAAAAATAGCACCTAGGCTTTATATTTTGAACAAAAACAAAGAAATATGCACCCAAGATTATATCTGTGCAGGAGAGGAAAAATAATTTAATCTCCACCCTTTTAGAGGCTTGGCTGAGATCCGCCCCAATACTCACCCCTCGATAATAAAAGACAGATTGACAGAAGAACCTGGTGAGAAAGACTCATAATAAGCTGGTAAGCAAGCATAGTTAAAATGTGTTAAAAGCTATAAAAAAAATAAGGAAGATATAGACAAAAAGCAAATCTTCTTTTAGATAGAACCTGCAGAAAAGTACTTACGGTCCTCAGCTGATATGGACTCCTCTTGTCTGGGATACTCTCACCAGCAGCCCCACCCGTTTTTCATCTGGCTGCTATTTGCTTCCCATTATAATGAATCTCAAGGTGGGCCTCTTTCATTCTTTTTTTTTAAGATCGATTTATCTATTTTAGGAGAAGTTTGGCTGGGGAGGACAGGAGAGGCAGTGAGAATCCCAAGCCAGCTCCGCAGGGGCGCAGAGCCTGACCTGGGGCTTGATTCCCTGACTCAGAAATCACAACTTGAGCTGAAACCAAGAACCAGATGCTCAACCGACTGCACCACCCAGGCGCCCCTCACTCATTTACATAACGAAAAATATTAAGTAGTTACCGTGTTTCAGAAATTTTGCTGCAATTAGAAAATAAAAGAGCCATTGACCCTGCTCCCATGGAACTTACCGTAGAGCAAGAAATGTATGTATGGATGCAACACGCGCTACAAGGATGCTGAGCACAATGAAAGGGGAAGCTAGGAGACGAGGTGGGTTAGGCAAACTCTCCATGAGGAGGTGATATTTAAGCTGAGATTCAAGAATGCACCAGGCACGAGATGTTCCAGTTGGAAGGAGTAGTGGAATTGGAATCTTAGAGCCAGAAAGAAGCATGGTAAAAATGAGAAAGTTCAGAATATTTTGTTTCTACGAGTGGGTGTCTAAGAGGGAGCTTCTTGATATGAGGAGCACCGAGATTCACCTCTTCAGCAACTTCTCATGTCTGTGCTCCCGGGATGCCATTTTTCCCAGACCACCTCTTCGAGGATCCTTGTATGCCAAGGGGCCTGGGAAGATAGAGGTAGTGCCTCCCATTGGAGCAAAACGTAGCCATGCTTCCTCTTCAGTATAAAAGACGAGGGTTCTTGACAAGGAGAGACAGATGGAACCAACTTACAAGGCACTTGAAAAATGTGTTAAAGATGTTGGAATTTATTTTAGGACCATGAGAAACATTAATATGTTTCAAATGAGGCATCATAATAAGATTTGTGTTTTTTAAAGATCATTCCGGCTGATGAGTAAGCTTTGAAAAGGAGTTGGGGAAGAGGGAAACTTTGAGCTACTTGTGATATCCACCTGGAAACATTGTGTGGGCAGATAGATAAAGACTCTCAGGCCAAAGGGGGAGATTTAAGAAGGAGATACAGATTTATGAATCAGTATGAATAAAGCTACGGAAGTAGATGCAGTTACCTAGAGAGGGCGAAGCAAGAGCAGATTTGTGAATACTTCCGATATTCTATTGAAAGGTCTTATAAAGGTCATTCGGCTTTGAAATTTCATAGCAACTGTGAGTATTCTTCCCCTGGGTTTAGAACATTACAGTATTTAAAGTATGTGTTAGTGTATCTCTTTCTCTATGAATGGACTTCCAACTTTTCCATCATAATTCTTTTAACTTTGTATTTTGCACAGTATCTCACACCTAGTAGGTATTCATTAAATTCTTACTGAAATTTGCTGAAATAACATCCATGTTTTTTCTACAGACAAGGTCTGGAGATAATTCTTTTCCCAAAATGTATGCTAAATTGGTGGAGGACCTTTTAGCATGTGTGCTTTGAATTATGTAATCCTAAATACAGACATAGTAACCCATTGTACCCACATTCGGGACTATCCTCTTTTAGGTTCCTAAACTACTTTTGCTTTTACGGTTCCCAAATAGTTAAATAATTCCCTGTTATGTATTTAGACACAGCCTGTAGTCCTAGGCGGAGATAAAATGTGTCCCTATGGACCCAGTTAAAAGAAAAGTTTTATATATGACAATTAATTAACAAAACATCCTTATTCTTAATTTTATAATTTATTCACAAATTATTTTTTTGTATAATTGTACAATTATGATGTGAGTGAACTTTCGGTATGATATACAGCATTTTATTTATTGGTTTTAGTAAGTCTTTGGTTATGTCATTTAAATTGACTTTTAAATTGACTTTAAATTATATTTTAATATTCAAACTGATTTTCTGAGCTTCATATTTTTATTAAGTCTGAAAGGGGGTCTTTGTATACTGTTTTCTATCCAGGTACGAGGTTGGGAATTCCAAGTTTTATATGTCAGGAGAACTATAGAAAGTGACATTTTTTCTGTGGCAAAATACATGGCAATTTGAAGACTAATATATGAGGGAAAGGAAGAAGGGATGAGAAAGTGAGAATTATGTCACGAAAGTGGCTTTAATTTATCAATGATAATTTTATCTCTAATAATCTTTATTTTGACCATGATGATCTATTTGACTTCTTGGTGGTTTAACAAACTATGTTTTCTACAGTTTGACGGATTTTTGTAACTGGTCACATCAAGGATGTTACCAGAACCTCAGAAGCTCTGCCATTCTCCCACTAAATCAGTGACGCTGCCTTTAAAATGCATAGCATGGTTTTGTCTCCCGTTGTAGTTCACACTTTTAATGTGTAACTATATAATCTTTTATTATAATTTATTATTATTTTTATTTAGAACCTCAAAACAAATTTTCTTGAATAAGTGTGTGTAGATGAGCTATATTCGCTATGAATTCCATATCAGGATATGCATACTTATTATAACAAGGGGTTGTTGATTCTGATAGAGTTGAGGACCACTGTCCTGGGTCAGGGTTTTAAGCTGATCCAGACTCTTCCTTCACTCATGGTGTCTACTTAACGGTATCCCTTATGATTGGACTTTACAAGATATCAAAGATGGATCTCAAACACTTCTTCCTAGGAAGGTTCTGTGTTCCAATGCAAGTTTGGCAGTCTTTCCCTAGGGGCAGTCTTTGTAACCTGAAGGTTACAAAGGGCAATATTTGTAAAGCTACACAGAGAGGTTCCTTTAAACTCTTTTCTCCAGGGAATTTATTTACATTTAATAATGAAGATGGCCACTCAAGTGACATGTCTTCTTCTATCTTATTCTATTGACAAAAATTTTTATGCCAGACTATAGATATATTTTAGTTATCCAAAACAGACACAGTACCTACCCTTATAGAAAGCATGATTTAAAATAAGGGTCTGACATCAATCAGGTAATTATATATAATTACAAATTGCTTTGTAGTGAGAGCTCAAAAGGAAAGATTCAAATAAAAGCAGGGGACATAAACTGTTGTAGGCAGGGTAATGAAAGCTTCCCAGAGAAACTGACGTTTGAGTTGATGAATGAAAGATGAGGTGAAGTTATGATGTTGAAATGGATGACAGGGTTGGGATAAGGCAGAAGTACATTCCAGAGAGAGGAAAGCATATGTAAAGGTTCTGCAGCATAATGGAAGCACAAATACTCTTATCCTGAATTATTCTACCTTGACAGTTTACTTCAAATTTATATCCATTTTTGTAGAACAAAATATATTTGTTTTAAATTGTTACATTGATCTTTTATATGATTGCTCCCTTAGGTAAAGTCTTGTCTAACCAGACATCTGGCTGAAATAATGATCCCCGTTTACCCACATTTCTCGAACAGTTAAAAGTTCTCTGTCCCCTGTATCAAAAAATTTTAAAGGAGAAATGCAACCTATTAGAGATAATTGTATTTATCAGGTAACTACAATCATTATAATTATGTGTCCCAATGTCAAGGTCTGAATATTCCTAAGCCCCAACTCTGTACCATATCAGCAGCAACAGAAATGGCATCAAGAGAAGCTTGTTGTAGGGTAGATACAGACATTACATCAGAAGTAGTTAGCAGCTATTTGGAATTCTTCAATTGGTGACTAGCATTTAATCCTTATTAGCAAAATAAGGCAAAAGATGCAATAGATTAGCCTTAATATAAATAACATTTATGAATTAAATTATTGAATTTTATGATGTAGAAGGGACTTCATCATATTTTTATGGATGCTGTAACAATTATCTTTTTAATGAGACCAGATGTTCTGAACTTTCTTGGACTATGAAATTATTGAGTAAGAGTCAAAAATCAAAAATATTTGTCTTTAGAACAAAATATCATGATCTGTACTAAGGAAAGTAGGATTTTTTTTCCCTGTCGTCTTGTCCTCTTGTAACTGCATACAGGAGATATGTGGTTATGATCACATTACATTTACACTGAATATCAACCCCTCTTTCTCTCCACTGACTTCTAACATGTTGACTACAGCATATTTGAAAGGATATAAGGCCACACAACCACCATCTGGCTCTTTGAATTTTTCAGCAAAGATATTTGGGGCAATGAATTATTTTACTGTTGAGATTGTCCCGGTTCATGAATAAATATCATCAAGGATTTTTGTCTGCAGAGAAGAGTGACCTCTATCTATTATATAAACTCAATGAGAGTGTTTGACCTTCCTAAATCCTTGACACAAAATACAATATGGATGCAAATGAGTTCTGGATTTCCAAAGTAAGTTCCCTCCATGGCACCCTCTATTACATTTTAAAAACCCAGCCAAAGATAAACAATTCAAAGCACTCCATATAGTGAATTGAATTCCATTCTGTTTTCAGCTGCTCACAAATGCAGAGGCTAAATAGAATCTTTTCAAAAGTACAGGTCAAAGAGAAAGAGAGTGAGAAGCTATAATGTAATTGAGGAATGAACATGTAGAATTGGACAAAACATGAACTAAGGTAGTTACTGCCATGCACAAAAATGTATTTTTTCTTGTGCCTGCAGAAATACAAATTCCATTAAATGCACTCAGCCCTTGTTTTCTGGGGCACTATGGTCCAGCCAAAATACTGGGTCTAGGATACTTGGACAAATGAAAGTTATGAATAAAGCCTGGGCTCAACAATGATGTGGATAAACATTAGATTAGCAGGATGAATAAGTACATGGATTTGTACAAATTATGGGAACAGCAGGGGAAAGTTTAAAACTGTGCCATGCTTAGACAAGAGATCAAGGCAAATATAGCTCCAACTAGGAACTGTGTCAGGGGAGGCATGCCACTGTTAAAATAACTAGCTCAATATCAAGGGAAAATACTGTGTTTAAATGGAATAATCAGATGAAATGATACTCTGATGTTAGGCAAAATTTGCAGAGATTTGCAATGATGCTACACTAGAAATCTGGAACAAGGAGAGAAAGGATGATTTGGAAGCAAAATGTGACAGAGCTCAATGGGATAAATGCATATAAAGAAGATAAAGCATGTTTAAGTGTCCAACAGTTCTTCCCTATGTTGTCCTTTTATTCTATTCATTTTTTAAAGATTTATTTATTTTTGGCGCCTGGGTGGCTCAGATGGTTAAGCGTCTGCCTTTGGCTCAGGTCATGATCCCAGGGTCCTGGGATCGAGTCCCGCATCGGGCTCCCTGCTCCTTGGGAGCCTGCTTCTCCCTCTGCTTCTCTCTCTCTCTATCCCCCTCTGAGTCTCATGAATAAATAAATGAAATCTTTAAAAAAAAAATAAAGATTTATTTATTTTAGAGAAAGCACGCCAGCATGAGTGGGGCAAGGGGCAGAGGGAGAGAATCTTCAAGCAGACTCCCCGTTCAGTGCAGTGACCCATGTGGGGCTCAGTCTTACAACCCATGAGATCATGACCTGAGCCGAAACCAAGAATTGGATGCTTAACTGACTGAGCCATCCAGGTTTCCCCTATGTTGCTCTTTGAAAAAAGAACTCCCTGGGGGTGCCTGGGTGACTCAGTCAGTTAAGCATTCAACCCTTGATTTCAGCTCAGGTCATGATCTCAGGGTCATGAGATAGAGCCCCATGTCAGGCTCTGCACTCAGTGGGGAGTTTGCCTGCAGAAACTCTCTCTCCCTCTCCCTCTCCCTCTCCCTCTCCCCCACTCACGCTCTCTCTCAAATAAATAAATAAATAAATATTTTTTTTTAAAAAAAGCTCCCTTAAAATGTCTTGATTTAGGTGATCAACACGATTTTCCCATCCATGACTACATTGTATTTGTGTAATATCATGCTGCTCAAAACACAACTTCATCAGAGCCAAATGGTATTAACAGTCAACCAGAACACAGAGGCATGGTTTTTTTATTTACACATATTTTTTAAATAAACGTTTTTTTCAGCATGAATTTCTACATCATTTTCAAGACCCAGAATTTTATCATTTCATTTTTTTCTATTCCTCTTTACAATTCAGTTTTAATACCTTGAAGACCTTTTACTTTCTACTTTATACATAAAGTGCAATCAAACATCTTGGCATTAACACAAAGGCACATAAGGACATTTTTTTCTATTGGAAGCAAAGAGAAAAGATACCTATTATAGTTGGTTATATTTGTCTGTGAAGTAATCAGAATACAGCAAAGAATATAAGCACATGAGACAGCACATCCTCAACACCATCCTTCAAAAATCTGTAGGCTAGTTTTCTTAAATTAACTAAACAGCAGCCCCCGAATAATTTGTATTTGACCCTGAAAATTTAGACGTATTGCAGTATGCTTATATCTCATGATTTATGAAGACCAATTTGTAAAGCAAAATGGTATATCTATATTATCAAATATAACTCAAGAGGATCTGGAAAATCACTTATTTTCATTACATTACTCTGCACATTTAAATTAATTCATATTAGTTTCATTTCAACAAACATTGACACAACGTCTATCATAATCTGGATTCCTCTGTGCCCTATACTGGAGACACAAAATTTTAAAAGGTATTGTGATATATGAGATTGTAGTGAGTTACAGGACCCTATACTTGCTCTCCCATCCCTAATTTTTGGTCTATCCCCCCTCCATTTCAAGATTCAGCAATAAAGTGCAAAAGACAAATCTTGGCTTAGCAGAATATCATCTTATGCTGTCCATTTGCATCTGTTTGTAAGAGAGAGCAGTGTAGGGTTTCTCATTTATCTTAAAGAAGTTAATCTTGATAAAGATGTTGTAGATCCCCAAATATTACCATGTTAGCCAATTTCATTTCTGCTCATTTTGCTCATTAACATTACAACCTATTAAATTATTAACATAAGTGGTGGTCAGAGAAAAAGCCTCTCATCATTGCCTTGTCCAGAGTCTTATTCTTTAATTTAATGCATGTTTATTGAGTGTACTTTATATGCTGAGATGCTCTTGGAATTCAGAGATGAACAAAATAGACCAGGCTCCTCCTCATTTGTAGTATACATTCTAGCCGGGACAGAAGTAAATAGAAACCAACACATATGATGAAATAAAATCTCAACAGAGGATGGAAAGTCATATTAGGAAGACGTGATATAAAGTCAGATCACCAGAGTACACTATTTTAGTGAGAGAACTGAAATCTTAAGGATGAGAAGAGGGAGGAAGCGCAGGTGGTCAGGCATGTGAGCCAGGCTCCGCTGAAGAGGATGCGGCCTCCCCACCCCATGTCAATGGCATCGTCAGGAGACTGAATTTACCCATGGAGGGAATATTTCTGCAACAGAAATCAGCCAACACCAGGTGTCAGAGATTTTCTTCCTTCCTTTCTTTTTCTTCCTTTCCTCCTCCTCCTCCTCTTCCTCCTCCTCCTCCTCCTCCTTCCTCTTCTTTGTTCTCCAGAGAATCAATTATTAAATATTTACCACCACACTAATGAAGAGAAGCAAAGGGAAGGGTACAAAGATGCTAATATAAGAGGTGCATTTTGAGAGAAAATTTCATGTACAAGCCCTTAATTCAAACCTGAAGAGATAAATGCAAATTCAGTATTAATAATGCATTTTTACACTGTGGGGGACTCATTCATTCATTGTAAATTCCTTTAAATTGGAAGATTCAGCAAGGAGTGTGTCTCTGAGTTTCGCTGGGGGGAAGAACCAAAAATTGAGCAGACTAGAATGGATTACAAACCTAACAACAACAAAGAGCCATTGCCTAAGGGCAGGTAGAGGAGTAAGTAAAAATCTGGTTTTAAGATGGGATGCTTGAGAAAACGAATTGTCCTGAAGGAAGGATTTGTGAAGAAGCAGAGATTGCTTAGAGAGGGAAGAAGAAATATTCGATAAATCATCTTGGAAGCTTCCGGAAACAATTAAAAGGTGGTATATTTTATAAGACAGAGACCTATGGCTAAAGATACAGACTTATTTCAGAAAAGAGATTTTAAAAGAAAACTCTTATACAATGAATTTGAAATTAAGTGGGAAGTAAAAAGCTACTAGCTAAAGATGATAGTGAAAATGTGATCAGAAATTTGAGTAAATGGTAAAGTAGGATTCAACTAATGTGAGGATATAAGGAAGATGTAAATAGAGATGCATAAAAACTACTTTAACAACCCTGACACTTCTGTTGTGATTATCATATATTTCAAATGTAGCTAGTCTGCATCAATTCTGTCATTTTTAGAATAGATTTCCGAACACAACTGTATTTGTTTTCTGTTACTGCACATCAGATTACTACAAGTTTCCTGGCTTAGAGCTCAAACCCTGCAGACCTGTGAGCACCATCCCCAGTCGGCCCTATGACTCCTGATAAATCACATCCACCTCAGACATCTGCCCCTTCCCAAGCTCCCCAGAGTCTCAATGCATCACGCATCAGCTCGAAGTCCAGTCTTTCCAGCTAAACCGACTCTAATCATCCCATCAACCTCAAGTCCAACATCTCTTGTAAATCTCATGAGCTAGAAGTCCAAAATCTAAATAAGGCCTAGGTGAGTATGCATATCCGTTAAGTGCATATCCATTAAGTGCAGCTTCTGGAGCACCTTTCCTGCTCAGCTGTGCACCTGCAAAGTAAGAACACCAGGGTCACCTGATGCCCACATTCCCAGGTACCACGCAGGGGTAGCCCGGGGAGGACCAGGGCCAGCATGTGGTCCCAACTGGGCACACTGCAGGCAATGGCCTCTCCCCTCTGCCCCCTCCCTCGGAGGAACAGGAATGCCTTTGAAAGAGAAAAACAAACAAACAAACAAACAAACAAAACTCGTTCTTAATCTATCATCTATTTCCTATATCTATTACTTGTGGCAAAAATGTTATGCACTAAACCCTTCAAAGTTCAAACACCACAATCATTTTTAATCAAACTCTAGTTTGTTCCATGAGTTAGATAACCTATATTGAATCCTTAAATTACTGAATTGACTTTTCAGTTTTATCCTTATCATTCCTTCCCAGATGCATGAAGTCCAGAAATCCAGGACTACTGTTTGAATGCATGTGAAGGGATAAAAAAGAATTAACCAAGAATCAAAAACACTTCAATGTTGATCAAACAATGTTTGATCAAACATTTTATGTTCCTTCATCTCCACTTCTTACTTTTTGTTAGATTGATTTTCCTAATTATCATTTCATTTTTCCCTTCTATTGGGATCCTTCTTATTTTCAATTTGCTTCAGGGTTTTATGAACTTGTTACATTGTCCGGTATGGCAAAATATAAGATTCATGGTAATACAGTTATCAGAGACTAAAATGTTACTTAATGTCTATCACAATTGTATTGCTTTCCAAATTTTCTTGCTTTACCTATCTCTGGTGGTGTACAGGAACACTCTAAATACTTTTTCTTTGCATTTTTGATATGTATACATCAACTTTATTACTTTATTAATTTATTAATGCTCTCTGTTGCATGTTATATGTATAAATGTATGCACATATGCATACCTTATTCTGTCATTCATTAAATTTAAACTATATTTTGTATCTTATTTTCAATCAGCATTGTTGTATTCTTGATTTACTACAAAATGTTTCCCTGAATTAATCAGGTCTAATGTAAATTTTTACTTAATCATTTTTAGTAATGCTAGGACTTTAGAACATTTTATTTTCAATTACTCTCTCTTATTGGTGTTATTATTTTAAACATGTCTATGTTACAATCCCAAAGATATTATTTCCGTGTTTAGATGATTTTAAATTTTAAATGTTTGAAGACCAAATAATTAGAAAATTCTTACACATGACACTTAATATGTTGAACTATAAATCATTATCTAAAGTGTTAAAAGCCTTTTCTGAAATCATTTTATATATAAAATTACATTTGACATTAATCATGCAAATATTGTAATTTTGCAATTTTATAAAGAAAATGCATTTGTTTTCTCATTTTTAGGGAAGACGTATGCATCTAAACACAGAATATCCATCCTAGAAAATCCAGTCATGATTTATTTTATTTTATTTTTATTCCAGTATACTTAACATACAGTGTTATATTAGTTTCAGGTGTACAATATAGTGATCCAACACTTCCATACATCACCTGTGCTCATTGTGGCAAATGCCCCCTCCTTGATCCCCATCACCTATTTCACCCATTCCCCCCCGTCCCTGCCCACCTTCCCTCAGGTAGCCATCAGTTCGTTCTCTATAGTTAAGAGTCTGTTTCTTGGTTTGTCTACAGTCATGATTTTTAACAGCACCAACAAAAACAAAAGTCTAAAGATTAAATTTAATTGGAATAAAATGAGATTTCCCTTCATTTCTTTTAGAGATCCTACGGATTTTTACTATATTCATTACTTTATTTCACTTAAATCCATAATGATTTCTTTCAGATTTCATAAAACAACTCAATCTCAAAACTACATTTCATAAAATTTGAAGTACTCAAAAACATCTACATGAAAGTTTATTTTACTTTCAGCAATACACTACAGATTTTTTTTTTTAATTTTCTTTATTTTTAAGTATCTCTACACCCAGTGTGGGGCTCAAACTCACAACCCTGAGATCAAGAGTCATACACTGACGGGCTGAGTCAGCCAGGTGCCCCATACACTCTGGATTTTATTTCCAGAGTTCTTTTCTAATATTCTTGATAGAACAAAAGGGTTCTTGTTCAAATCAAACGATTTGATTGTTTGGGGACCATGGGTAGGTGTGCCCATCCTCCCAATCTTTGACGTCTTTAGGTAACTCAGGTAAAGGGGGCAGGAGATCAACCACTCTCCAGTATATCCTTCTGACCTCTATTTTCACCTGCTTTCTCTGTTCCTGCACGAATAAAGTTGCATTAATGAGGTTTTTTTCTTTTTATAAGTAGCTTTAATATATATCTCAAAATCTACACAACACTTGAAAACAATAGTCAAGAACATAGTTTGAATGCTGATACATTATTCTTTAAAAAGGTATTTATTCTTTAGACTGTCTCCTGAAAGATTGTCTCATTTTTCCAATCATTGTGTCTTCCTGAATAGATAGATCATAAAAAAGAAAAGAAAAGAAACAGATAGGTCATATGTGTATAGGGACAGATAACCATAAACCTCTGAGTAGAGTTTTATATAAGAAATTAACTGAAGAACTATAATTCAAGTAAATAATATTTTTGATATTCCTTAGATCCTCCTTTTTACTCTCTGAAACCAGTATACCAAACAATAGAGTTCATTCATATATTTTTTCTTTCACTTTATATTAAGTTTGTAATCAATGCTTATTTGAAATTCTGTTTGTTTCTTCAATGTATAGATTTTATTCATAGTGCTGGAGCTGTTTAGACCAGCGCTGTAAGTATTGCACATATGCACATATGATATATTCACACTTACATATATGCACAAAATATTAGTTATGTCATCCACTAAGAAAACTTTTAGAGTACTGTATAGAATTGTGGAGTCACTATATTGTACACCTGAAACTAACGTAACACTATATGTTAATTATACTGGAGTTAAATATAAAATATACTGGAGTTAAAAATAAAAGTAAAAATATTTTATTGGTACATTGCTATCAATCAGGCATTTTATTAAACATGGGGATTATAATAGTAGACAAAAAAAAAACTGTCTTGAGGTAAAGTCATGTCTTTCCAAGTCATGTCTGAAGCTAGGAATATTGATGTTTTCTTATGGACATACCCCTTGATGGGGATGGGGGGAGGCAATGGAAAATGTGGTCTATGAGGGAGAAGTCTCAGGCATACTGATGGTGTTGAGGTAGATGGCCCTGGGGGAGGTGGGTTGAGTGCATTATTAAGTGATGATAATTTCACAGAGGAGCAAAGAAGCGCCTTCAAGGCCACAAAAGGTTACTATGTGGTTCAAGCTCAACAGTTTCTAATTTCTATTTCTTACTAGACTGTGTGCTATATGGAAACACAGTCACAGAAAAACCTTTCCAAGGAATGTTCCTTCCAGAGATTTAAGAACACACAACCACATCAGAAACAGTTTTTCTTACAGCTGCTACTGTGGAATGGAGCGATAGGAAATGGTGACAAATGGTCTGAAAATGTGTTGTTCCTGCAGAGATGCAATTCGAGTAAGTGTCAGCTTTTTCAGCAACAGCAATTACTCTGCTCTAGGAGACATAAGGTAGAATTTAAACATTTATTTATATTAAGAGATTTCAAAACTGCCCTTTAAATTGTGTGAGCTACTGATATATTCAAATTGTTTGGTGAAGGTTCATTCAGATTCTCTGGTCTATTATTCAGAAATGTGTGTATAAAGTGATTCAAATTCTATTTTCATTTACCTTAGTATCCTGGTTTTACCCTATAACAACAATAAGAGTTAAATGAACAATTTAAGAAACATCAAGTATCAGTTGGAAAAAAATCCAATACTTTGAGATATATAGATATTTGAGATATATAAAGAATAATAATAATTGAAATAGTCAAATCTTACAAGTAAAAAGTAGATAGTACATAAAAAAAAAATTAAACTAGAAATGTGAGTACAGAGATGATAAAAGTGAGTATCCCTGACCCTGGAGAAACAGATTAAGTTTACTGCTACATAATTAGAGTAGTTAGAAAGACAGTGATACTTACAATAGTAAAAGACAGTTTAGTATGAAATAAATAAAGAAAAAATAAGGACATACTCCCTAAGTCTGAGCCTAAACTGTTATTATTTATTATGTTGAATTGACAAAACTGCTGTCCAATGAGCAAGTAATCATTGATTTGTTCCACCACTATTCAACCCTAAATTAGTCAGGGCACACTAGTTATTTCCAAGTAATCATAAACTGAAAAAAAACCCAGACCCAATATTAAAAACAGAATGCTCCAAGGCCCTGGAGGGCCAAGATAGCATGAGAACTAGCAAGCAGGGACCCACGAGGGGCAGGAGCCTGGCCTGATATTACTTTAATATCAATACTGGGGGATTTCTCAATATGGAAAGGGGATTGAGAAACCGTGACAGGCTTTTCACTTCTTTCAAGGCTAGGAAGTTAAAGAGACTAAGTCCTGCTGTATCACCTCTATGCTCTCTTAAATGTAGATAGGAAGCAAAAGGAGACAAATACCACATTCCCTGCCTGTCTTTATAGTCCAAGACCTTTCCTTTTCCTTTTTTTTAAGATTTTATTTATTTATTTGAGAGAGAGAGCAAAAGTGAGAGAGAGCATGAGCAGGGTGAAGGGCAGAGGAAGAAGCAGACTCCCTGCTGTGCAGGGAGCCTGATGTGGGACTTGATCCTGGGACTCTGGGATCATGACCTGAGCTGAAGGCAGACGGTTAACCTACTGAGCCACCCAGACACCCAGCCCAAGATCTTTTCATCCACCTGCAAATTTTCTCAGGATGGTCCTGCTTCCACTCATTTTAGTTCTTTGTCTATAAATTGCCTCTTGGATGCAATTACTGATGGCCCCAGAGACCTCAGATGTGATGTTTGCACCAGGAAGTGTTCCCTCACTAGGGATGGATACCCCAGCGGTACCTCCTTGGATTGAGTTTCCCTTTGGAGAGCGTATTGACAGGTATCTTGCCTCAGCCCGCACTCTTGCATCCTTGGTCTTCCATCGCCGGGTTTAGCACTGCCTGCACTGGGCCAGGTTGTGCCACAACTGCCTTGTTTATGGATCTTGAGGTTCTTGAGGAAATGGCTTGTGAACATTTCTCAGAAGGAGTGAACCTTGCTGAATTCTGATCTAAAAAACCTCCACAGAGGTGTGATACTCAAAAATCCCAGGAGGCTGGCCCCAATAAATGGTGAGATTCAGTTTAAAACCACTGAGTCTGTTGCTCAGCAGTATATTCATGGAGAATAAATTCCAATAAACAGAAAGTAGGAAAAACCACAAGGAATGTTTCCTAGCCCTCCATTTAAGAGAAACTTGGAATGCTATGGCATTGAAATTCCTCACAAGAACAAGGAGAGGCATTTGAGAAGTCACTTGATGGATAGCCTTAAATGAAAGTAAAAAGGCTAACCAATGTAAGGCAACCTTAGGCCAGATTTCAAATCCATGATGCTGAAAAGAAGTCCCACTGGGATGAAACCTTATGAGGATAGTATGAAATGCCCTTAGGGATCCTTCGTCCCACAGAGTCATGCAGATCCACCTGGGCACAAGTCCTGTTAGTATGAAGAGTGCGGACAAGCCTTCACGTGTCCCTCCTTGGGAGAGACTCCCGGGAGAACCCTGGATGAGAGTAACAGTAAGTGTAAGCATTGCAGGAACACCTTCGGTTGCCCTTTATCCTTTTGGGCACAAGACAGAGGTCACATGGAAGAGTTCAATATATATGTAAAGAAGGTGGGGAAACCCTTGTTTGTTCTGCATTTCTCACAAAACATACGACAGCTCACAGTGGAGAGAAGCCCTGGGGTTGTAGGAAGTGTGGGAAATCTCTCACTGAGGTTCCAAAACTTGCTTTCTATATAAGACACACAGGAGAGAGGCACCATAGGAATGTAAGGGCTGTGAAGAAGTCTTTCTGGTTTGTTTTTTTTTTTAAGACTTTATTTATTTATTTGAGAGAGAGACAGACAGACAGAGCATGAGCAGGGGCAGAGGCAAAGGGGGAAGCAGTCTCCCCACTGAGCCAGGAGCCCAACGTGGGGCTCAATCCCAGGACCCTGAGATCATGACCTAATCTGAAGGCAGACGCTAACTGACTGAGCCACCCAGGTGCCCCCTAAGGAAGTCTGTGCTTTGCCCACATACCTTTTGAAGATAGGTGAAAAATTCATCACTAGAGAAAACATAAAAATAAGTCATACGGAAAAGCTTTTGCTAATTACTCGTTTCATTGTGTATGCATCTCACATTAAAAAAAATATGTGAGTATCAATGTGGGGAAGTCTACATGTCTAATTGTCCTTTAAAATTCAACTAAGGTGGTGTGAGCACCTACCCAATATAATATGGGAATCCAAGGATCATCTTTCCACATATTATCATGCAGATTCCCAAGGATTTTATGTTTTCCTTGGATTCCACTGATTCTTATTTCTTGCTTCCAGTGAACCACTGCTTCCTTCTTATTTTTGAATTCTATGGACACCATTTTCTTGCTGTATTGTTTTGAGTCATGCATGCAAATCACTGCCTCTCTTCTGGCATTCCGCAATACCAATCAATACTAACACGAGCCATAATAAAGAGTGGGTGTTTACTGATGGTTAAATTAATAGGGATGTTTCACAGTACAAGCCAGTAGAGGAAAGAAAGTTAAAATTGAAGCTACATTGTGGTGGTATGCAAAATAGAACCACTTCAGAAGCTACTTTGGAAGATAGTTTGGCAGTTCCTTGCAAAACTAAACATATTCTTACCATATGATCCTAAAATTATGTTCCTTGGAATTTAATGTAAAGGAGTGGGAAACATGTCCCTACTAAAAAACTGTGCATGAATGTTTATAGCAGCTTTATTCATAATTGTCAAACTTGGATGCAACCAAGATGTCCTTTGGTAGGCGAATGGATAAACTGCGGTCCATCCAGACAAGGGAATATTATTCAGTACTAAAAGGAAATGAGCTATCCAACCAAGAAAAGACATGGGAGAAACTTAAATGCATATCACAAGTGAAAGAAGCCAGTCTGAAAAAGCTGCATAGCCAGTCTGAAAATGAACTGTGGTACATGCAGACATGAAAAGACAAGGAGGAACCTTCATTACATAGTACTAAGTGAAGGAAGCCAATCTGGAAAGGTGTATACTGTGGGATTCCAACCACATGACATTCTGGAAAAGGCAAAACTATGGAGATGGTAAGAAGACCAGTGGTTTCTAAGGACTGGAGGGAGAGAGGATGAATGTGTGGGGGACACGGAAACTTGAGGGTTGTATGATACTATGATGATGGACACACATCGTTCAGCCGCCTAAGCCCCTAGAGTGCACAACACCAAGGGTGAAACAATGTAAACTGTGTATTCTAAGTGATAATGATGTGTCAGTGTAGGATCACCAACTATAACAAATGTACCACTGGGGGGAGGGGTGTTGATAGTGGGGGAGGCTGTGCATGCGGAGGGGGGTAGAGTGTCTATAGGAAATCTCTGTACTTCCCTCTTAATTTTGCCATAAACCTAAAACTGCCCTAAAAAAGAAAAGTCATGCAGTAAGTTGAACGCTACAAACAGTTGCTTGGTTATGCCTGCTATGTGAAATTCTTTTTGCCTAGATTGTCTTCAGAACATCCTGCTGCCACAACTTAATGAGGTTGCTCTTTCTCCACCACATCTTTATTGATTTCAGTCTCTCATCTTCCACTTGTAGAATAATGCCTTAAAATCCAGGCATATGGATATACAACATATGGTCCTCTGTGGTATAGCAGTAAATATAACATTAAAAAGAAAAAGCTAAACCATACCCAAGAAGGGCTTCATCTTCTCAAATTCTCAAATAAAAAGACTTAGTAAGGCATTTTCTTTAGATAAATTACCCAACCCTATAACAAATACGCTCTTCCCCTTAGAAGTCATCTTTTCTCTTTTTCTTCAAAATAGCATTCTTTCTTCCAATTATCTCAGCATTTGTATAGAACCACAATAAACCTCACTAGCAACTTTTTTCACGTTTTTTATACCTACTATGTACTCAGTACACTAAGAACAAGAACTCAAAACCCAATTTTGTAAGACTCTAAATTTCACATGCTCTGTACCACAAAAAATGTCAGTCCCTCCAAACCAGTACCTATAGGATCTGTGAGCATTTTCTTATGAATCTTAAGCAGCCATAACTTTTTCCCATTCAAGGTGGACTTGAATTTTGGATTATCATTACATGAAGTTTAAAAGAATTAAAAAGAATATCACTTAAAATGGCTTAATCTATAAGCATATCCATGTTAGCAAGCCATGTAAATACTATGATACTCAGTTTTTGTGAAAAGCATTATAGAAATGTCTACGATTATGGGGTATAAACAAGGGTAGGTTTCCAACTGTCCCAGTTGATGTGACTATTTCTGAAATATCTTCTCCTCTATGCTAAAAACTAGAACAATAAAGTTAAGGGCAAGAAACCCTACTGAAGCAGCTCAATCTCTTCAAATTTTAAGTCAAGTAAAACTGGTTTAACAAAACACCGCTGTGCATAATAGTTAGAGTCACTTAAAATATCCATTGGAAATGCCCAGTACTTATTTTAACACAAAGCATTTTAGGTAATAGAAGGCTGCTGCTTTCTTCCTACTTCATATGTTTTTAACCTTTTACCAAAGTGCCATGTGGCTTAGGCTCTATGATGCTGAGAAACCATTCCTGCTGTCCTACACGACGAGCTATCATCACCATCGTTTGGCATGGAAAATTCCTTCCCACACCCTGGACCACACGCCCTCCATGACTCACAGAGATAAATGATCCCTACAGAGTAAATTACCAGTTGGCCCCTTGCTTCTCCCCCAAGTACCTGTCAGTTTGAAAATGCACACCTACCTACACACATAATATGTATATTTAAGATGATGATATTTTTCATTTTACAGGGAACAGTGCCAAATTTCGGTCTTAATTTGTGAATCATTTATACCCAACAATGTATTAGATCAAACCAATAGAAGGACATAAAGATATGAAAGCCACATGCTTATATGACAATTTTCTTTGATTTGAAGAAGATTTACTTTTGCTTCAAGTCTTTTTTTTTTGCTTCAAGTCTTAAATTAAGATTATTTGAAGCTGAACTTGAGAAAAACAAAAGGAAGTTCTCCATATTCTTAATAAAATTCTAAATTGCATACAACTATTTCAACATAAAAAAGTAGACATTTATTTAAATAAATATACCATAGATGTGAAAAAATACAATGTACTCATCTTGAGAAATTCTCAACATATTTTGAGGAAATATATGCATATATATACACACACAGACACATATATACACACACGCATGCATATCCATATGTACATATATTTTTCTCATACACCTGCGTAATGATGTAGTTATATATATATATTTTTTTTCCAAATACTTTTAAATTTCTGCACCCAGTAAGAACAATGGCCACAATACTTTAAAGCCACTGAATTGTTTAACTTGAAAACAAGCTGTATTTGTCAGATATCCTTGGGGAAATGTCTGTAGGCAGTTTTCAGAAGTTTTTTGTTTTGATTCTTTTTCCACTCTAAAGCACACAAAACTTATTTGTATATGTAAGTTCTAAAAGAAAAGAAGTATATAAAAAACCTTTACCCTGAATTACCCTGCAGATTTGATTACAATGCCAACTTCTAAGCATCTCCTCTGACCACCCACCCTCCAAATATCCACTCAGCCGCTGGCTAAGCACAGCACTTCTGTTATTTCCACATAACATCTAACACTATAGGGTATCTTTCTTGTTTATTATCAATTTTTTATAGAATGTAAGCTTTCTGACATGGGGATTATTTCTACTCTGATCTCTGCTGTATCTCCAATACCCATAATAAACAAACATATAAAGTAAGTCTACCTCATTCCCTTCTTCCTATTTTACATAAAGCCTAGAATAAAAGAGAGAAGAGCCTTACGTCTTCTCCTCAGTTATTTTTGTTATAATTAGTATAATATAGGTTATTCAGAATTAAGTTATGTCTTCATGCACTGGCTTTGAGGAATTCATCATTTTACTCTGAACTGATTCACCGAAAAGGTTAAAAAAAAGGATGTGTATTTAAAAATACATAACTGTAGAGCAAAGTTACTTGCAGTAGGTGATGCGGGGCCAGGAAAGAGTTCTTGAGATGGTTTTGGTGCAAAAAGTGTTTTTATTAAATGACAGGAACGGGACCCAGGGGCAGAAAAAGCTGCACTGGGGTTGTGAGGAGCAGTTCATTATATACCTTTAGGTTGGGGGTAGGGGTAAAGCTAAAGGAAATCTCTAAAGGGATTTCCATATGTTTAAGAAGATTTACAGGATCCTGGAGATCTGGCTCTGGTCAAACTTAGGTTGCTTTTAGTCTCTGGGAAAGCATCAACATTATGGCAGCTCTGAGTTTGTTGAGGAACGTCCCACTCGGCATGTCTCAGGGCTTTATCAGTGGGCTGCAAGTTGGAAGGACATTTCATTTTATCTACATTTCTCTTGCCTTTGTTCTCAACAGCAGGTGCTCAATAAAATGCCATCATGGTTTTCTATGTTTTCACGGTTATATTATTAAAATATTCTTATCCATGAACATGAATGTGTTTGAGTAAACCAATGCGCAAACCTGATTCATTTCCTTTTCTCCTTATTTGAGATTATTTTGTTTTCTGCTGCATATAAACTGGCAGATGACTTCTTAATTGGACTACTGTGACTTATTCTACGCTAGTGATTCACAAACCTAGAGGCTGCTAGAATATCTATATTCTATGTTTCTCAGGGATTTCAGTGTGGAGGCCAAGGGCCTGTACCTTTTCTTAGGCCCTTAAGGTGATTCTGATGTTTTAGAACTAAGGCTCACACAGGCATGTTAAAACTCTATGCTATCAAACTCAATCCTGATGCTTTCTCCTTCCACAGGGGGGAAAAGGCATCTAATTAATCAAAATGTTACTGAGGCGGGAGAGCTAGGTTCTTGTCTCACAGAGTTGAAGAATGAATCTCGTGGACAAAGGAGAGTGAGTAAAGCCATAGAAGTTTATTAAGTGAAGATACAGAAAAAGCTCTCAAGAGTGAGAGGGGTCCCGACAGGGTTGCCAATGAGGGCCTTTAGGGTTGGTTTTTTATAGAAAGCTAACCATGGAACTTAAATCCTTTTAACATCTCTACTGAAATCACCATTGACCTAGGACTAGTGATAACACCTGGCTTATTTCCTTCTTAGGGTCTGGTTATTCCTTTTTGGTCACAGGTGATTATCATGAAAAAAGACACCCACCGCACACACCTAGGGAGGGCATTCCAGTCTGTTCCCTTATCTCTTGTTTCCCCACACCTCCACATTTTTGGGAATCCTGTGAGCCTGATCGCAGAGCCCCCGTATCTCTCCCTACCCAGCCCCGCCTGCTCCTTACTCGTTACAAATGAGATTGATTTGGGTTTGTATCTTCAAAGATTTCAAAGAGAATATCTGTTTCTTGTGATTAAATCCACAAGCATCCTTTGAGAAGAAAATGAATATTTTTGCATTTTCCTTCCTTCATTGCGTAAACTCACAATTATTAGAAACACATGAGAGGGTAATCTCCTGAAAGAGTAAGTTATGAATATAACACAACTGAAAACAAAGAGCATCTAGGGCATTATAAAAACCCTTAGAACTTGACAAAATAGCGCGTTGATGAATGACTTATTTTAGTGTTCAGCGTCCAAATTATTTTTGTCACCAGCTCAAGGAGAAATATGTAAAGTCTAAATTTCAAACTTTGGGGCATTTTAAAACCATATTTATTTTCTCTCTTATTGTTAGGTGTATCAAGATATACAAAAATTCAAAATTCAGGAGTCTTTCCTAAGTTATTTTCTGCAAGTCTGATTGATTGGATCTGAGCACAGAAAATGATCCAAATGGAGCCACTGTGTCTGTCTTGGCTCATTTCCTTTTGCTGATAGAGTCATGTCCTTGCCTGATGGTGCTTCAGGGATGCTCTGTAAGCTTGAGTCTCTCCGAGGCACGGCAGCCGCGAAGCGGCAGGTGGTTGCCCCGTGGTTCTGTCTGAGGAAGGTGGCAACTGGTGAGAAGGGCACAAGTGCAGGGGGAGGGGCATTCTGGAAGGTTCCCAACAGCTTATTTGAAAGGTTTAAGCATCTCTCACATGTCACCCCTGGAATATCTGGGCACTTTAATAAAACTCAGGTACTGCCCATTCACACAGGAATGCAAGTGGCCCGAGGTCCATGCCCAGCACAGCTCGGGCTGTTCAGACCATGGCTGCTAGAAGATCCTCAGTTACACGAGTGCCCCATCATACCCACCAAACCCCTCTGCAGCTGTGGCCTCCCCTGGGCCCACTGTGTAAATTGAGGAGATGGAGAATAATCTACAATGGAGAAACTTCATCTGTATGGAGTTTATTCCAGAGGGAAGTGCTGTATTGTTGGTTTAACTGATACCTCACTCATAATATATAAAGGAATATTACATTTTCCCCAAAGGTGAAGGGACTTTTCATACACTGTGGCATTTTCTCCTATCCCAAACCTTTATCCATTTTAGCCCCACCCCCTACCCCATATGACACATCCTCAAATAAACAGACCAGACCACTGAGTAGAGAGCAAAGGGGAGAAAGAGACAGAAGGGTCATTGCTTGTGTTTGGAAGTGCTGTCTTCCAGACCATTTACCAGCAGGGCCTTATTACACACTGTTGTAATATTATTCAATACTTGCAGGAAAACCCAGAACAAACTTCAATTTGATATCTGTTAGCCCTGTTATTTTTCCTGATTCTTTTGATTTTTTTCAAGCAAATATTTTCCATACATTGTGGGGAGAAGCCCCCTGATTTATTAAGGTGCCTGATTTATAAACACTTCTTTAGCTTTTTACATTTTAAAAGGAGAAACAAATCTCTTAACCACTGTTGGCTGATTGGTCTCCTTTCTTATGCTATGCAAATATGTAATTAGGGCGCATGTCATATGTTACGTTCATAACATAAATGTTTTGGAAAGATCCCTGTTAGAGACTGGGGTATGGTTCCGCCAGTGTATTATATGGGAGAATGGCCCTTGTCCTACTCTGACAAACACCGTCTTCCAGTACTGCTCCCAAGGTAAGGACAGGAGCTACTAATGATCCCACTCTGGAAAAACTGATCTGAACTTGTGGCTTAGGTTGGAACTCTTAGTAGGGCTTCCATCTTCCCCTACATCTACGTGTTGATGCTGTTTCTGTACAGTATTCAAGAAAGGCACAGGGAATGACTCTAGTCGCCCTATGTTTAGTTCCACATACAAAGGGAAAGATCAGTGGGCAGGACTATTATGGTGCTAAGGCTTGGGGCCCTCTGAGTAGTAAATATGATCTGTTTGATGATCTGAATGCTGACTTGTCAGATAAGGAACTGGCCCTCAGTGTGTCAGGGGAGGGTAGGTACTGGGGAAGGTCATCAAGAGCATGTGATCTCTGCTTGACCCATGAGCTTGACTTGGGCAATTGGAGGCTCTTCACCTGCTTCCTTGGCCTTGGAATATGTGTTCTACTTGTCTTCCCTGTTTCCAGAAGCTTTGCTAAAAATACAGCCTTGAGATAGTGATGTGGTACCGAGACCATATGGACAGTATAGATGACTGAATCCAGCTAAGGCCGTATAAACTTTCAAGATGTGATGGGCAATGAGAGATCCCCTCATCTTGCAGGCACCAGAGACATGTCTTGTATGTAAGTTCCTATGCTCATTAAACCTGCCATCTACTGACCTGGGATGGCCTGCTTCTTTCTTTGGTCTCTCCCTGTCCTCCAAGTATGGGGGTCAATTTCAGATTAAACCTGGGAAGCTCCTGGGGAGCTTGGAGACCGACAGTAGGTTGGGTAGACATGGAATTAGCAATGATGTGCTTACCATGGAGAGAGGAAGAACAGAATTCCCTCCTAACAAATCCCTTTTGCTTTATACACTAAAGCAAACACCAAGAGAGAATTAAATAGTGGGAAGTCAAGAGTTACTATGCTTAAATAAAGAGCATATACATTTTTAACTCTTCCTTATGGTCCCATCTAACCCAACATTTATAGAGACCCCTGGGTGGCTCAGTAAGTTAAGTGCCTGCCTTTGGCTCAGGTCATGATCCCAGGGTCCTGAGATCGAGTCCTACATCAGGCTCCTCGCTCAAATGGGAGTCTGCTGCTCCTTCTGCCTGCCTCTCTCCCTGCTTGTGTGCTTGCTCGCTCTCTCTCTGGCAAACAAACAAATAAATAAATAAATAAAGTCTTTAAAACAAACAAACATAAGCCAACAATCAATTGACTCATTCATTCTTTCTTTAATTCTTTCCACAAATATTTATTGAGTACCTATTAAATGCCAGGGACTGTACTAGGTGTTAGAGATATAGTAGTGAGCAAAACAGATAAAAATCCCTGCTTCTTACGATATATAGTTAACTAGGGAGGAAGTCTATTAATGCAGTATATAATGATGAAAAGTGCTAAGCCTGAAATTAGGGCAGGGGAAAGGGCAGAGAGTGTCAGAGAGGGGAAAACAGCATGTCCTTGGGAGATCCTGAGAAGTGGACCTTGCCAAGCCATAAACTGAGATAATAATTGGATGTTGTTTTAAGAAGCTAAGTTTGTGGATATTTGTTATGCAGCAATAGAAAACTAATACATGTGTTCATATGCAAATTCCTATTGAAAATTTATATTTTCCAATTCTATTTCCCACTTGAAATTCAACTTGGCTTCCATTTTTAATTCACCTGTTTCTCCAAATACTGTGTTTCAGTAATATGAAAGTGCAAGCAACAACAGATTCTTCTAAATGCATAGTTTCATCTATGTAAGTGTACTCTTTTATATGTATATACTCAGGTTTTTTCTTCTAAATTAACAATATATGAATCTAATTTGGGATCCTTTCAATAGCCTTGTTTATTTCTCCCCAAAGTTGATCCATTTGAATTTTACAGCATCATCTCTCCTCCGTGCACAATTCCAAATGGAGAGGCGTACTCTGTGCATCAGGCAGAAAATACACTCTTTCCTTGTAGTGGCAGACAGCACTTAGTACCTCATTGAAATTCAAATCTGCTGACGTGTTTTCATTTCTTTGGGGATGATTTGAACATCATTTCATTTGGTACTTTATAATATTACATCTTATCTTCACCGTCCTTATTTCTTTTACTTTCTTAAATTTTACACATTTTTAAATGTCATTGCTTTGGTGACTGCCATCATAATGGACACTTCACTTTTTTTTTGGTGATGATATAATACATGCCAGTTGTCTTCCATTTCCCAGACAGTTAGTTCTGCAATCCTTGATCATGAACCCTGAAATACACTGTTTCCTTTTCTAATGTTGCAAGTAACACAAAATGTCATGAATGCCTGAGGCCAAAAGGCAGGTGTCTCTTGCTAGTTCTTCTTTACTTTTCCCCTTCGGGACAGTGCACATTTTAAATCTCTCCTGTTTTGTGTAGAATAGATTGCACCAGAGGGAAATCTCTATAAATCTCTCTAATAACTGCATATCGAGGCTCACCATCAATGATACCAATCGCCTGCAGTGACTGCAGACCCTTCATCATCATTAACAGTAGTCTGCAACAGTGAGTTTCTTTTTCATTTGCGGTTGATGCTTCTAGATCAATGCTCCTGAATGCTTTCTATTTTATTCTCCTAAAAAGTGTTTTAAAAAGAAATCGAGATGATATTAATAACATAGATACAAAATATACAAAAATAATCTCCGGAATATGTGTGTGTGTATGTGTGTATTTTGCAGACCACTGAGTGACAAACACGAGAAAAACTTCCTTTGGAGTAGATGTACCTTTTGGTCTTTTGTAGCTTTCAATATGTCTTTCCTCCCTGAGTGCGTCTCTGAAAGCTAGAGCTTTTAGCACATGTCTTTAGCTTAAAAAAGTTGTCTAAGGAATACACATTTAAGATAGAGAAAGCCTCCAAAACCCAACTGGATATAGCAAACAAGTTGAGGCAATGACAGAGGCAGTAGGGAGATATTGAAAGCAGAGTGCTTAGGGATGCCTGAGTGGCTCAGTCGGTTAAGGTTCTGCCTTCGGCTCAGGTCATGATCCCAGAGTCCTGGGATCGAGTCCTGGGATTGAGCCCCACATTGGGCTCCTTGCTCAGCGGGGTGCCTGCTTCTCCCTCTGCCTGCCACTCCCCCTGCTTGTGCCCACACATGTTCTCTCTCTCTCTGACAAACAAATAAAATCTTTAAAAAAAAAAATCAGGGTGCTTGATTTGCTTCTTTAAGTGTGGCATAAGACAAAGAATGCTAGATCTGCCCAGAGACATCAAAACTCTCCCAGTCCTTTGAGTGTGGGCAAGTTAATTAATGTCTTCGATGCTCAGCTTCTTCATCCACAAGTAAATCAGTAATGTGTATGTGTCACTGTTACAGATTCAAAATGAGCCTCTGAAAATTTATTGATTACAGGGAAACTTCCAAAATATTTACATTTGTTCATAGTCCATGTACATCAAGCTGAGCAAATAAAAGTAAAAACAATAAAATAGTATTAGGGAAAATGGTATTAGGAGCCAAAGGGAAAAAGCAATTCGGTTGAATTTGGCTTTTCCAAGAAGATAAGGTAAAACCAAAATATGTCTTTGTGTGGTTTTCATTAAAAAAACAACCGTGAAAACCAGACTCTGTTTGTGCCTGTGTGTATACAAGTTAAGTAGATACATATGGCATTAAATGTTACAGAATTTATTGTGCAAAATCTTAGAAAAGACATTAGTATAATGGGTAATGTCTGAATCTGCAATTTTGCTGAAGATGGGGAAATTTTCTTCATGTGGCTGTTTTGTATAATAACCTTTGATAAAAGACAAAGGCACAGCCTTCCACGGCAACTTAATTAAGGCACTTTTATGGAGGTACTAAAGCCTGAGTAGCCCAGACATGAGGGTTTTGTGTGTGTGTGTGTGTGTGTGTGTGTGTGTGTGTGTGTGTGTTTTAAAGATTTGATTTATTTGACAGAAAGAGAGACAGTGAGAGCGGGAACACAAGCAGGGTCAGAGGGAGAAGCAGGCTTCCCATCAGGCAGGGAGCCCGATGCGGGGCTCAATCTCAGGACCCTGGGATCATGACCTGAGCCGAAGGCAGACGCTTAACGACTGAGCCACCCAGGCGCCCCCAGACATGAGGTTTGAACTGTCTGTAGGGATGGAGTTTGGTGGACCTGTAGCTGTGGTGTCATATGTTCCAACATCGTTTTGAGTCTCTGTTTCTACCTATGCTGCTTTACCTCTTATTCAATTTCTGTCTGAGTAAGTTGGGCAGGAAGTGTAGTATGCACCATATGTGCTTCCTTATCAGTAAATGATTTATCACTCACTCCCTCAGTTGCTATAAAAACTGTATTTCGGGGCGCCTGGGTGGCTCAGGTGGTTGAGCATCTGCCTTCAGCTCGGGTCATGATCTCCTGGTCCTGGGATCAAGCCCCACACTGGGCTTCTGGCTCAGCGGGGAGTCTCCTTCTGCCTCTCCCTCTGCCTCCTCCCCTCTGCTCGTGCTCTCTCTCTGTCTCTCTCTGTCAAATGAATACATAAAATCCTTAAAATAAACTGTATTTCTATCTTCATTTTCTTGTAAACATTTAAACAATCAACTCTAAGATTATTGAATCCCCTTTTTAAGACAATTGCTAAAATTTTGTGACCCTAAGTCTTGCAAATTTTGGAAATCAACAGTTCACGTTAACTTGCTTCTTAACACCAAAATGTGGACAGAGGTATGAAACTGACCTACAAGCCAACAGGTGGCTGACAGGTCTGTCAATGAGGGGAGACTGTCTGGGTAAGAACTTCCTGGATTAAGTGGTCTCAGGGTTACCACTGAAGAGATCTAGCAAGTCAACACCATACCAGAGGCCCTTCACCCCTAAAGCCCTATGCCAAATTATGAACCCGCTGGAAATCATAATACCATAGGCAATTTCTTGATCCACATCCCAGAAGTCTGGAGGAGTAGGAGAAAAACATAAACCCTTTCTTCCCAGGGGAGCCGGAGAACGATGTCTTTCTTCAATCCTGATAGGCTTAATGCAGTCACATTTAACTTATATCCTCTCACTTAAGTAACTTATTTTATGTATGTAGAAGTCATCTAGACATGTTTCCTTGGAGGTTACTTGACAACTTGTTCCAATGATGACGTTTTTCTGACCTTGGCTTTTATTTTTTTCCATTTCAGAATCACTTGGGAGACTACCATGAGACATTTTAATTTGGGCTATAACTGTTCTCATTCTGTCACACCCCCGGCATATGGCAGATGTGCCGCTGAATGACCTCGCTTTCGGTTCAATCTTTTTAAGAAGAAAAAGTAAAAAATTTTACATTCACAGCTAATCTGTCCATCAGTAACAAAGAAGTCACATTATATTTTTAAAAATATATCTTCAAGCAGAACTCTACCCTTTATTTTTTCTCATATTATTGAAGTATTGTCTCAATTAGAGATAGTTCTCTAAACTATTTTAATGTATGGCATATTAGACATATCTTAAAGATATTATTGAGGTTAAAATTTGGTGAAGCTCAAATTTCAAAATACTATTATCTTTTGGAGAATTCTTGTTACTATTTCCCATAAAGTTATCCATTTGTAGGTATCATTTAAATTGTCTTTGCTTTGGTTATTATCAATACTACTACCTTTTGAATTCACAAAAGAATACCAGATGAAATTGTTCAGCAAATGAAACTGTTTATTAGACTTACTATAATATGGGAGAGTGCACCTGAATAATCTTAGCAGTTTCTCAATGCAAGAAAATTTGGAGAAAGTATTTGTGTGGTTGGGAGGCTGGGCTGGGTGGTCTTGAGGTGGAGCTTGCTGGGTGGGGTGTTGTGTGGAATCAGGCAGAGTTCAGGGCATGAAACCAGGACACAGAACAGCATCTTGAGTGGAATTTTGGTCCCACACTCTTCGCTTACTTGACAGTTGTTTTAATTGATTCACCATCTTATCTTCCAGAAACAAGTAAATATTTCTTGAGGTGAACACTCAGTTCTTTTAATTTGATTTTAATATACTTTATATGTATGTGCTTGGACATACACAAGTATAATATAAATCAGATAGATGAGAATTTAACTTTGAACTTCAGCCTAAAATACTAACTTTCTTAGCATATTAAATAAATATAAATGAGTCTCATTGAATTTACTACTTTAATAAACTGTAACAATTTCCTTAAGAAACCAACCATATTATTTCGTATACATGATCATGATTCTTTAAACATCTTATCTAATATTGTTTTAACTATTTATATTTTTTCCAACTTTAACCAAAGTACACAACACAAAAGAAAACTAGAAGATAGGAAACAGGAATTATCTAACTGTCTTTCCATAAGCATACATTTTATATCACTTTAACAAATTTAAGGCTACAAATGAACAACTGGACATGTGGGGGGGTAGTGTTATTATTTAAAGACACTTCACATCATGTTAACTTGTAACCATTCTATGTCTAAAAATAAGCAAAGGGTTAAAAATTGTTCAATCACCAGTGTTTATGTATTTTCCCTTGTTAGAGTTTATCTAGGTATACAAAGCTTTGTTTTATTAATTACTATAATTTAATGCTATTTTACAGTCTTGAAGTTGAATAGAGATCTAAAAATTATAATTTAATCTAATGCATTTGTCCTTTGTACAGGAAGGGTTATAAACATTTATAAGATCAACTCCTTTGAGATACTTAGTTTTACAGTTTGATTCAGAGAAGCACATTTTTTTAAGTCTTGTAATCCTGAACAATTTGTGAAAATAATGATAACTTACCAGACCCATAGAAATAAAGTCTGAATTGTAAAAGCTTAACTCATGAGAAATTAAACCAAGTTCTTTTATATTAGACTGACATTATTTTTATATGGGGATAAAATGAGAGAATGAAACATCAAGTTTTTGTGCCAAAAATCAAGTCACTTTTATCTGCCCAAATATTTTCTTATTTTTACAGATCCATATAAACTGTTTAAATATGAATAAATGTATGTGTCCACATGTCAAAATATTTTCAAGAGCTCTTGAATTAAAGCTCTAAGTTACAGAGGCCAAAGTCATTACCCCAAATTACAATCCATCTCTATCCTGTTCCCTAAGATTAAAAAAATAAATAAATAAATAAAGGAAAAGGGGGTAAGAATTGAAGGGCGAGATCTCTTATGTTGAGTATGTGACTTCTCTTTTACGTGCTTCTCAAATGAACTGTGCTATTTATGTTAAGGTTTCCCCAAGTGGCCAGTGAGATTTCTTATTGTCCTGGCTGGCATGATCCCTGTTGGGTCATACACACATAGGTTAAGACATGAAGGGGCTGGTGTTTGGACTACGGGGCCAAAGAGTGAACACCCATGGAAACAGCCATCGCTCGTAACAAAAACCCTTGTGCAAAGGATATATCTCCAGGACGTGAACAAAGACTAGCCCTGTCTGTTGAAGACACGTTCTTGTATCAAGATGGTAGATAAAATTAAATGAAGCTGTTCGTGGTGACACCTCAGGCTGGAGAAAGCTATTTTGTTATATTGAAAAGGTGACTCAAACTAAGTTTGTCCTCAAAAGAGGCGAACTGAATGGGACCTGAAGTCACCAGCTCTTTGGACATGCTGGAGACAAGGATCTACTCTTTCTGCTGAACTTTCTCTTAGAGGCTCATTGAAGGAAGCACCAAAGACAGTGATGCATAAGAAGGAACAAAACCCACAAATAAAACTTGGACAGATTTCTGTAGAGAGGTGGGTTACAAAACAAGTTTTCCCCAAAGAAAAGAGTTTTCACACCACTTCAGTTAATTAAAAGAAATCCTCATTTGAGAGCCTGAAGAAAGGAAATTTGAGGTCAGAGAAAATGCAAGGCACACCTGACCACGTGGTCACAGGGATGCCATGGCAGTTCCATGCACCTCAGGGAATGGAGTGGAGTCTGAGGAAAGGGTCGGAACTGCACATTAAGGGTGTCTGTCTCTGATCATAGTGTCTGTCTCTGATCTCTGTAATAATCAACCATCAATTTCTCAAAAGATCACCAGAGAAACGTGTCGATCCAGAAAATGTTGTTAGATATATTGTAGTAAGGAAGAACACCACTTTGCTAAAGTCTTTGTATGATCTCAGAACAGGAGAATTCAGGGAGGGTATTCACAGGGTTTTAGGCCTCACCTTGGATGATTTTAAAGCAGTTTGGGATGTGACAGAGTTTGGGATATAATAGATTTGGATTGGTGGGCCCAGGAATGCAAACTTCTTGAAGGGCCCTCGAGAGCAAGCTGTGTTGTTTCTTTCACATCTTATCTTCTAGCATTTCCCAGAGCAGGTGGCTGGTGTTTCACCCAGGCTGGTACTGTTTGGCAGAAGGACAGGAAAATATGCCTGGCCCCAGAATCCTTTGCTCATACCTCTAAGTATCTACCGTGCACCTACTACATATTAGGCACGGTGGTATACAAAGCTAAACATATTGCAATTTAGTGACCAAGTGACCATCTAGGGAATGTGATATGTGAATAAAAATAATGATAGTTCTGGAAAATGTATGGTAGATACCACACATGCTATATAAACTAAATACTAAGGTGTTTTATTTCCCCTTATAAAATTTCTGTTACATTAGAGCAACCGCTATTTGTAAATTTATTTGGGGAGAGTAACAAAACATTGATGAGATTTGATGATGTGTAATTCAAAAATAATGTCTGTAATACTTAGGGAAAAAGTATTGGGAAAGATTTCTTAGAGATCACAGTTTTTTCATAAATATATTTGTGTGAGGTGGGGCTTTACAATACCTTTGTATCAAAAGGTATATCACTTTTGCTTCTAATCTTATAGAAATGTAATACATAAAATTTTAATTTATTAAATATTTTATTAATTTAGCTTAGGTGAACCAATATAAAAGTAATAATTCCATGTGACTTAAAACAAATTATCCCTGGGGCACCTGGGTGGCTCAGTCGGTTAATCAGCTGCCTTTAGCTCAGGTTATGATCCCAGGGTCCTGGGATCAAGTCAATTCTGTGTCAGGCTCCCTGCTCAGCATGGAGTCTGCTTCTCCCTCTGCCCCTCACCCTGCTCATGCTTGCTCGCTCTCACTCTCTTTCAAATAAATAAATAAAATCTTAAAAAAATATATATCACCTACAAAAAAAAATAGTGCCTTATCTTTTTTTTTTTAATCACATTTTATGGTTCAGAAGATCCTAACAGCTTTTGAAGAATGATAATGAGGCACTATCCTCTTGGGAATTATACCTTTGAGAACATTTTACTTCCTCATGGACCCATGAGGGGAAAAACTGGTGCTCTGAAGCAATCTCAATAATTTCCATTTTATGCAAATGAATAACGGAAAATCTTACAAGAAAGATTGCTCTACCAGTTGCAATGCCAGACTATGCTATAATTTAAGTTGAAAATTAAAATACAAAGTGTGTGTGCGTGGGGGACACATTTGAAGAACACCAGAAATAGTGTATTTCTAGAATATTAAAATGCAAAGAGATCTCAGACATTATCTCTTCTAATCCTTATCTCACAAACTGTATTCAATAGCCTACTGGTGGCTCAGTTTAACTGACTCATCAAAAGTCTAGCATCAGCTCTTCCCAACCCTGAAGGGGCACCAAGACCCCCTAACCAGCAAGTTGCCTGTTCTTTTTCAAAACAAAGTGCGTTTTGGGGTGCCTGGGTGGCATAGTCAGTAAAGTACATGACTCTTAGTTTTGGCTCAGGTCATGATCTCAGGGTCGTGTAATCAAGCCCCTTCACAGGGTCCGTGTTGAGCACAGAGTCTGCTAAACTTTCTCTCTCCCTCACCCTCTGCCCCTCCCCCTGTGCTCTCTCTCTCTTTCTCTAAAATAAATAAATATTTAAGAAAAACGTAGTTTTTGCTTTTATTCCTAAACAGGCGTTTATGCTTCTAATTCTGCTCTATACTTCTCCAGTCTCTATGCCATGGGATAAGTCTAACCGAAAAACATTCTCCTATGCATCTCCGTGTGCATTGTTCCCATATTTGCACAAGTGACCCAAGAACACAGACCTCTAGAGAGAGGAAGATCATGACCATGTACATGTGGATAGAATGGCTCTCCTTCTACAAACTCCATTGGCATTTAAAATAAACAGACCTATAAACATGTGGATATGAGATATGTCTACTTTACAAACAACCTAGGCATGGCCTTCGAGTTCCAAACTCACATGTCTAAGCTCCTACTTAAAGTCGCTCCCCCTGGAACATCCCCAGCTGTGATCTTCACACCCTCCAGCCAAAGCTGGCTCTCCTCCCATCCTCTCTACTGGTCATGGGTGCCAAACACCTTTCATTCCCTAAGACCGAATACAGGGCCATCCCTCATCATTTCTAATGCACCAAAGCAGTGCCCATTTCATCAAAAATAAATAAATGAATAAAAAAGATCTTCAGGTGTCCTTCACAACATTTCCTTCACCAAGACTCTATGGCAAGCTCTCCCCTCTCTCTGGACAACAGCAGTAATGACCAAACTACCCTCTCCTCACCCAACCTTTTCCTTGGTTCTTTACAAAGGAGCCAAAATGATTGTTTCAATATTTAAATATGTGGTTATAGCTGACTCTCTTCACCTGAACTCATCGCATGTAACAGCTTCCTTTTCTTGAAGAAAGACTGCAACAACGTACACGCAGATCTGCCCGGTCTGGCTGCTGCCGCCTTACCACGCATCTCAGGCCACACTCTCTGGGCCTTCGGGCCTCCTTTGTCTTCCTAGTTCCACTTGCCTTCACGTTGACCAGAGCTCTCTCCCTTGCTTCCGGCCCCCATTTTATCTGCTACTCCTCCGCCACCTCTTAGTTCAAAGATCACGTCCTCTTGAGAGTCACAATTTTATCCTTATTTGATCAATATAGACCTCACTTTCTAGAAAGGAGACTTCCTGACTTTCCTTTTCTACTTTTATGCATCATTTATTGTCCACGCATAGTGTTTAGTGCAGGGTCTGCGACCAAGTAGGTGCACACACATGCACACACATAGGTAGGGGTGAGTGTGTGTGAGAACAAATGTACCAACCCAAGCTTCCTTGACCAAGATGAGGACATACTGAAATCAACACCAACTTACGTAGAGTTTTTCCTCATAATCAGGTTATTTGGCAGTAGAAGTTAATTACTCTCATTCAGTATTAAGAAAAACTAGTGAATGAACCCTAATTACTAACTTTTTCATAATTAACAACTATTACGTGTTCTTAGAGATCTAATCTACAAACTGATAACATCTTAGTTTCTGTTTGTCATCCTGATCCTATAATCAAAACTCTTTATTTTACTCTATTTTTAAGTGAGTATAAATTTTACCTTTCCAAAATGGAAGATATGTCTCAAGATCAGTAAGAAGTCAGATCTCAAAAGGTGATTTATACGTTCAATGAGATCCCAGAAAAAATACTAGTAATTTGATTGAGCAACACAAGTTGATACTAAAGTTCATATGGAAAAATAAATACATAAGAATATCAAAGAAAGCCCTGAAAAGGAAGAGCTTGAAAACTGATTAACCCAGCAGATATTAATAGACACAGAAATAAAGTATATTATGTAGGTGATAACTCAAAATACTGAGGTAAATATGAACTTCTTACCAATGATCCTGGATGAACCAGATAGCCATTTGGGAAAAAATATAATAAAATTCACTCCTCACCCAATACACACAAATGAACTTGAAATTCATTGATAATATAAATGTGAAACATGACACAAGAACTAACAGAAAAAGATAAATTCTTTGTAGAAAGGTCAAAATGAAAAAAGACATTCTAACCATGATATAAAACCATAACAAAAATTGATACATCTTACATTAAAAGCAATTGCTGAGGGAAAAATATCATAAAGAGTCAAAAGACAAATGACAAACTCAGAGGAAAAAAATATGTGTAAAGAGAGCAAATGATAAAACACTAGGACAAAATGCTAACAATTAATGTATTTAGGTAAAAAAAATGTTCAGACATTCTTGGTACTATTATTATACTTTCTGTAAGCTACAGATTATTTCCAAGATATGACTTAAACATTTAAGATAAACAAAAATTTCTCGTTATGAAAATGTTCAGTTCATATCAAAACAACTGCACATATGGGGTAAACCCACATGAAAACCCTATTGATGTATGTAGTGACAAGTCTCAAAGAAAGTCTATACATCTTTAAAATTAACATGCTCCTAAAGAAAGTTAGATTTATTTTCTCATTTCTGAAAAGACTGTGAAAACACTAATAAGAAAATCTAGGCAGATTCTATTTGGACATGTAATAAATGGCTTGTGGGGATGGCAACAGAGACAGGAAAAAAGAGGAAAAAAGACAGGGAATGTGGTCAAAGCAAAAGTTGTACCAAGCAAATTTAAAGAGGCAAGGAAGACTTTACACAAGGCCATTGTAATAGGGGAGACTAGAACTCGGTCTGGCTCAAATTCCCTGAAAAAAAAAAAAAAAAAGGCTGGGTAGTTTCTAAGAGCCAGGGTAGGGGAATCTTAGGCCATCTGAGTTTTCTACTCGAAGGAAAAGTAAACTTTCTCATATTCCATCACAGAAGGTGGTTTTACAAGTCAGAGCATGGGGTGTTCATCAAACTGGCACCTACCTTACCACACAGAATAAAATGAGTGTGCCATCTTCCTTCTTGATGATGACATTTCAAAGGGCATCCCCCTGGTCACTGGAAAAGACATTCCCTGGGTCTTAAGGCTGGCAAAAGATTTTTTTAAAAAAGATTGATTTATTTATTTTAGAGACAGAGAGTGCATGAGCAGGGGGAGGGCCAGAGGGAGCGGGAGGGGAAGCAGACTCCCAGCTGAGGGGAGAGCCCAACGTGGGGCTTGATCTCAAGACCCTGAGATCACGACCTGAGCCAGAACCAAGAGTCAGATGCTTAAACGACTTAGCCACCCAGGCACCCCGGCAAAAGATTTTTTAAAAGATTTTCATTGCAATGGCACAGAGGAAGAATTTACAAGTTCTCTAAAGTAAATGCTCCCAGAAAAGGGGTGTCAGGGCCTGGAGTCAGGGAGAAACTGGTCTAAAGTTTAGTCAAGCCGAAGGGGAACCAAGAGGGTTCGGTGTTGCTGGAAAGTCAGGAAGCTAAATATTCATTTATTTATTTATACTTGTTCCAAGGAACACTGAGGATCACCCGGATCTATTTCTCCAGTTCTGCCTGTGGTGCAGATGGCAGTGGGAATACTCCACGGTATTATGAGAATAACTGTGTTGTGACATTCATGACAGGGTTTCCCCTCTTTTCATATTTTATCTTAATTGGTAGTCATGCTCCTTGAATTTGCCTTCTTCAAGGACTATTCTGTAACACTGTGTCCAGAGGTAATGTAGTTAAAGATTTTATTTCTTGGCATTAATGGACAAAGTTGCATAAAATTTAGGAGGTAGTATGTTAGAAACATCTTTAAAAAGCATTTGTAGAAAAAAAACATTATAAATTACGTAACAAATATATACAAAACAAGTCATTTAAGTGGAAAATAAGATACTATTTTGGTTTTAAATATGATCTCACTGGTTCTAACATCCTGAATGGTATGAGGCTTATCCAATATCTCTATAGTAAATTTCCAAAGAAAACCCTGGAAGTCAAGATTCAGATGGGTCATTAGTTTATAGATCAAATACATACAAAAAAATTTTTTGACTTGATTCCATTACCTGAAAATATAAGACCTTATACAATTACTCATAGTCCAATTATAATCCCTATCAAACAAGTATGTGAAAATACACAATGTAATTGCTATACGTACTACTAAAAATTGTAAAAATAACATCTAAACATGTAGAGTATATGCATGCACCATGCATTTTCCTCAGGGTATTGATATATAATTTCATTTACTCTCATGCAAAAAATATGATAGGTGTCTTTATTAATCCCATTTCATAGGTGATAAATATTGGTCAGTGAGAGGTTATAAAACCTATAAAAATCATACCTAATAAGTGATGAGACAAGTAGGGTAATAACAATCACTTCTCTTTTAAGAAAATGAGTGATTTAGACACATTTCTACAAATTACATTTGTCTTATGAGCACATATACTATATACTTCCTTTATGCTGTTTTCAAAGAGAAACGTATGATTGATTAACAGAACAATTAAGATATTAAGAAACTAATGATGTACTATATGTTGGCTAATTGAATTTAAATAAATTAAAAAAAAAAGATACTAAGGTCCTCCATACAGAACAAGAATACCCATCCCTTATATAATAAGTAATTTGATACGGTTTTTATTGATTTGTTTCTTTTACATGAAATTGATACAAACCAAGTTATTTAATTCAAAAATTATGAAATTAAAAGCATTAATAAGTGATTATAAGTTACTGAATTTTTTAAGGATATACAGAGCATTTCTAACAGTAAATTGATCAGTGAAACAACTGTATTTTACTTGATAGATTTTATGGCAAGATCTTTATAAAGGTTATAAAAACAAGCAATTTCTATTTCTCCTGTAAGTTTTTAAGTGATACATTAGTTTGTAAAATCCCACTTGACTATAGAAAAACTATAAGAAATTCTCTTTGAAATATGATACTACTACTTTTGCAAAATAATTAAAAGCATGAAACAGAATGAAAATAAAACCAAAAAATTAGCAATTCACTATTTGTCCAATGTCAGTTAGGAAATGAAAGATAATTTTTCAAAATCAAGGTTTAAAGAGCAATCTATATTTTTTCCTTTTTTTTGGATTTTGAAGATTGAGCAGCTTCTGTATGATAGCTAAAATATGGACTTGTTTTATAAAATAGATATAAAAAAGTATTTTAATTATTAAAATTATACAATAAAAGAAAAATTCTAAAAAAAGAAAAATTCTAGCAATAGCATATTAGAATCAGTAATCTCATGAAAACATTATTATCAATTTTTATATCTTTACTTAATAACTGTTTCTTATTGATGAAATAATTCAATGAATTAATATAAACAAATGGCTGAAAATAACACCTCTCATAGTAAACATTCAGTCTTAGCCATTATTAGCTAATAGCTATTATCACCACCATCGTTTTTACTAACAGTTATAACCAAAACTGACTATAGGTCATAGAGTTGAATACATTTTAAAATATTATGTTTATTTAATTCTGTATTGGTCCAAAATATAGGTAATAGTTTATTTAACTGCTCCTGTGTTTTTGCTCTTAAACCTGGGTCATCAGATCCGCTTTGTATGATTTGCAAAAACAACATGATCAGATCAGCTAAGCAAAACATAAAGTCAACCGGACTATTTCTCATTATCATCAAGGTAAATTTCTCTGTGGCAAGAAATTTTCCATTTTGATAAAAATGAGCAAAATTATGAACATTCTTCTGCTGCTTCCCACTATCTTCAAAGTGCAGACAAAATTGTAGACATTTTCCTCCTGCTTCCCCACTAACTTCTACATTATGTTCCATTAAGATTCTACCTCATGTGGACACCCCAGAAAACACTCTTTCATGATGATCTAAATTCCTGTAAATTCCATGGTCTCTATCTCCCTGATCACATGCCCAGGTGGATGTGAAGCATTGTTTGTTGACAATGCTATTTGACTATCCCCTCAGTTAAATCACATGTGCCTATGAAACAAAGATGACTAGGTATTTCTTTATATCCCCCACCGCACTTGTTTTCATATTATGTTTGAATTTTTAATACATCTATAAATTAATTAACAAAAGTAAATCAATGATTAATGAAGTGCAATAATTATTAATACATTACAATTTGTTCCAGTCTATGCTCTACTTTTAGAAGGGGTAGAAAATATGGCATTTGGATTTTATTTTATTTTATTTTTAAAGATTTTATTTATTTATTTGAGAGAGAGTGAAAGAGAGCACAGGGAGGGAGAGGAGAAGCAGACTCCCCGCTGAGCAGAGAGCCCAACGTGGTGCGGGGCTTAATCCCAGGACCTGGAGCTCATGACCTGAGCCAAAGGCAGATGCTTAACCAACTGAGCCACCAGGCGCTCCCCACATTTGGATATTCGAGCTCATCAGTGGTTTCAGTGGATGTTGACTCTGGGTAAGAAAAGTTTGTGCAGGTACACCAGCACTTCAGGGAAATGTGCTAGAAAACAGGGGTCAATGTTATAAAGCAATTGTAGGCTTAATAGAAAACTACTCTCCAAATCCTGACATTTGGATTCAGAGAATTTTAAGTAAAAAGTACAGCTGAATCTTAGTTCTGCTGCAAAGAGAGAAACAAAGATATTTTAAAATAAAAATATTCCAAAAGAGTGACAAAAGTAAAAAGAGTCATTCTGTCAGGCATTTTCCCCACTGAGCATATGAAAGGCACGTCGTTGGGCCACACTTTAGGACCTAGAGTGAAAGGACTCAGAGCAGAAGTGCACCCACCTCTCACCAGCTTTACTGTATCTATGGCAGCGACATAAGTCGGCTTCCTTAGCAACCACTTTGGAAACCACTTGTCTCCCATTCTGAATCATTGTTTAGATAGGGCCATTCTCACTCCCATGGTCGCACCTGGGAGCCCAGTCACTTCAGCAGTTAGTATGTGGCACATCATCAGTTGAAGAGAATTTTACCAGAGGATTTTGCCACTGGTATTTAGAAAAAGATGCTTTATTCATCCTGCCTTGCTAAGTGGGAAGGAGGTAAGGTGGGAATTGCCAGTGGCCATTTTTTTACATCACTGTGAAGGGCCCTGCTTGAGAATAAAGCCAGTCCTTAGGACAGGGAAGTCTAAAGAGGGAGGAGAGAGAGGGGAGGGAGGAAAATAGAAAGTAGGGGAGGAGGGGCAGAGAGAGAGGAGGGAATAGATAAATGACAGAGAGACAGATGATGGGAAGGAAGGAAGGAAGGAAGGAAGGAAGGAAGGAAGGAAGAAAGAAAGAAAGAAAGAAAGAAAGAAAGAAAGAAAGAAAGAAAGAAAGAAAGAAAGAAAGAAAGAAAGAAAGAAAGAAAGAAAGAAAGAAAAGAAAAGAAAAGAAGGAAGGAAGAAAGAAAGAGAGTCCTTTTTTATACAGAGGATTTTAGAAAAGTGTATTAATGAGAAAAAACAAAGATAATGATGGCCCATGATGAAGAAGATAAAGGAGAACCACAGCCAACCTACTATGGATTTGCAGTTTCAGCAAGAAATAAGCTCTTGTTGTAAGGGTTGAGATTTCAGACGTTTTTTAGCCACAATAAAGCCTAACCTATCATAGTATCATGTATCTATGGCTGAAATAATCCTAATTTGGAAAGAAAAAAGAAAAAGAAAGAAAAAAGAATCCTGGTTTGGGTTTCAAGGGCCTGGGTAAGTTTGGAAGTTTAGGGAGTTAAAGATAATATAAATATATGAAACAAAGTCATTAAAAATCATCAGTGTTTTGAAGCATTAAACAGAGAGCACTGGAGAGAATGTGAAAGTTTGCAAAACACCAAAGATGCACGGTTAAAAGGAACAGAGACCACATACAAAGCCTGTAAGAGATAGGAAATCTAAATAAAACCGATTTGGATTTTTATGGTTTTATTTTTTACTCTCTTCCCCTATGAACCTCTGTTTTGTTTCTTAAATTCCACATATGAGTGAGAGCATGTGATAATTGTCTTTCTCCAATTGACTTATTTTGCTTAGCATAAGAGACTCTTAATCATAGGAAACACACTGAGGGTTGCTGGAGGGGAGGTGGGTGGGAGAATGAGGTCACTGGGTGGTGGGCATTAAGGAGGGCACGTGATGTGATGAGCACTGGGTGTTTTATGCAACTGATGAATCACTGAACTCTACCTCTGAAACTAATAATACACTACATGTCAATTAATTAAATTTAAATTTTAAAAAAAAGAAAAATAAACGATTTGGATTTTTATCCTGCTAAGAAGTATGTGTCAGAGAGACACTGGGGTGATTTTTTTCTGTCAATGCAGAACTTGAGAAAAGGTAAGACATTAGTCTTATAACATGGATTTCCTAAACACCTGGGGAGAGGTCATCATTAAAGAAGGGGTGTAGGGAAGGGTAACATTGAAAGGAGATGTTAACAAGAGTAGAGAACTCAGAAAGTGGCTGAAGAGTCATCAAGAATTAGGTGTGGCCTCGGCGCTTATTCCTTGTCAGAGTCAAGTTGTATATGGTGAGAATATTACTGAACTGGCAGGAGCAGGCCTGCACAGCTCCTGGGTGAATGAGACCTAACACTTAGACACCTCAGCACATCACCCATCCATCCACTGGTTTTAGGAAATGCACAGAATGAAGCCCATATTCTTCTGAGCAAGGAAAACAGCACTACAGATGAAGCACAAGGACAAAATGCTTCAGGGGGAGAAGGAAAATCAGGTAATCAATGTGCAATTTTCAAGGATGCAGCTACTGTATTTTAACATGGGAGGGAGTTGTAATTGGACATCGATATACTTTTCAGGGTACAAGCCGCAGACTATGGAGTAGGCAATAATCCTTGAAGAAATTGTTGGAATGACGGTTGTGGCATGTAAAGAACGACAGCTATGCCACCTTTTAAAAAGTTGTGTTCACCTGTGAGTCTAGATCCATCTCACAAGGCAATTGCCTGTCTGGAGATATTTCTTATACAGTAGCATTGTAATGCAGTAATCAATCAAAAATGTGTAACTGTTGACAGCCCAACACCTGTGTTTTTAATGTTTGCATTCAAAATCGGAGGCACAATGTCAGTAAGAATATCTTGAGTGGGTTACACTTAACCATTGGGTTACTTTACATGCTGCCCCTGTGACTAGTCACAGAGTATGCAGTATGGAATTGCTTACAAGCTACAGAATGGCTGATAAAAATGGAGGTGATTAGAATAAACATTCAACTCTTCACCATTTTAAAACATTTTGAATCTTATATGAATTAGGCATGAGGTTTCACTTGAAATTCACATCGGGCATTTGCAGAATCAAGTAACTGACTTTGCCTTGTGATGGGGAAATATTTTAATATATACAAGACGGCTATTAAAAGAAAGTTTTTGGAACTATCTTAGCATCATTCTAACAGTTAAAAATTAAGTTCAAAGGAATTCAGACTGCCAAAATATAGAAGCAATCCCAGAATGAAATAAAACAACCTAAATGCTTCACCATTCACTAGCCATAATCAGAAACAAAATGACACAAAATATCACAAATGAGATAATTAAGACATGACTTTCTATGGATGATAAAATTTCTAAATTGCAACCAAATCTAATTTTGTTCATTTTCTAATCTCTGCTCTAGATGTCTGCATGAAGCAGAGAGAAAATTGGTGATTTATTAGAATTAAATAGGAAATAACTCAATTTCTGATGGTATCAGAATTTACACAGATGCTCCAGGAAATAACAAATACCTCTGAACATCAGCAATGTTGACTTAGATCTTCTCATTACAGTGAGCCATCACTGGGTAAGTAGACCATTCTTCTAAACATCCTTCTCTCCTGCAGTAAGCAGGGAGCCTTACACCTTACACTGAGAGACAAAGATACAGAGACAGAGAGAAGAAGAGAGATGAGCAAAATCCAAGAAGGACCTCAAGTCCACAGATCCACCCAGCTACAGAGAACCTATCAGAAGTATGGTTCACATATTTGGTCTTCCCCAAGGTTCTAGACTCTGCCTGGGTCTGACTACTCTTAAAATAGAGAAAGAGTAAGGAAGATGAGTTTGGGTTTTTTAAGACAGAATGACTATAATTGCCACCAAAATACTGGTTGAGCAGTAAATAATCAAGTTAGATTTTATCTTACTCTCTATAAGAAGGAAACCAGGATAAAGTAATAAAGGATCTATTAGTAAAATGGGTAGAAATGTCCCTTCTCCCTATACTAAGCATTATTATTCCATTTAGTAGATGCAGAACCAGAGGCTCAAACTGTTAATGCAAATTTCAGAAGACCAGAGTAAGCAGCGGAATTACTTCCAAACAAAGGCCTTCCTACCTCCTGATCTTTCTATCATGCCAGAGAAAGATCTGTGAGAAGAACAGAAAGATCTCTCCTACCATGTCTCTAAGTTGATTATACCATTGCTAAAATCAAAACACCAATTTGGGAAATAACCTAACACATGGAAGTAGAGGGAACACACATAAAATGATGAATATCAAGCATGCTGAAGAATCAAAAAACTTTGTCACACGAAAATAAGTGAAGATTCACTAAAATCAGTAAAACATTCTCTAAAATTCTTTTGAAATAGTATGAAAATGGGCTTTCACTTTTTTTAATAATATGATATAATAACAAAATGTTAAAATGGGAACATGGAGTAGACATGCCTCTCCCTATTCCTCCCACTATGTCAACTAAAAAGCCTGAACGTCAACTGTAAAAGAAACATAAGAAGACTCTGAAAGATGGAGGAAAAGCAAAAACACAATTCATAAAATGAATAATTGATAAGCCGTATTTTAGCAAAGTTAATCACCACTATTCTGTGGGAGCTCATGTTAAGAGGATAAAATGACAACCTACAGACTAGGAAAAATGATTTGCAAACCACATATGCGACAAAGTGCTAGTATCTGGAATATAGGAGGAAAAACACTTCCAAATTCAACAGTAAAAAAAAAAAAAAATCCAATTAGAATATGGGCCAAAGTCATAAATAGGCATTTCATAGAAGATACAGATGGCAGAGATACACATGAAAAATGCTAAAAATCATTACCTGGTAAGAAAACACAAATTAAGACTACAATGACATATCACTACACATCTACCAGAATGGCTAACATGAAAAATATTGGTAATACCAAATACTGATGTGGGGCATCTAGCTCACTCCTATACCACTTTCTCGAGTGTAAAATGGTATAGCCATGGTGGGAAATGCCTCAGCAGCTTTTCTTTCTTTTCTTTCTTTCTTTCTTTCCTTCTTTCTTTCTTTCTTTCTTTCTTTCTTTCTTTCTTTCTTTCTTTCTTTCTTTCTTTCTTTCTTTCTTTCTTTCTTCTTTCTTCTTTCAGGTTTTATTTATTTATTTGACAAAGAGAGACACAGCAAGAAAGGGAACACAACCAGGGGGAGTGGGAGAGGGAGAAGCAGACTAATTATCTAATTATCTAAGTAATGCACTTTGTGTTTAGTTCACCACAATTAAGGGATAAATCACAAAACAAAACAACAACAAAAACAAAAACCAAAGGAAGACACTTTTGTGGATATCAGTCTTTTTCCAAAATACTAAAATTTGTGTACTTAAAATTGTATTATAGCTAATATTTACTCACTGTTTATTATATGTCAGGCACTGTGCTAAGTACTAATCTCCCCACAATATGGGCATGAGTGTGGGAAAGTAGGTATTTAAAAATCACAGCAAAGTAACCCTGCTCCCACTACCAACACACACACACACACACACACACACACACACACACGCAAAATCATGACTCCATGTACTGAAAACTATCGAGGACTTCCCTATTCTAAATCCCAACAATCATTATTGCTAGAGGTAGCATAAACAGCATGAGCATATATACAAAACATTGCCCTAAGGTGGTCTTGCATCCAGTTAGACACAGTCTTATGGTAGAAAGAATTCAGATACTTTTTTAAGAGTGAGGATATGAGGGGGAAAAAAGACTTGTTTTTGCCAACCCAGAAAAAGTCAAATACTTATGCTTGATAAAGAAGGCACAAAAATAATTCTCCAGACCAATCGCAATTATAAATAGTAATGCAAAACAATATAAATAAAATATTATAAAGAGAATTCAGCCTTATATTAAAAGCTGACAAATTATAGCTCATCTCTGGAATACAGAGATTCTTCAGCATAAGCATCCATATGTATTTATCATTGGAGGTTAAAATTTAAAAGGATCATTCAATAAATTTCTAAGATGCAATTGACAAAATTCATCTCCTACTACACCCCACAAGGAATCTCCAGAGGCGAGATAGTTTGGAGAGTGCGTGTTTGTTCCTTCTTATGTCACTCGGCCTGACGGGGACTACAGGCTTCCCCATTAGCCTGGTATAGGTTACTTAATCTCTCCATTCTTCACTTTCCTCATCTGGAAAATGCATTTAATAATAGTATCTACCTCTTGATTGTTGTATGAATCAAATTAAATCATGCTCTTAAAGTGGTTCCCCCAGTAAATACTTAATAAGTTGAGGATATTATTAAAAAAAGACATTTAGTGTAAGAACATAAAAATATTAAGTGAGAAATTACAATATGAAGGTATATTCACAATTCTATAAGCAACACCTTTGATTCACACTCTGTAGAGAAAGAAGATAATAAAATAAAGATATGTGCTTGAACAGTAAGGAGGAAAGCCTTGAAGAAAACCTGACATCTGGAGAAAGACAGCCCACTATGTCAGCACACCTGAGACCATAAGATGAAATGCTGTGGTCAGAGGTCAGCCAGACTGCACAGGCACCGGATGTGGAGGGACTGCAGGGGCGCAGCTCCCAGTCTGTGGTTCTTCCCCATTCTCAGCTCTCTAATGAGAAGAGCCTCACACAAATGATTGCTGTTTTGATGCAAGATGCATTCTGTGTAACTCTGCCTTGTAGGAAGACCAGAGAACTTTGTGAGTGGCTCTTTCAGTGGATCAGGGAGAGCTCTGCAGGCAGTTGATCTCGTGGTGCAGGGGTGCACAGAGCATGCATTTGGGGATCATCTCAGGTCTCTGCAGGCTCCTCCTTCCTCCTGCCACATTTTCAGAACCAATGAAAGCATCATGGTGTGCATAACACACTGCCTCAGCCTTTAACACCACTGGCATCACTAGTAAAGAGAACTTGGCTAGAAAATAACGATTTCAAGAGGTTTGTGGAAGCCCATATTCTGCTGATTTTAGCATGACCTGCTGCATAGAATACTTCTCTGCCCTTGTTACTGCCAAGAAGCAGGGTACAATAATGAGAATGAATACAATTGTTACAGAACAGCAATGGATATATACATTTTTTGAAAGAAAAGAATGCTTTATGGTTTTATATGTCTTGATTTTATAAATAGAAACATAGATAAAATCATCTAAAATCGTATAAATGGAAAGACAATGTAATGACTTGTCTAGTTATAAAATTAAAATGTGAGAGGAACAAGATGGCGAAGGAGTAGACCTAAATTTCATCTGGTCCCAGAAATTCAGCTAGATAGTTACCAAGCCATTTTGAACACCTACAAACTCAACAGGAGATCAAAGAAAAGAATAGCAGCAGCTCTATGAACAGAAAAGCAACCACTTTCTGGAGGATAGGATGTGCAGAGAAGTGAATCCAAGGCGACATTTCAGAAGATAGACCACGGGGGAAGGAGCCTCCGTCAGCCAGCTACCAGCAAGTGATAGAGCCGTGGAGCACAAAATCGGAACTTTTAGAAGATGGCTCTGCCGAGGGACGTCGCTCCAGTGGCTAAGCAGGAGGTGGAACCCTCGTGGGACAGTGTGGTCTCAGGACCCTCGGGGTCACAGAAAGACCGGGGGTGCCTGAGTGTGGCAGAGCTCCCAGGGATCGGAGCGGGGAAGCTGGCTGCAGAGACAGAGCTGAGGCGCGGGCTCTCAGCTCAGGCTTGCCATAAACTGTGATCCGCGGCCCAGTCAGGCCACTGCTCCTGCAGCAGGGACCCAACAAGCAGCAGATCTGGGGAGACTCCCATTCTTCCCCTGGGAGGAGCAGCATGGGAACGCACCGCAGGAGTCTGCTGGGTTTGGAGACTCCAAACCGGGTTGTGTGCCAGAGACAGAAATGCTCAATCACAGGCCAGGTGAGCATGGCGTAGGGCCAGAGACCGGGGAGACAGGAGTGTTTGACTGCTTTTCTCTGAGGGCTCACTGAGGAGTGGGGCCCTGAGACGGGGCTCCTATGGGGCCAGAGATTGGGAGGCCACCATTTTCACTCTTGGCCTCCAAAGCTGTACAGAAAGCTTTCAGGGAACAAAAGCTACCAAGAGTAAACCCGGGCAGATGACTTAGCCTGGCCCCTGGCAAGGGCAATGCAATTCTACCTCTGGCAAAGACATTTGAGAATCACTGCAACAGGCCTCTCCCCCAGAAAATCAGCAAGAAAACCCAGCCAAGATCAAGTTTACCAATCAATGAGAACTGCAAAACTCCAACACTATGGGAATACAGCACATAGAATTCATAGCTTTTTTCCCATGATTCTTAGTCTTTCAAAGTTAATTTTTTAAATTTTCTTTATTTCTTCCTTTTCTATTTTTTTTAAATTTTTCTTCCTTCCTTTTTCAACCAACATCTTATCAATTCCTTTTTTAAAATCTTTTTTAATTCTCATTTTTACCATCATATTTGATCCCTTCATTGTATTTAACCTTTTTTTTTTGTATATATTTTTCCTTCCTCAAAATTTTGGGATACAATTTCTTCTAACAGACCAAAACATACCCTAAATCTAGTGTATGGCTTTGTTCTAGCCTCCTGCCTGATCACATTCTCTCCTTTTTAACTTTTTTATTTTTTTTCAATTTTTCTTCTTTTTTTTAGCCAAATTCTTATCTGTATCAGTTCCTTTTTTAAAATCTTTTTACATTTTCATCTTTACATTCATATTCCATCCCTTTATCGTATTTACTCTTATTTTTGTATACATATAAGTTTTTCTTTCTTTAAAATTTTGGGAGGCACTTTCTTCTAACAGACCAAAATACACCCAAAATCTAGTGTATGGCTCTGTTCTCTTCACCAGCCTGATCATATACCTTTTTTTTTTTCTTTCTACCCCTCTCCCCCATTTCGGGTCTCCTCTGATTTGTTTAGTGTATATTTTTCTGTGGTTATTGTTACTCTTTGAGCATTTTGTTTTCTCATTCATCTATTCTTCTCTGGACAAAATGACAAAACAGAAAAACTCACCTCAAAAAAAAGAACAAGAGGCAATACTGACTGCCAGGGACCTAATCAATACAGACATTAGTAAGATGTTGGAACAAGAGTTCAGAATGACAATTATAAAGATACTAGCTGGGCTTGAAAAAAGCATAGAAGATACTAGGGAATCCCTTTCTGGAGAAATAAAAGAACTAAAATCTAACCAAGTTGAAATCAAAAAGGCTATTAATGAGGTGCAATCAAAAATGGGGGCGCTAACTGCTAGGATAAATAAGGCAGAAGAGAGAATCAGTGATATAGAAGACCAAATGATGGAAAATAAAGAAGCTGAGAAAAAGAGAGATAAACAACTACTGGATCACGAGGCAGAATTTGAGAGATAAGCAATACCATAGGACGGAACAACATTAGAATAATTGGGATCCCAGAAGAAGAAGAAAGAGAGAGAGGGGCAGAAGGTATACTGGAGCAAATTATAGCAGAGAACTTCCCTAATGTGAGGAAGGAATCAGGCATCAAAATCCAGGAGGCACAGAGAACCCCCTCTCAAGATCAATAAAAATAGGTCAACATCCCGACAGCTAATAGTAAAACTTACGAGTCTCAGAGACAAAGAGAAAATCCTAAAAGCAGCTCGGGAGAAGAGATCTCTAACCTACAATGGTAGAAATATTAGACTGGCAACAGACCTATCCACAGAGAACAGGCAGGGCAGAAAGGACCGGCATGATATACTCAGAGCACTAAATGAGAAAAATATGCAGCCAGGAATACTATATCCATCTAGGCTGTGATTGAAAATAGAAGGAGAGATAAAAAGCTTCCAGGACAAACAAAAACTAAAGGAATTTGCAAACACGAAACCAGCCCTACAAGAAATATTGAAAGGGGTCCTCTAAGCAAAGAGAGAGCCTAAAAGCAGCATAGATCAGAAAGGAACACAGACAATATACAGTAACAGTCACCTTACAGGCAATACAATGGCACTAAATTCATATCTTTCAATAGTTGCCCTGAATGTGAGTGGGCTAAATGCCCCAATCAAAAGACACAGGCTATCAGATTGGATTAAAAAAGAAGACCATTGATATGCTGTCTGCAAGAGATTCATTTCAGACACAAAGATACCTCCAGATTGAAAGTGAGGGGGTGGAAAACCATTTACCATGCTAATGGAGATCAAAAAAAAGCTGGGGTGGCAATCCTTATATCAGACAAATTAGATTTTAAACCAAAGACTATAATAAGAGATAATGAAGGACACTATATCATACTTAAAGTGTCTATCCAACAAGAAGATCTAACAATTGTCAATATCTATGCCCCAAACATGGGAGCAGCCAATTATATAAGCCAATTAATAACAAAATCAAAGAAACACACTGACAATAATACAATAATAGTAGGGGACTTTAACATCTCCCTCACTGAAATGGACAGATCATCTAAGCAAAAGATTGACAAGGAAATAAAGGCTTTAAATGGCACACACTGGACCACATGGACTTCACAGATATATTCAGAACATTCCATCCCAAAGCAACAGAATACACCTTCTTCTCTAGTGTACACAGAACATTCTCCAGAATAGATCACGTCCTAGGTCACAAATCAGGGTCTCAACCAGTACCAAAAGACTTGCATGTTTTCAAACCACAATGCTTTGAAACTAGAACTCAATCACAAGAGGAAAGTCAGAAAGAACTCAAATACATGGAGGCTAAAGAGCATCCTACTAAAGAATGAATGGGTCAACCAGGAAATTAAAGAATTTAAAAAATTCATGGAAACCAATGAAAATGAAAACACCACTGTTCAAAATCTTTGGGATGCAGCAAAGGTGGACCTAAGAGGAAAGTATACAGCAATATAAGCCTTTCACAAGAAACAAGAAAGGTTTCAAATACACAGCCTAACCCTACACCTAAAGGAGCTGGAGAAAGAACAGCAAATAAAGCCTAAACCCAGCAGGAGAAGAGAAATAATAAAGATCAGAGCAGAAATCAATGAAATAGAAACCAAAAGCACAGTTGAACAGATCAACGAAACTAGGAGCTGGTTCTTTGAAAGCATTAATAAGATTGATAAACCCATGGCCAGACTTATCAAAAAGAAAAGAGAAATTACCCAAATAAATAAAATCATGAATGAAAGAGGAGAGATCACAACCAACACCAAAGACATACAAACAATTATAAGAACATATTATGAGCAACTATATACCAGCAAATTAGACAAGCTGGAAGAAATGGATGCATTCCTAGAGACATATAAACTACAAGAACTGAACCAGGAAAAAATAGAAAACCTGAACAGACCTATAACTAGTAAGGAAACTGATGCAGTAATCAAAAATCTCCCAACAAATAAGAGTCCAGGGCCAGATGGCATCCCAGGGGAAATCTACCAAACATTTAAAGAATGTTCTTTAAATTCTTCTGAAACTGTTCCAAAAAATAGAAATGGAAGGAAAACTTCCAAACTCATTTTATGAGGCCAGCATTACCTTGATCCCAAACCAAACAAAGACCCCATCAAAAAGGAGAATTACAAACCAATATCCCTTATGAATATTGATGTAAAAATTCTCACCAAAATATTAGCCAATAGGATCCATCAGTATATTAAAAAGATTATTCACCACAACCAAGTGGGATTTATTCCTGGGCTGCAAGTTTGGTTCAACATCTGCAAATCAATCAATGTGATACAATACATTAATAAAAGAAGGAACAAGAACCATATGATCCTCTCAATAGATGCAGAAAAAGCATTTGACAAATACAGTATCCTTTCTTTTTTTTTATTTTTTAAATTAATTTATTTATTTTTAAAGATTTTATTTATTTATTTGAGAGAGAGAGAGTGAGAGAGAGAGAGCACACGAGAGGGGGGAGGGTCAGAGGGAGAAGCAGACTCCCCGCTGAGCAGGGAGCCTGACGTGGGACTCGATCCAGGGACTCCAGGATCATGACCTGAGCCGAAGGCAGTCGCTCAACCAACTGAGCCACCCAGGCGCCCTCTTGTTTTTTTTAAAGATTTTATTTATTTGACAGATAGAGACACAGCAAGAGAGGGAACACAAGCAGGGGCAGTGGGAGAGGGAGAAGCAGACTTCCTGCTGAGCAGGGAGCCCGATGTGGGACTAGATCCCAGGACCCTAGGATCATGACCTCAGCCGAAGGCAGACGCTTAATGACTGAGCCACCCAGGCGCCCAGTACATTATCCTTTCTTGATTAAAACTCTTTGCAGTGTAAGGATAGAGGGTACATACCTCAATATCATAAAAACTATCTATTAAAAACCCATAGCAAATATCATTCTCAGTGGGGAAAAACTGAGAGCTTTTCCCCTAAGGTCAGGAACACAGCAGGGATGTCCAGTATCACCACTGCTATTCAATATAGTACTAGAAGTCCTAGCCACAGCAATCAGACAACAAAAAGAAATCAAAGGCATCCAAATCATCAAAAAAGAAGTCAAATTCTCACTCTTTGCAGATGATATGATACTTTATGTGGAAAACCCAAAAGACTTCACCCTAAAACTGCTAGAACTCATACAGGAATTCAGTAAAGTGGCAGGATATAAAATCAATGCACAGAAATCAGTAGCATTTCTATACACCAACAACAAGGCAGAAGAAAGAGAAATTAAAAAGTCAATCCCGTTTACAATTGCATCCAAAACCATAAGATACCTAGGAATAAAACTAATCAAAGAGGCAAAGCATCTGTACTCAGAAAACTATAGAATACTCATGAAAGAAATTGAGGAAGAAATGGTAAATCATTCCATGCTCATGGATTGTAAGAACAAAAATTGTGAAAATGTCTATGCTACCTAGAGCAATCTACACATTTAATGCAATCCTTATCAAAATACCATCAACTTTTTTCAAAGAAATGGAACAAACAACCCCCTAAAATTTGTATGGAACCAGATAAGATCCCGAATAGCCAGAGGAATGTTGAAAAAGAAAAGCAAAGCTGGCGGCATCACAATTCCAAACTTCCAGCTCTATTACAAAGCTGTCATCATCAAGACTGTATGGTACTGGCACAAAAACAGACACATAGATCAATGGAACAGAATAGAGAGCCCAGAAATGGACCCTCAACTCTATGGTCAACTAATCTTCGACAAAGCAGGGAAGAATGTCCAATGGAAAAAAGACAGTCTCTTCAACAAATGGTGCTAGGAAAATTGGACAGCCACATGCAGAAGAATGAAACTGGACCATTTCCTTACACCACACACAAAAAATAGACTCAAAATGGATAAGAGACCTAAATGTGAGACAGGAATCCATCAAAATCCTTGAGGAAACACAGGCAGCTGCCTCTTTGACCTCAGGCGCAGCAATTTCTTCCTAGAAAGAACGCCAAAGGCATGGGAAGCAAGGGCAAAAATGAACTATTGGGACTTCATCAAGATAAAAATCTTTTGCAGAGCAAAGAAAACAATCAGATATTGGTGAGGATGCAGAGATGGTGGGAAGGAGGATGTTGGTAGGAATGCAAGCTGGTAGAGCCACTCTGGAAAACAGTATGGAGGTTCCTTTAACAAGTTGAAGATAGAGCTACCCTATGACCCAGCAATTGCACTACTGGGTATTTACCCCAAAGATGTAGTCATCTAAAGGGCACATGCACCCCAATGCTTATAGCAACAATGTCCACAAAAGCCAAACTATGGAAAGAGCCTAGATGTCCATCAACAGATAAATGGATAAAGAAGATGTGGTATACACACACACACACACACACACACATATACATACTATGGAATATTACGCAGCCATCAAAAAAGTGAAATCTTGACTTTTGCAATGATGGATGGAACTAGAGGGTATTATGCTAAGCTAAATAAGTCAATCAGAGAAAGATAATTATATGATCTCACTGATATGTGGAATTTGAGAAACAAGGCAGAGGATGATAGGGGAAGGGAGGGAAAAATGAAACGAGATGACACCAGTGAGAGAGACAAACCATAAGAGACTCTCAATCTCAGGAAACAAACTGAGGGTTGCTGGAGTGGAGGGGAGTGGGAGGGATGGGCTGGCGGTGTGATGGACCCTGGGGAGGCTATGTGCTATGGTGAGCCCTGTGAATTGTGTAAGACTGATGAATCACACACCTGTACCCCTGAAACAAATAATACTTTATATGTTAATTAAAAAATAAATAAAATTAAATTATATTAAAATGCAAAAATTAATAGTAAAATAACTGTTTAAAAAATTGAATTAAAAATCCTACTTACACAGTAAAAGAACACATTGAAAATAAAATTGTCTTACAAAATTAAAAAAAAAAGCCACAAGCCTATAATAATAGCTAAATTATTAAGATCTCTTATTGCCAGGACATAGTCTATATTGAAACAACTTACATAAAGAAAATTTTTAAAAATGTTATTTGAATCAAAAAATAAGATGTAAATAAACTCTAGAGCATAACTTGCTCATAGAGCTGATGAAATGCAGCTAACAGTTATCTTTTAATTATTCTCAACACTCAGTAGGGTAACAATTAACTAAACAAGGTTTGCTTGTTTTGTTTTGTTGTGGTGGGTTTTGCTTTTTGGCTTGAGGATAATAACTAATTCACTTTTCTGGAAGAAACAACAAGCAAACAAAAGACAGAACAAATCCAAGATATTTTGAGTAATACGGAGAATTTTTTTCTATCACATTTTATTTTTCAAGGTAATTTTTAAAAGATGTGACCTATGGAGGAAATAAAAATGTAGATCGATGAATTATAGCAGAATAAAGGAAATGAAAGATATATGGGAATCATTCCAGTTAGTTACTGCTGTAAAACACACCATCTCAAAATTTCCAAAAACACAACTGCGGTTTGGGCAGGGCTTAGAAGGGGCAGCTCCTCCCACATCCTTTTTTTTTTAAATTCAGTTAGCCAACTTCTGGTACATCATTAGTTTCAGACGGAGTATTCAATAAATTATCAGTTGCATATAACACCCAGTGCTCATCAGATCCTCTTGGTGTCATCTGCGTGTCTGTAAGCCTGGGGCTGGAGTCATCTGACAGAGCTCTGACCCACCTGTCTGGTTCCCGCACTACAAAGTTTCAAACTGTTGGGGGCTGGAACACTTAGTCCCCTTGGGTATCTTTCTCTTTATTTGTGATCTCTCTTGTCTTCTGCATGGGTGGTTGTAGGATAGGTGGACTGAACTTATAAGTTCAGGACTCCCAAGGCGCATTAGCCAAAGGGGAAGCTTTAGCACCTTTTACAACCTACATAAAAGAACTTTGGTTATGAAGTTTTGCCTGGGTTGAAGGGAACGGGATAGATACCCCCTCTCTCCATGGAGGAATGTCAGTATCACATAAAAGAACAGAGAGAGAGAGACAGATTTGTGTGGTTATTACTGGAAATAAAATCTGGGACTCATGGGTGGCTCAGTCAGTTAAGCATCTGCCTTTGGCTCAGGTCATGATTTCAGGGTCCTGGGATTGAGCTCCATGTTGGGATCCCTCCCCAGCGGGGAACCTGCTTCTCCCTCTCCCTCTGCTGCTCCCCCTGCTTGTGTGCTGTCTCTCTTTCTCTGTTAAGTAAATAAAATCTTAGAAAGAAAGAAGAGAGAATCTGTCATAGCACTGTATTCTAGATTATAGGTAGTATTTCAAATCAGTGCAGAATGGGGACATTCAATAACCTATGTTTCTAGTTACAGAAAAAACAACTATGAAACTCTTTATAAACAAGATGGGCTCACTTGGCCGCAAAATAATATGCATATCAATCAAGTAGCTAAAATTAAATAAAATGAAACCTTCAAAATCCTGGAAGTAACTTGAATAAATGTATTTCAGTTCTGGAATGTCAATGGCTTTCCCAGGAAGAAATGAAATCAACAAAAAAAAATAATAAAACTGTCTCCATGGAAATTAAATTTCATATAGAGAAAATTACAATATCTAAAACAAAATAAAACAAGACACTGAGAGAGGTTTGCAAAACATAAGACAAAGGGTCACATTCTTAATTTACAAAGAGCTCATAGAAAATAATAAAAAAGAAAATATATCCTGTAGAGAATTTAGGGGTATGAACAATCACTTCACAGAAATTAGGAAAAGAATTTGGAAATTTCTGAAAATATAGGGAGAGTACTTAAAACCATTCATATTTTCAGAAATGCAGTATCAAAATCAAAGGCCACACTTGGCTATGAAGATGTTTTTAAATGTATCCACGGGCTGTTTGCAGAACAGAAAGAATTTCGGGGCTGTTTTGTAATATCTGTGCATCTGCCTAAGACCAAGACCTTTCTTTCACGCTTGTTTGCAGAAATGAAAAATTACACCACACCGAAGGACACTGAATATTGCCATACCACTGATGTGCAAATGTAAGGCTTATTTAAGTATCTGAGGAGGAGCTCATGACTCTTAAAGAATTTTACTAAACATAATCTGGGAATTATATTTGGGCACCCATAGGGAAAATCTTCAGACCAATAAAAAAAATTCAACCAGTTCCAAACCTCAGGAGTCCAAAGGAGACCAGGTCAAGGTTTTGCTCCCTGCAACAACAAATGGAAAGCCCAGAGAAGATTAAAACTGAGTTTGCCCAAGAGAGTAAAATGCTGTGATTTTAATAGCACATGTAGATTAACAATAAGAGCTGGTTTCTTGTCAACTGAGGTTAAAAACATCTGCTTTATTGTCACTCTGAGTATCTGGTACTGAAGAGTGTCTTTTGTTACTCATTTCTGCAGTGTATACATCCTTGGGTTTAAATAACAAAAAGGGATAAAAGATGATGATGAAAGTTAAATAGATGATAGAATAGACTGATTAGATAGATGATAGATAGATAATTACAGATAAAAATGCCCTCCCACACACACACACACCCTGTGGATGATAGAATTAAACCTAGAATCTACCATAATCATACCGAATAGCCAATTTCTTTCCATTCTCTATGTCAGGAACATAGAATTCAGAGCTGGAATTGGGAAACTATCTAATGAAACTGGGGAAAAGTCTAATGATAAACAAGGTATCATAGTTTTGTCAGTGTTTCCGTGTTTCATTTCAGTTACAGAAGGAGAAAAGTTGTAAAGAGGAGAAGCATATTCTTTCCCACCCACTTATTTCTACCAGTGGAGATTAACCACATTCTCTAAAAAGAGAAATTTAATTGTGCACCTTAAAAATTTCTTAGAGTGGCCTCTATCCAAGGAGGAATAAACTTACCTAAAAGGCCCAAACCAGGCTGACTGACTTCAGCCCCTTTTCATTTATATTTCTCATTTTTGACTGGGTTATCAATCTGTAAAAGCAAAATTGTCTACCTTGAAAAATGTTTAGTGCTTGCAGAGTGCCGGCTTTTAATTCTAATATATCTTTTGATTTTGAATTCACTTGGTTTACTTTTTACCATTTATTTCCTTTTGTCCAATGAGAATATGCTGCATTTTTTGCATCTTCCTCTAACTGCTTCATTTAGATGTTTGCATCATTATGTTTAAGCTTGAATTATTTTTTATTTAAAGGTACCCACCTAAAGTTCTAATTTTCCATAATACGATCCTTAACTACATCACTGAAGTTTGATAGGTAGTGTTTTTATTTCCTTTTAGTTCTATTTCGTGGAAGAAAGACTTGAATTCCTTGTCTTGTCCATAAGTAAAAAAACAAAAAAACAAAAAACAGAAACAAAACAAAACAGAAAAACTAACCATGTGACTCTTATTCATCCCAATTCAGTGAAAATGCAGAAATCAAGGTCCCAGCCCATGCTCATCTGCTTAAGTACCTTAATGCAATTCTACATGAAATGCTTCCTGTCAAGTGTTGACTCCCTACATGCCTTCAGAAAAACATGTTAATCAAGAAACAAGAAATATATTAGATTTAGCAGTAAGAGAGGAACACTACTTTAACAGAATCTTAAAAGTCTCTTAAATTGGGGAAATTAAGGAAGAAAATTTATAAGGATTTAGGATCCAGGCTGCATAAATTTAAGACAATTTTTCAAGCCTGGTATCTGGTTGAGTTTGGGTGGAGTTAATGAGACACTGTTTTGTAACTCTGATATCATTTCTTTTTTTTTTTTTTAAAGATTTTATTTATTTATTTGAGAGAGAGAATGAGAGAGACAGTACATGAGAGGGGGTAAGGTCAGAGGGAGAAGCAGACTCCCCGCTGAGCAGGGAGTCCGACGTGGGACTCGATCCTGGGACTCCAGGATCATGACCCGAGCCGAAGGCAGTCGCTTAACCAACTGAGCCACCCAGGCGCCCTCTATATCATTTCTTATTAGATTCATGAAACACTTTAAAGTTTGGTTTTCTTTCCATGTTCAATTGTAACTTTATCTTCCAGTTATTGATTTCTGACTAATTGCATTCTGATCAAACGGATTTGCTTGTACAACCTTTATTTTTTAATCTATTTTTTCTTTTTAACTTTTTTTAAGTAAGTTCTATACCCAGTGTGGGGCTTGAACTCACAACCCAGGAATCAAGAGTCCCATGCTCTACCAACTGAGCCATCCAGGTGCCCCTGTTTCTCTTTCTCTCTCTCTTTTTTTTTAATTTGTTAAGACCTGTGTCCACTTGTGTATGCAAGTTTTGGAAAAATTCATGTTCTCTACCTTGGCAGTATACAATTCTTTTTTTTTTTTTTAAGATTTTATTTATTTATTTACTTAGGGAGAAAAAGAGCATGTGCAAACAGGGGAGGGGCAAAGGGAGAGGGAAAGAGAGCATCTCAAGCAGATTCTGTACTGAGTGCCAAGCCCTGGGGACTCACTCTCATGACCCTGAGGTCATGACCTGAGCTGAAATCAAGAGTTGAATCCTTAACCAACTGAGCCACCCAGGCGCCAGCACTATATATTTCTATATATGTTTGTTCAGATTCACTTTGTGTGTTGTTTAAATCTTCTATAACCTTAAGTACTTTTTGCCAACTTAAAAAAAAGTCATCTACTATAATGGTGAATTTGTCAATACCATCTTAGGGAAATAATAATTCTATGTGTTTTTGTTACTGATATCTTTGTTTTTATTATATTGTTTATTTTCTCACTTTTTCCCCTCCTCTGGCCCCTTTTGATCAACTGAGTTTACAATGCTTTACATTCTTATTTCATGTTTCCCCACGGTGCTTGTAACATAAACTCTACCTCAATTCTTAAAGTAGTTACTCTTGAAATTTTACTATGCTTAAATCAGTGAAGGCTAAAAATCAATCTTTACTTCTACTCCCGTTTTAAATAATACAAGGTGGGGCACCTGGGTGGTTCAGTCGTTTAAGTGACCAATTTTTGATTTCAGCTCAGGTCGTGATCTCAGGGTCGTGAGATCCAGCCCCACGTGGGGCTCTGCACTAGGTGTGGAGCCTGCTTAAGATTATCTCTCTTCCTCTCCCCCTCCAGTTTCTCTCTCTTAAAAGAATAATAATAATTCAAGACTATTAAAACTACCTAACCCTAATTTCCCCAAAGATATCATATACTGTTATTTTTGTTATAACTTCACAAGTTAGACAGGTATTCATGTTTTTGTAGAAAAGTATGTATTGCTGTCACTATGTCCTTTATCAATTTCTAAGTTCACCATCTCAAAAATGTTGTGAGCATTATAATGGCTTTTGCTGCAGGGCAGCGCTGGTCTCAACATTCCTTCTACTGTCTAGAGTGGAATATTTTTGTAATCTCTTATTTGAAATCTGAAGCATGGTGTATCTACTAAGTACAAGTTTTTGTCATTCCAGATATTTTAGTAGGTAATGTTTACATCATTATAGTCTCAGTAGTAGGGTCTTAGGAGAGTGATTTTTTTAATTTAAAGGTTTTTGATTTAAATATATGAATTTATATACATATGATTTTGTTATTTTCTAGTAGGCATATACATATATAATTTCAGCTTTTAGAAATTTACTTTTTAAATTTTTTTATTAATGATTTTTTCACATAATAAATGAATGATCCATGTTCACTAATCAAGGATATTTATTCTCAAAGCATTAAGTCTATTTTCACATACACGAAAAAAATTTGATATTCATGCATAAGTTAAATAAAATTTATTGTGTGGTATTCATTGAAGGGATCCAAACATCTGCATTCTTTCCCCCATGTACCAATCTGTTACCAGTTGAAATCAAAAGCATTCTTTCATTTTGCTCTGCAATATTAAAGATCCATGCCTTAATTTGTTCATTTATAAAACTAAGGAACAATCAGACAAAATCAGGTGTTAATCATCAGAGCTGGGGGAAGGTTTTCCTGTATCTTGGTGGCTATACGTTTTGTGTTATTAGGCTACTCTGATCTGCCACTGAAGACAGGTCCCCTTAAGCAGATTTCCCTAACTGTTCCCAGACTAGCATGTTTTTCTCTAAGGTACCTCATTGATGTTTTGAGAGAACATTTTCCCTTAAATCTCCTCTTTTTATTTAGTGATACTGATAATTTCATTAAAAAGAATAAAACTCAGCTTGCAGCTGGTATTTTCCTCATTTTGCCCCACCTTTAACATTTTATTAGAACAGAAGAAAGCCTTATTAACAACCTCTCTTTTCATTTACAGTGATTTAGAATTTCAGCTTGAAAGCTTGAAATTTGACAAGGGGAATGGAGGTGAGACAGTGAGTAGCAAACACAGTGGCCACCCCTTTTCACAGGGCAGAATAGGGGAAGCTGACTATCCCCAGGTCCACAGAGCTTAACAGCCATGGCCAAGACCAGAGACCACGTGTGTCAACATGACTGCACTGGTTTCCAACTTGTCAGGGAAGTACTTGTCTTCCTTGTCAGGGAAGAAAGTACTTGTCAGGGAAGAAAGCCCTGGAAACCAATCATTAGCCTCACTGTTTCCTTCAGAAGTTTCTGCAAAACAATTTACCCAGATAAACACCTGCACAAACAGATTTTTATGAACGACTCTTTCCTTATCAAGACTTGCTTCTGGACTTTCATATTGCTGCGTCTAAACAGTCGCATAACATCTTTCCAAATGAACTCCCCTGATGTGAAAAAGCCACCTTCAACCCTTTGAATCCACACCCTGAAGCCCCAAAACCTTTGCCCTTCAGTTCCCCCTTTCTGCTATGTGTGTTCTCCCCTTCTCCTGAAGGCTGATAAACTCATCACTGCTTGACCAACACTCTTCCTGGAGGGTGTTAGGGAGATAAAGTCAAAAGAAAGGTGGAAGGTGGAAGGGGCAACTAATAAATCTTAGGTGAAGGGAAAGCTGGGAGAAAACATCTTTCTACTTATTTTCAATTACTACTTTACAAGGTTAAACCTTAGTTCAATGAGTGATGAAAACTTTCTAGATTTTCTTATTCTATTCCATCTACCTTAAAATTAAAATGAACTCCTTAGAAATTCTAATGTCTGATCATTAGTGTATTGTTTGGTATGACAACGTATTTTCCTCCTTTCAGTTTTCTTCACATGTACGAAAGTAATCAGTTGGGAAAGACTGCATTACTATGCTGAAATAAACGTCACTAATTTAAAATCTTTCTCTTCAGCTCTGAAAGCACAATATCATAAATGTCCATTTCCCTAGTGTATCATACTAAGAGCAGATAATAATGTGGTTCCTTGTAAGAGTTCAAATCAATATTGTCGCTTTCTATTTGAGCTTAAACTTTAAGAGAGTGTGAACTATGAGGCGTGAAAATTTGTGATTGGTACAATTCATATATAATATTTGACTAAATATTTGAATATTTTCAAACTTGAAATAGATTTTTCTACTTTAATTTTGAGTTGCTAGCCTCAAAACAAACATGTGACTCAGAACCTAAACATTACATTAGTGGCACAATCAATTAGATGCCAAACTTGTAACTTTGTTTTCCTCTTTTTTACAAAAGGGTTTTATTTATTTATTTGAGAGAGAGAAAGAGAGCAAGAGAGAGAGCACAAGCCAGGAGAGGCAGAGGGAGACAGAGAAGCAGACTCCCCACTGAGCAGGGATCCCAATGTGGGACTTGATCCCAGGATTCTGGGATCATGACTTGAGCCAAAGGAAGACACACTTAACCAACGGAGCCACCCAAGTGCCCCCCAAACTTGTAACTTTGAAGATTTTTGGTTTCTTTAAGTAAAACTATTAATCACTTGACAAATATGTATGTAAACTAACATAATAGTTCACTGAAACCAAAAGATCAAAGTTCAAACTTTTGGGCAGACATAGAAACTATAGATTAAAGAGTCATGCTTTTTATCCTGCAGGAAATTGGAGGAACTTGCAGTTATTTCAACATATTTATGAAGCCAGCCATTAGCTCTTAATTATTGTGAATTCCCTAAAAATTTGAGGTGAGATGCCCTTGTCAACACAAAAAGTATTGATCTGGTGGAGCTCAACCAATAAATATATTAATTAATTAATAAGGCAAAAGTGGAAACAATTAAAACAATGCCTGTAGCTCTTTTGAAATATGTTATATGTTTTATAATTATTATGAAAAACAACTTTGTCATATTGGGTAGAACGTATTCAAAATAATCTGCTCTAAACATCAACAGGTTAAGTTTGCTTTGCTGGAATTCAAAATCAGGCATACTACAATTTAGTGATTTGATTTTTCCCAAATATGATTAGCCTTAAAAATTTCACCAGTTAGAGAGTTATTTGATATTTAGATATAACCTCTTGGCATCCATCCTAGAAATTCATAAAATTTTTCACTTGGATTAAAATAAACATGTTGGAAACATGTTTGAAGGCCTGAAAGGTTTTAATATCAGCAGATGGATAGAGAAACATCTTTCAGTGATAGAAGTTGGTTTATTCATTGTGCATTGACCTTTTCATTAATTAGAAGTTTAATGGTTTCACTTCATATAGCAAGTGAACTCAGGGGTGTGTGTTATTTTGTAGGAAAAAACAGTAAATTCTTTAAAATATATTCATTGTTTAAAACAGCATTTGAGCATCATTATTCAAAATGTATTTGCACGGCAATCACGGTTTCATTTGATTATTTCAAATACAGATATCAGGATGCCTAATGAAGCACTTAAAATATTTTTCTCTTGAGTATCTCAATACTAATGAGTAATATTTTAGTGCATTTAGTGGGATTGTCTTATTTTTACAAGAATGCATGTTTGAATAAGTGCACATATACAGAACAGAGCCTCAGTGTTTTGTAAGGCAATATTCACTCTATGGTAATATAGACACGATATCATAAAATGTTTCAGGAAACATCCTAAATAGTTTTTTTTTTAAAGATTTTATTTATTTTATTTGAGAGAGAGAGAGCATGACAGGGGAGAGGGTCAGAGGGAGAAGCAGACTCCCTGCTGAGCAGGAAACCCCATGCAGGACTCGATCCCAGGACTCCAGGATCATGACCTGAGCTGAAGGCAATCGCTTAACCAACTGAGCCACCCAGGCGCCTCATCCTAAATAGTTTTAGTGAGGTGTAGGGGAGAAACTTTTTTTAAAAGATTTTATTTATTTATTTATTTTAGAGACAGAGAGAGAATGTGAGCAAGGGGAGGGGCAGAGAGAGAAGAAGAGAATCTCAAGCAGACCCCAAGCTGACTATGGAGCCCTAACTAGGGGCTCCATCTTACAACCCTGAGATCATGACCTGAGCTGAAGTGAAGAGTCCGACACTTAACCAACTGAGCCACCCAGGCACCCCCAGAGGGAAACTTTTAATGAAGTTGCAATGTCACTACATCCATATGTTTCTTCTATGATGAAATTGATTTCACCTTGAATCCCATTCAGAAATTAACTTGGGGTGCTTGGGTGGCTCAGTCGTTAAGTGTCTGCCTTTAGCTCAGGTCATGATCCCAGGGTCCTGGGATTGAGCCCCACATCGGGCTCCCTGCTCCACGGGAAGCCTGCTTCTCCCTCTCCCACTCCCCCTGCTTGTGTTCCCTCTCTCATTGTCTCTCTCTCCCTGTCAAATAAACAAAATCTAAAAAAAAAAAAAGAAATTAACTTGCCTAATAATGATAGTGAAACAAGTACAAGAAATGCTACTACTAGTAACAGCAATAACAACATTATTAAGTGATTTCTATTTTCCATTTGCCACTCTGTGCTCTTTGGAAGTATTTATTCATTTGATCTTTTCAACAAGACTCTGAGGTAAGTATCATTTCATTTCCCATATTATAGGTAAAGAAATGGCAGCACAGAGTATGTGAATGGTTCAAGTCCAAAAGCCAGTGGGACTCAAATCAGAGCCTGGGACATAATTATTCAGAATTGCACAATATTGTTTTCTCATCAACATCTCAATTACCATTCAGAGGTTAGAGATGGACAAATTTACAGCTGAAAGCAGCCCTTCCCAAGTGAAGTAGGTTTCTGACATTATGAAGGAGGATTTTAAAAAAAAGATTTTTATTTATTTGTTTGACAGAGACAGAGAGACACAGCGAGAGAGGGAACCCAAGCAGGCGGAGTGGCAGAGGGAGAAGCAGGCTCCCCACGGAGCAGGGGGCCCGATGCGGGGCTCGATCCCAGGACCCTGGGATCATGACCTGAGCCGAAGTCAGACGCTTAACGACTGAGCCACCAAGGTGCCCCTATGAAGAAGATTTTAAAAGAAAATCTCCTTAGAATCCAATTTATGGTAACAATCTATAGAGAACCTTGAGTAAGTCTAAGCCGAGAGTTAGCCTTAGGATTCTTATATTTACAAAGACAGTCATTCTCAGCATAGAAGGAAATGGACAACAGTGACGGGGTATGAAGAGGGAGCTGCAGAGTGTGCATAAAGTCAAGTGGGAGAGGAAATTAATTTGAAGCAGGTTAATATAGACACTCGGCCATACAGAATTAAGGTTCTGACTTAGTTCTGGTAAGGGGTAACTAGCACTGTATTTCTCACTCTATACAATGTATAAGAGACATTTTTATATCAGAGTTAATGTAAAGCAAAATGCATATGCTTTTTATTTCGTCATGGAAATTTACTCATTTTCAATGAACTCTTAAGTGGTCCTCAAATAATATGTAGCTACAGAACACCGTGACTCTGATTGGTGAACCACAAGAGTATCCTATACTCACAGAACACTTCCCCAGTGCTTGGCACATTATTATCTTCACAATAATGCCATTGCAATTATAAGTATAATCAAGACTCTGATGTCCAGAAAAGATTAAACAATTCTGCTTTATATTATAATACAAATCAACTTTTAAAGATTTCAATGCAAAGAATTCCAATGTTACAGTCTCCAGGGGTTAGCATTACTGGGCATAGAAGATTGGAGAATAAATGCAGGGTAGGTGTTTTTCTCTGATTGATTTATTTTGCTCAGCATAATACCCTTCAGTTCCATCCATGTTGATGTAAATGGTAAGATTTCCTCCTTTATTTTCCCCCCTTTATGATGACTAATATTCCATCATATATATATATATATATATATCTCACATCTTCTTTATCCAGTCATCTATTGATGGACATCTGGGCTCTTTCCATAGTTTGGCATTTAGCAGATTTCACTCTGTAAAAGTCACCCAATTTTTGTTTTTTGTGACATTAACTACTTTGAAAGTCAAGGCCATGCTATTTTATTGATTTTGTTCCCAGATTCTGGATATGTCTGTTTCCCTCGGGATTAGGTCTGATAAGCAAAGCTTCTTCAACAATACCAGGAGATAGTTCTTCTTATTGCATCCCATTTGGAAGAAGATTGTTCCTTGGTTAAGGTAGTGACCCCCAGTTCTTTCCACTGTGCAGGTGAATGTGGCCCTTTGTCATTACTGAGTAAGCCACAGGGGTGATATCTGCGCCCCACTTCAATAACTTCTTTAGACATCTTTCTTCCTGTTGTTAGTATCTGTTGATGATATTCACCTGAATCAATTATTATAGTAGTGGTTCCAAAGTGATTCTTCTAATTCTAGAATTACCTCTTTATTTAATAGCTGAAATTATATTGTATAAAGAATTGTTTTCTTTTTCTTCCTTTTCTATTTTTATGTTACATTAATTTCGTGAACAATCTAAATTATATGCCACTTTAAATGAATAGGCTTTTTATTATTGCAGAATAAAGGGTGAAGTTTTCTAATAGTGTAATGATTTTCCTTGAAATGGCCTCACTGAAATTACCATGTGGCACTCAAGAGTATGACTCAAGAGAGTAAATATAAAAAAAATCACAAATTATTGGGTGGATATAGTAATTTAAGGGAAATTTTTAAACAAACTTACTTAGAGAGAGAGATCTTTTAAATTGGTTGTGAATCATGAGCTGTTAAAATAAGAACAAACATTATTTAAACAATCCAAAATGTTAATCAAATTGCTAATTCTGTTTAGATATATTTATAGGGACATAAATACATTCACCCACTGAATTACTTCTGTTGTTTTCAACAAATGAACTGTGTAAATTTGAGTTTTCTAAATTAATGCTTCAAAGAAAAGATCCTGAAAGTTTCTGAAACGTCTTAGATGGAACAAATAATAAACAAAATAATTGCACAAATTATTTTATATATTTATATATATTTAACCACAAAACTTATACACTGATAAAATTAATGAAAAGCCATTGATCACAACTTTTTAGGTTTGTAGTTTTGCTTTTACAATAATTTTCAAATAAATTTTAATTATTTTTGATAAAGCAATACATTCCAATGGGGCAGAATTAAAAAGGAAATCTTCTCATCTCATTCTGCAACCATGTGCCGCTCAGTTATTTTTCCAGGGGCCACTTCTCTTGGGTATCTCGAGTTTTATATGTGAACACAAATCCAAATGCATTTATATGAATATGTATAAACTCACACAACTCTGTTATTTTTTTCACAAATGTGAGCAAAGTCTAGTTTTCTATGTCTTACTTGTTCAGCTATCACTATATTTTAGAGATTCCATGAAAGTACAAGCATAGAACTGCCTTACAATTTCTAACAGCTGCACAGCATTTCAATATATCATCAAAGTATTATAGTTCAATTTAACTAACTACTTTTTATGACGCATTTAGATATTTATACGATTGTTAATCTTTTAATATTTTAAAGAGTACTGCTGTAAATATCCTACACATAAATTCTTAGAAATGGGATTCCGGGGGAAAGCATTTGCACTATAATCATGGACAACCTCTCCAAATAACCTTCTCATAGAAGCTCTTTGCTAATAGTCTTTTATGTATTATACCTTTCTCCTTTAAATAATTATTAAACTACTATATGTGTTTATTAGCTTACACTGAAGGTTATTACATTTTTATCAGAATTACTTGACCATTTACTTGGTGCCCAGCATTGAGGTAGATACTGGAAACATGATTGATCCCTTTAGCTGACCGGACACACGCTGGTATTCCATGAACACAAAAGGTCATGTTCATATTATGATCAGCCTTGGTTGTATTCATTGTCAGAGTGATGCCAGTACACGTGGGTGGAGGTAAAAGCATCTCAAAAACAGTTCATAATATAAATGTTTGTATCCAGGAGTAGAATGGATACAGCTCAAATTCCCCCATATTAATTTTCTTCCTTTCCAGCAAGAATAGAAGGGCCAGGTTTGTGTTCCCCATTCTTCTTTGACCCTTGGAGACATCTCTTGGGAAATCACACAAACTTCATGAAAGGTTTGAAATGAATCTCTGTCACTACCAGGCAATTTTCCTGTGCAAACAAAAACTCTTTGCTCCCTGGGGCCAACCTACCATTTAATAGTCAAGCTGTAATATCTCAGCTCTCATTTCCGTGGGAGAAAGGCTGCCAGCTGTCCTTACAACAAGGCTATGAGGCTTTAAGTCCTCAGTATATGCCATGTTCTCTGATAGCTTGACAATAAGCAAACACTATTGGGGGGGTGGAATTACTGAATACCATTTCCAAAATAATGTGAAATACCAAATATTACTCTGTTTGCATATTATCTGCATTCACAGTTAATTAAAAAATAATCTATCAGAAATAACAAATATATTAAGTCATATTGGCTTCTGAAGTTACTTAAAAAAATTGGCAACTTCCCACCATGTGCCTGCCTTAGTCTTGCTTATGCATTAATGACTTGAGAGATGAGGACAAATAATGAAACGTTTAAAAACAAACACGTATTCAGTGTTAATCAGCAAATTTTCTTCCCCAGAACAGAAAACAAAATTTGTAATGGCAGTGAATTATCTATTTTAAGCTTATACGTATCTCCAAATAGTTGGGACTTGGTATATCCTTGTGGATCAGTGAATTAATAATGAAGATGAAGGCATGCTGTAGCAAACAACAGTCTACAAGATTAGGAAACAGCTTTCGTACTCTTTGATCTACATTCACTTTCACAATGAAAACAAAAATAAAATGCATGTACATGTTCTGAAATTAGTGTTTCTGCCTGATCTCCACTTATGTATTATACCAATGAAAAGAAAGAGATGATACCCATAATCAAGTAGTTTGTTTTTATTTTTTGTCATTTGGGCATGAATCATTAAAAACTCAAGAATCTTCAAATTGAATAATAGGGCCAGTTCACAGAACAGTAAAGCTAGCCTGTTTCTAGAAAGTACCAAGTGTCCCTATTCTGTTTTAACTTGACACATCGTTGCTTCCAAACCACAGTGGAAACTATAGACTCAATTTTGGACTTCCTGGTGATCAAAATACTTACAACTCCTCAAATTTTCATTCTTTTATAAGTCAATTCTGTAATATGATCACTTCTGCCAGGAAAAAGCTAGAAACACATCTTAATGGTTGTGGATTTATATACTTTTATTCAGTAATTTTTTTAAGTGGAAAATCTGTGGCTATAATTCAACAATAAGATGACAATATGAAATATTAAGATAACGGAAAATGAAAAGTCAAAGTAAGTTTGTTCTTTGACTAGAGAACATTTGGAAAGCAAAGAAAACACACACACAAAATGCATCTCAGTCTGGAATTACGACTAATATGCTCTCAAATTCCAGGCTGCTAATGAGAATTCCACCACATGAAGCAACAATCAAATATTACCCATTATAACATTCTTCCATTAACGTATGTCACATTGGCTACAGAATTTTTTTCACATCGTCTCATTTGTTAAAGTAAAACACAAAATAGAGAACAAACTTGAGAATCCCCTGAGCAGATAGAACCATGTAAGCCACTTAAACAAAACTAAATGTAGCTTAATTCATGAACATAAACAAAGCTTACCTTAGGTTGTTTCTTATAAAAGCCTCTGATAATCATAAAAGAAATGTAAGTCATCTTCAGAAATGATATAAAATAATCACTTTTAACCAATCCCCTGCTGTCTGGGAACTCCCATGGTAATTACCAGTCATTGTGAACATTAAATAACTTCCTTATTCTCACTTTATAAGCTATCTGTGATGTCACGTCATTGAGCTTATTAGTTTTGGCTTTGAAAACTCCCAGTTCACAAAATGTACTTATATGCGCAATAAACTCTTGCTGAGGACTATTTTATTGATCTCCTGGTTTTACTTTTGCCATTTCTGGTTTTTTGACCCACCTATGGAGGCCGGTAGTTAGGAAGTAACTTGTATTCAGTTAAAATTTAAATAGAAGGACACATTTATGCTTTCACACCTATGAAAATAAGTCGATTTTCATTATTCCTGGATTCAGTGTTTGTGAATTTGCCTCCTTACCAAAATGTATGTGTAACCACAAATGATATTTGCCACACTTTTGGGCATCATTTGCAGACATGCACAATGGTAGAAAATTTGGCCCCATACGCACCTTCCCACTTGACATCTAAAAAGGTGGCACTCTGCCTTCTTGTTTCAGCTCTCATGCTGTAAACAAGTGTCCCGTTGTGGTGGTTAGTGCCAGGTGTTTTTGCATTTTTGTGCTTTTTGTTGGTGATTTCACTACTTAGAAAGGCCCATAGATGTACGGCTATCTGGTGTTCCTAAGTACCCGAAGGCTGTGATGGGCCTAACAGAGCAAATAAGTGTGTTGGATAAACTCCATGTAGGCATTGGTTATGGTCCTGTTTTCAGTGAGTTTGATGTTAATGAATCAACAATGTATATTAAACAAGGTGTTTTTAAACAGAAGCACACATAAAGCAGGTTATATGTTGATTGAACATTGACCATTGAATCAACAGATTATTTTTGAGGCCTTGTAAAGAAAGCTCGTACACGTTTTTTCCTTCTAAAATTATTCTCTCTTGCTGACTTATCTAATGTTTTAATGTTTTGGCTAAAGGAAGGTCATGCTTGTTTTCCCACCCAGCTAGTGTCCACCACAGAGCCTGACACATGGGAAGTTGGACTAAATGAATGAGTGATTTGAAAACACAAAGTTTTATAGATATTAGGAATATGAGGTTTCAGAAAGCACAACTATTAAGAGGTGTTATACACAAATGATGAATCATGAACACTACATCAAAAACTAATGATGTAATGTATGGTGATTAACATAACATAATAAAATAAAATTTAAAAAAAAATCAAGAAAGAAAAGAAAAGAAGGTTGGCTATTTTTACTTGCAACCTATGCAATTCTGAGTTTGAATCATGGGGCAAAGTTGAATCTCGGGCAAAATTAGGATGTGCACAAAGGCACACGTCTACCTCAATGAACATCAAGCTGTTACCTGTCCAAGCTCTCTCCTATAATATTAACCATTATGAAAATCTTGCTGGAGCTAAAATCACTTATGACACGATGAGGAACTCTTTCATGTGAATTTATTTGTGTTTTAATCTAAGTTTAACTTCCAAAGAAATGATAATGTGAGAATGTTTAGTTCGTGGGTTGACGGCAAATTTGGGTGTCAAATAAAACCAATGGCCAAAGACTTAATTAGGCATTTCCCAAAAGAAGATACATGAATGGCCAATAATTCTAAGACAATATTCTCAACCTCTTTACTAATCAAAAATTGTCAATATAATAAAATCACTAGTTGAAATCATTGGCTATTTTTTATTGGTTAATCTGGTTGTTGGTTACACAGCTATATATTTTTAAAGTATTTATTTTTAAATAAGTACCAACACATATTTTATATACTTTTCCGCATACATGAAACATTTCACATTTAAAAAGGAAAAAAAAAGAATTCTGGAAGAAAAGCCATTTCTTTAAAAAAAACAGTTTCTGTGGGAAGCTTAATTTTTTATTAATCTGTATTCCACATAAAGCAGTAATAATTATGCCACTTTCCTCCTAATATTCAAAATGCTGCTGCATGGGACAAAACACAAAGCAAAACAAAACAACAAAAAAAAAACAAGTAAAAGAGTAGTAGAGCTTGGTTCCAAGATATAAACTGAAACATTAAGATTTAAAATAATAGGAAAGGGGCACCTGGGTGGCTCAGTCAGTTAAGCAACCGACTCTTGGTTTCAGCTCAGGTCATGAACTCAGGGTTGTAAGATCAAGCTCCATAATGGATTCCATGCTCAGCGGGGAGTCTGCTGGAGTTTCTCTCTCCCTCTGCCCCCCCCCAAATAAATAATCTTAAAAAGTAAATAAAATAGGAGAAAGAAAATGTAGTAAAATTATTGCAAACACTTAAATTGCATCAACAGTAGATTTTAAAAATAATACATTCACAAATTAAAAATTAAAATAGGGGGACCTGGGTGGCTCAGTCAGTTAAGTGTCTGACTCTTGGTTTCAGCTCAGGTCATGATCTCAGGATCCTGGGATTAAGGCCCGTGTCAAGCTCCATGCTCAGGGGAGAGTCTGCTTGAGATTCTCTCTTTCTCTCTCTGCCTCTCCTGCTCATGCCCTCTCTCTATCTAAAATAAATGAATATTTTTTTAAAAAGTAAAATAATAAGAGATTGCTTTTAATAAAAATAAATGGACTCTAGCCATCATGTTTTGTACTGGCCTTGCTGCTGGAGAGAATCCTTTATCTTTCATAATGGTTTTTGTTTTGAACAAGTCTTAATAATATGTCTGAGTCTCTAACCTGTATTTGAAGATTTGACTCACACTGTCACCACCTACCACCCACCCATCTTAACATTACTGTTGTCACCACGTATATTTCTTCTACTCATTATGCTTTAAACTAGGTGACAGACCTACAGTAGAATTTTCCATTTATCTAGTATCTGTGCTATTTCCCGGTGACTGCTTAGTAAGTTAAAGACCATCTCTTAGTTCTTTCACTTCTTCTTTACTTTCTCTGATGGACCCAATGCTTTGGATTCCATGTCTTCCTTGTTCTTTGTCTGTTATCAAGGGAGGTGTGGGAGCAAAATTTAAGTCTTCAGATGTCAAAAATATAGTTTTACTTTTACTTATACTTGATAAATATACACAAGCTTTTAAAATATTTTGCTTCAACTATATTAGGACACTGAGATTTAAGATTACCTTCCAAAAATAATAAAAAGAGGAAGAATGCAGAAAACCTATACCCAAATGAAACCAGTTGAATCTGAGGTTTATAAAATATCTGTTTTTTTCTATCTTCTGCTATCAAGACACACACACACACACACACACACACACACTTGAATAACTGTATAGCTGAGACTTTGTCCATATGTTTGCATTCTGCAGAAGCTAGAGCACGGACTGGGGATGACAAGTTTACCTTTAATATCAAAGCCATCAAATGTGCAGCAAGGGAAAAAGTGACAAGTGGTGACTACTATTTCTAAAAGATGTTAGAATGAAAGCCTCAAAATCTCATGAATGTATTTCTGAACTTATTTATTTACATTCTTTTCTCTTGCCTTGAATTATTCACACCCTCTGTGAATGATAGCTGTCTATTCTATATACTTCTTGAATGAAATGAAAATATCGGAGTGTGGAACTGGTACACAAGCGACCCAACCACTGGATATCATCTTAATTCCTCAATAGCAATGAAGAGAGGGAAAGGGAAAGAGAGGGAAAAAGGCAGGAAGGGAGAGAGAAGTGGGGGGAGTGAGAGAGGAGATCAAGCACACAGACGGAAGGAGGGATGACTCCCGAGAGGCACCAGAAACTGGGAATGAAGGGCTCCAGTAAGAGTCCACCGCTCCCTGTACTGAGGGACAGCAATTCACCCCACAACTGTAGAAAATAACATCCAAAGACAGGATATTTAGTGGTCCTCAGCCTGAATGTGCATTAGAGTCTCCTGAGGAGGGCTGGCCCTAACTCCAATCAATGAACTTAATCTTTGGATATCAGGTGCAGCAACTGGCATTTTTTAAAAAGCCCCCAAATGGTTCTAATTGGCTAAAAGTCTTGAGAACTTAGTGGGATGGAAAACATATAATTAAAAAAATAAAACTGGAATGATGTAACACCTAAAGAGAGAATTTTGAAGGAGTTAAACAAGAGAAAATGGCATACGTTCAACCTCACATTCCCAAATTGCGTTTATCCGACCTAATCTGGTGCTGGCAAATTGTTATAGTTCCAAGAGGGACATGCTCAAAGACAGAGGTAGGATCTTTAGGTAATTATATTAGATATGGCTTTCTCTGCATCCTAGGGAATGTAGCTGAATCTATAAGCCGGGTTTTACTAAAGAAAGTTTCCATCACTCCCCCTGAAAACGTCCCAGCCTCCATGAGGACTAATCAGTTTTGTGCAGATGACTGTAGCTAAGTCCTTTTTCTGTGAGTTGCAAAAAGAAAATATGAACACAGAAGCTAACAACAGAGGGGAAATGTCCGGCTCCCATTCACTCTGCAATAGTATGTTTTATGGGGTTTAGATAATGACCAGGTCTACACTGCAGGTTTCTGTCAACATGTGGTATAATTTCCCATTAAATTACGGCGACTTCCGCATAAACCTTTAAGGTTTTTCCTTGAATTGCTCTATAGTTTAGGCTTTGTCCACATACCTGTGGGTTCACTGAAACAACTGAGCCATCTAAGATAAAACTACTTTGGTTCCAGACACTGCATTACACTGAGCTGTGTGGTTCCTCCAAAGCTGGAACAGCTCAGTGGAGGAAAAGAAAAGCTTGTGATAGATGAAGAAAGTTGGTTCCTCCTGCTGTCTGCCGTTAGTAAACAATTAACTGGTTGAATGTGCTCAGAAAACTATGGCTTTATTATACATGCTCCATGCGCCACAGGGGAGATAAAATATATTGCTGGGGCACGGAGCTATCAACAAGTTCATGGTTTTGTGGATTAGCTCATTTTCTATTGCAATGATGTGATATTAATTAGAAATCAAGGCTGTATTTTGTTTTCAAATTTAAAAAATAGCCAATCTTTTTTTTTTTTCCTCAAAGTCAGTATACACAGGGTTCCTCATTTAAAGTAAAATGTAGTATTTTGTACAGACTCTTTTAGAAACGCAAGGAAAAGAATAAAAATCATTTCTCTGGCACAAAATAAGTTGTGAAACAAATTTGTTTCCCCTGTTGTGGGGAGGGTTGAGGGAGGTCACTGTGCTGATTTACATTTTTTCCCCCAAGCATAGGAAAACATTGGTGCTTTCGTCAAGCAAGCCATCAGTGGACGGAGGCAGCAGGTGGTGTCTGGGAGAGCGGCTGCCATTCGCAGCGTTGGTTGGCATTTTAGGAGAGGACAAGAGTAGAAATCAAACATAAAAAAAAGATTTAGAGGAATCATGTTATACAACTTTCACTGAGACATTCTCTTGACAACATATTGTAAGGAGAAGCAGGATTTTTTTCCCTAAATACATGGCAGGGCATATTACGTTAGTCATGGCAAATGGCAGGTGACAAGCCTCTTTGTATGCATAGATGTGCTTTACACTTGAAAAGGGCCTTGAGAACAACTGTTAAGACTGACACTTAGTAATTGCATGTTTAAGTTTTAGAATTACTCAAAATTTTGCTCACAGAAAAATAATTAAAGTAACCATGAAATATGGTAACAGAACCAAAAGGGATCCACACTCACCTAGATGCATTCCCTTCTATTATTTATTTCTCTCAACAGGTCCTTTCACGTTTTTGAAGAGCACAAAACTAGCCAACTAGTGTTCATTTATGAAATCCCTGGGAGAAATATTTCCTACACTGGAACATGATCTTTTTTTCAAGATTTTATTTACTTGTTTGAGACACAGAGATACAGAGCGAGAGAGAGTATGCGCAGGGGGAGAGGCAGAGGGAGAGGGAGAAGCAGGCTCCCCGCTGAGCCAGGAGCCTGATGTGGGGCTTGATCCCAGGACCCTGGGATCATGACCTGAGCCGAAGGCAGACGCTCAACCATCTGAGCCACCCAGGCGCCCCATCTATGGTGGAACATGATTTTTAACAATCTTTTCTAAGTAAGAAAAGGATAGATAGCAAATAAATATTAAATATGGGTGCCACTACAAATGTGGTTGAACCTCAAATCTAGTGAAAGTGAATCATTTTATTACTACATTTCCCAACCAGTCATGCTTTTATCATTATATGAGCCTCAGTCACTTGGAATAATGTCATTTTAAAGAGAAAGGTGACTGTAATATGTAATTGCTGGAGATAGGCAGACCTGAGTTTCAACAAGCTCTGGCATTTATTAGCCATGAAATCTTGGACTAATCATTTCTTTCAACTTCTTCTTCCAGGAAATGAGAACAACAATAATAATATCTCAATGGTCTGGATAATGTATATAAATCACTTGTGACATATGATAGATGTTCCCTCCATAAAATTTAACTCTTTAGATAGAAATTTTTCAGTTTTTCAGATTTTTTGTTCTGAAATATCCTGAAGTGCTGGGTAACACTTTGAATTTTTCCAGCTTGCAACTGTTTGCTGAAATAACAAATAAATAAAACAAAATACTTTTTCTATATTTGTTCTATGTTGTTTCATGTTAGACTAGAAATTGGTATTTTTTACATGTACCGTCATGTAATATTGATTTTGTTACAAAACTCACACCTGACCTAGACCACCATTTAGGTCACTTTTCTATAGAATTTGCTGTCTTTCACGGTGGTTATTCTTCGTTTGGACCAAGGCCCCAAACCACATCTTGTGTGCACAGTTTTGCTATGGGCTCTGGAGACTGACTCTGAGGACCCCGTTGGCAGCTGGCTCCCGGCTGTTTTTGGCCAGTGGGATGCGAAGCTAGGAGATCGCCAGGTAACAAAGAGAGAGGACATGGCTCTTCCCCCTGGGTCCCTTTTAGCCTCATTCCCACTTCTGTGACAGGAGCCCTCTCTTTCTCTGACAGGGGACTTCTCCTTTGCTCCAGCTCTAACATGGTTCAACTCACACAACTTCCTCCCCTTGTCCTCTTTGAATTTCATATAATTTTCTTGTGTCATGAAGTAGTATTTTTCTATTTTTTTCAAACATTAAAAAATGTTAACATTTTTAGCCCACAGTCCCCACAAAACAGTTGATGGGCTGCATTCGGCTTGTGTGTTGTACTTTGCTAATCCCTATATTTTAAAAAACAGATAAAATGCAAGATTTCATGAGTCTACAATAATATGAGACAGCAGGAAATCAAAGGAATGTTACTTATCATCATGAAGGGAAAAGTTTACCTTTAAAATGGAGAGATCGGATGATCATCAAACTAAGCAGGTAACCAAAGTTAGCATGAGCATTAACAGGACCACCTGATATTACGTATTTTGTAATGAGAATGAACATTCTTGTCTGCAAAGGAATTATTATTAGGAAATAGGTTGAAAACAGGGGGCCTAAATAAAGTTCTACTCATAAAAATGGTCCTCACCCCAAGCATTCAGAGTGAATGTAGAGACAAAATGTTGGCTATGGACCATGATTTAAGTATTCTCAGTCTTTAAAGCATGAATGTAAATTCACAGTGGGCTAAAGATAAACTGTTGAAAAGAAAAGAGAACAAGATTTAAAAAGCAGTGCATTATAGTTCATAGAGTGGAAAAAAAATCGAGAGATACCTTCTAATGTTAATGCACCAATAAATAAAAGGTTCAGTAAAAGTTTAAGTTAAGTAAAAGAAAACAATATAACTAAAAATAATTTAACTGGCCAACATTAAAAGGAAGAGGGAGAGAAAGTTGGAGTATGATAAAGTTAACAAGCAAGAATTTTGAAATAGGGAAGCAATAGGTATGCCAGAAGTCATTAGATTAAAAAAAAATTGATACATACATGTATTATTTAAAGTTGTTGAAACAGCAACAAGAATTCAAACAGGGAGAGTGGAAAGGTATTTCCTCTGTAGACGACCCTACAGTGGGGTCAGGAGACTAGCTTTTAACACAAATATGTAACTCATGTAAGAATATTCTATAATGTTCTATACTTTTTCCATATGCATGTAGCACTTTCATAAAAATAAAGACATTAGCTTCTGGGAAAAAAAAGCAGAGCATATTGTCCTGAATAAATTTTTCTCCATTTCTTGGTCTTATGACAATCTCTATGGCTCTCCAGCTTAGGACAATAAATATTTAATAAAAAGCATAATGCAGTTTTAAAATTTTGAGTTTTAGCCTATTTGAGTCAGAACACAAATCCAGCTTTTTAGATTGATTTTCTTTGTTCAGTGATCTTCTCGTCCCCAAGTCATCTTTGACCTCATCCCGTTGCATAATGTCCTTTGCATTGTCTTGCTTATATTCTTCTACTACTAAAATACAGAAGAAGCCAAAGTAATTAAAATAAGCAGAGATGAAGAAACAAACAAAAGCAGCAGCTGAGCCGAAGGTGCCCATAGGGCTTGGAGGGGTTTCTACGCCAAGGCTGGACAGGGTCCAAGGCCAGCGTGCAAACCTCAAAGACGGGTAGGTTTGCATCCATAATATGAATAATCAAAAAAACAGTCTAAGCAAGGGAGTTCAGAAGCATGGTTTGCTTTAGAACTTATTATTTGCTTCTTCAGTTTTTTTCTTTTTACTAAACTGGTATAATTACTTTGGAACAAGAGAGAAATTGAACATAGAAATTTATGTTTGTTCAGCAAAATTGACTTAACGATTGCTATGTGCTAGGCACTCGGAACACCTCATTGAACAAACAGGCGACGATCCTGCTTTGGGAAGAATCAGAATAAATGAAGACTGTTCTTATTTAAATACAGAGTCAAATTGTTAAAGTCAAACTGTTCAAGTCAAATTGTGGTGTCTTTATTGGTTTTTATCACAGATATTCACTCACAGTTACAAAATATGCTGATATAAAAGAATTAACACTGCTTAGGGTGCCTGAGTGGCTGAGTCGTTAAGCGTCTGCCTTCAGCTCAGGTCATGATCCCAGGGTCCTGGGATCGAGTCCCACATCGGGCTCCCTGCTCAGCAGGAAGCCTGCTTCTCCCTCTCCCACTCCCCCTGCCTGTGTTCCTGCTCTCGCTCTCTCTCTCTCTGTCAAATAAATAAATAAAATCTTAAAAAAAAAAAAAAAGAATTAACACTGCTTAAAAACCATAAACCACAGTTGATAAAACCAGGATACCAAGGTAGCATAAAACTCTCAAAAGATCAGGAATGGAACCATGACCTGGTGTTCATATGAGTCAGAAGAGCTGCTTCCTATTAAATAGGATAAGACTAGAATGAGAAAGGAAACACCAAGCCTCTATCAATATAGCAAGAAGCTCAACCTCCTACTTATTAAGGAAATATATATTAAAAAGCAATTAGATGCCAAAATATATACCTTTATAAGTTTTAAGTTTATTTAACAAACACAGATATTTTATATGATGCCAGGCACCATTTAAATACTTTACTGATATTACAGCATTAATCCCCATAGCATTCTGAGGATGGGATACTATTGTCATCCCCACTTTACAGACAAGATAATTTAGACACAGAGGTGAAAAACCTTGACCAGAGCACACATCTGATAATTGGTGGATCTGAGATCTGAACCCAGATAGTTTAGTTTTTCACAGGCACATAGCGCTCGGAGGGGAGAGGAGACTGACACCTTGATTTTAGGAGAATAAAATGCTGCAACATTCATAAAGGAATCTTGTTGTGTATATCAATATTTCAAATGCACAAATCTTTAGGCTCAGAAATCTTGCCCTTTGTAAGAATTTATTTCTGCAGAAATAATAGACCAGCTATGAGGATGTTTATGCAATATTGGGTGTAGTGGCAAAAAAAATTAAGAACAGGTAACGTTTGAGTGAATTATACATAACCATTCTAGAGAACTATGCATCTATTAAAATAAGGCAGTTTGATATAGATACGCTCCCCAAGGGATTGGGTTTTTTGTTTTTTGTTTTTTTCAAGATTTTATTTATTTATTTCAGAGAGAGAGCGTGAGCACAAACGGGGGGAGGGGGAGGGGTAGATGCAGACTCCCCACTGAGCAGGGAGCCTGACGTGGGGCTCAATCCCAGGACATCGGAATCATGACCTGACCTGAAGGCAGATGCTTAACAACTGAGCCACCCAGCTGCACCCCCCACAAGGGATTGTTAATAATATATGTCTCAGCCAAAAAAAAAGCAAACAAGATGCTGCAAAGTAATATTCAATATAATACCAATTTTTTATAGAAAAGAAATACTTTTCATGTGTGCATGTAGACGTGTGCCTGTGTCAATACATACCAAAATGTTCACATTGATCACTTTGAAAGTCTGACGCTGATGAAAAAGGAAAGGCGATTAGCCAATGAAAATAATAAGTAATATGCACTGAGTGCTCACCATGTGCAAGACACTATTCTAAGAGGCCAGGATAAATATTAAAGATGAGGGCAGGAACTGACAAATTACAGGAAAACAACTACAGAAATATTGAAGACAATTAAAAATAAAAGTCATGGGCGCCTGGGTGGCTCAGTCAGTTAAGTGGTGAACTCTAGATTTTGGCTTAGGTCATGCGCTCAGGGTCCCGGGATCCAGTCCTGCCTATCCAGGTCCACGGGCAACAGGGAGGCTGCTTGTCCCTCTCCCTCTGCTCCTGCCCGCAACTCACCCTCTCATGCTCTCACTCTTTCTCTCTAAGATAAATAAATAAAAATAAATAAAATCTTCTTTAAAAAGATCACTTCTTTGAAAAAAGTAATGAAACAGAATAATCTACACTAAGACTAATTTGTAAAAAAGACAAATTACAAATAAGGAAAATGCAGAACTGATGAGAAGAAATAAATCCTGACATAATGGCAATTTTAAAAATTATAAAACTACTGTATAATAATCATTGTGCACCAATACATATTGATGAATTCTAGTTTATATAATAAAATGGAATTTGTATAAATAAAATTTGGGATAGACTAATAATAAAAAATAGTGATAAGATAGCTCTCCTCAAAATAGCCCAAGTCCAGATAGCTTTATAAATTATTAAAGATTTTTTTTTTTTTGAGAGAGAGGGAGAGAATGAGAGATAGAAAGCACGAGAGGGAAGAGGGTCAGAGGGAGAAACAGACTCCCTGCTGAGCAGGGACCCCGATGTGGGACTCGATCCCGGGACTCCAGGATCGTGACCTGAGCCGAAGGCAGTCGCTTAACCAACTGGGCCACCCAGGCGCCCGCTTTATAAATTATTGTATCAAACTTTCAAAAACCTGGTAATACCTATTACTTTTATAACTTGTTCAGAAAAAAATAAAAGAAAGTTGTTCAACTTATTTTAGGAAGACAGTATGGACTTCTTTCCGAAGTCAGATGGGGCAGTATTACCGGAGATAAACTTACAGACACTGAAAAAAAATTTCATACAATATAACCTATATGAAATTTAACCACCGTTTTTCTTTAAATGTGCATCATGATGAAATGGGAACTCAAGGATGGTTTAACATCGGAAATTCATTTACATAAGTCATATGTTTATGAATAAAGGAAAAATTACAGTCATATCAACAGCTCCAAACTATCATTCAGTAATATTTAGCACCTACTCATGATTACAGAAAAATGCTCTCATATAAGTTAGAAAATTAGGGCTATCACTCAACCTAATCAAAGCTACATGTAAACAAATGCCCAAAAAACATTCCTGATAAACATATTTTTAGACTTTTCCCTTAACATTAGGAATACTACTCATCTCTGCTTACCCAGAGATTGCTAAACACAACATTGGAAGTCTTGGCAGTAAAACTGAAGTAAGAGGTAAATCATATGAGAGGAACATAGGCAATGATTTATTGGATATAACACCAAAAGCAGAGGCAACAAAAACAAAAGTAAATACATGGGACTACATCAAACTAAAAAGCTCCTGCATAGCAAAGGGAACGATTAACAGTGTGAAAAGACAGCCTATGGAATGGGGAAAAAAAATATTTGCAAACCATATATCTGACAAAGGATTAATATCCCAAATATATAAGGAACTTCTACAACCTATAATTCAATAGCAAATAATAATAATAATTATTATTATTACCTGATTTAAAAATGGGCAAAGGAATTGAACAGACATTTCTCCAAAGGAGACATACAAATGGCCAACAGGTAAATGAAAAGATGCTCAACATCACTAATCGGCAGGGAAAGGCAAATTAAAACCATAATGAGATATCATCTCACACCTGTTAGGATGGCCATTACCAAGAGAAAAAAAGATAAGTGTTGGAGAGGGTGTGGAAAAATTGGAACCTTCATACACTATTGGTGGGAATGTAAAATGGTGGAGGTGCTACAGAAACCAGTATGACGGCTCCTCAAAAAAATTAAAATAGAACTACTGTGTGATCTAGTGTTTTTCGAAAAACTCTCTGATGTTTCTCCTCTACTCTAACTACTCTGTTACAACATACTTCACTTCTTCACTTCTGACACCAACTGTGTGGGGAAACCCACACATCAAGCAATTCTGCAACACTAGCTGGATGTCCTACAATTGAATTCAATTCAACTATTTACTTAGAGTTAGTGCAGATCTCATAGGTTAAGCATTCAGTCCAACAAGCCTACCTGACTGGCTATAAATCAGAGATTCCCCTGCCGCCTCCTTGAGTTCCATTAATTTGCTAGAACAACTCTTAGAATCCAGAAAAACATTCACTTCCTAGATTTCCAGGTTATCACAAAAGATATGAAAGGATACAAATGGATAGCCAGGTGAAGGGATATACTGGGCAACGTCCAGATGATCCCAAACACAAAAGCTTCTGTCCCAGTGGAGTTTGGGGTACATCATCCTCCTGGCATGTGGATGCATTTTGGTTCACCACCCCAGAAGCTCTACAAAACCCCCACAGTTCATGGACTTTTATGTGGTCTTCATTAACTCTCAAAAACCTCTTCAGATTTTGTTTAAGCACTTTGTTTAATTTCTTATTTGGCCTTGTTACCAGCTGTAGCAAAATAATTTTGAAAACTCCAAGACAACAAAGGTTTAAAAAGAGTCCTCAAAGGGCATTAATGATGCCTGGCTCATTATAGTTGTAAACATGAAGATCAGCTAGGATGGTTGTCAGACTATTAAATGAATTAGCTAGAGGCACAGAGGAAACACAAGGCTACCAGCAATCTACTTTGGATTCCTTGCACTTAGTAGACTTGAGTATAATGTTATGAACATGCAGAGAGTGTTTTACAGAATTATTCAGTCTGGTTTTATGTCTCATCATCATGAATGAAATCCCAGCATTAGAGCGTCAGTTTATCTGAGATATTTATAGTAACCACATCCCACTTCCAATACTGCTTGCTGTGGTATGAATCCAAGTTGAGTAAAATAATCCCAATTGTCTCTACGTTTATCTGCAATCAGGTCAGAAGAAGACAGTAGAACCATTATACTAGAAGACAAATTCATTTCCCCAAATAGCGGAAAATGAATTGGTCTAGTTCTCTGCTTCGGTGTCTACTTGAGGCTACTCATTCTTCTCTGGAATCCAGAAATATCACTAAGAGATTGGGGCACACCGGAATTGGGACTATAGATTTGGTATGAGTATGAGCTCTGTTGAACCCTAGCTTGACGACTTATAAATGTAATATTGGTCACTTTATTTTAAAATGTTGTATACTTATGTATAAAATAATAGTAACTACTACGGTAGAATTGTAGGGAGGACTAACAAAGATAATGTATGTAAAGCTTGGCTGAGAGAGCGCTAAATGCATATACTCCCCCTCCCCTTCTGCCCTGCCCTGCCCTCTTTTCTCCTCCCCCACCCCCTCCCCTACTTCTTCTCCCTCTTGACCTTCCCTTCTCCTCTTCTCCCATGCCTTCTCCCCACCCATTACCACTCCAGTCACAACTGTTTTGAAGGTCCACTCGCGGAGGAAAGATTCATTCCTTATGAGCTCTCTACCCATGCAAGTGACTTGGTGGCTGACATCTCTATTTTGTTCCCAAGATAGTGCAAAATATAGACTGTTCAGAAATAGACATCACAAGTGTCGTAACAAACGCGGCAAGCAAGCTGAGCTTATGACCCAGTGGCTCTGATTACTCAAGCAGTGAGAGCATTCTATCATTTCTTTTCAAATCCTTCAATTATCCAAACTTCAACTCCTACTAACTCACTCACATTTAGTTTTAGAATGTGAGAAATGATGGCCCAGATTTGTTCGTCGTTGTTGTTTTTCATTTGGGGAACAGGACATTCTAGGACATTTAGTCGGAGAAATGGTCTGTTTTCCTTTGAATTTTGAGAAACATGAGACAGTGTCCTTATTAAGAAGAGCAAAGAGAAAAATGACTGAGGGATTGGGCAGGCCCTCTGCAGAGTACTTTCATTTCTAAAGGGGTCATACCTTAAACAAAGAAGCCTCGTGCCTAAATAAAACTGTAGTGACAGGACAAAAGGTAGCCTAGAAAGAGCACACAGAAAAATGTGAACTTCTTTACGAAATTCTGGAGCAAAAGCTTGTACAATGCCAAGCTTTATATATACATATGAATTATATAGCATTATATATAAATATATATAATTATATTTATAGTATATATTATGTTATATATATATCAGTACATCTACAGTCTATATTGATGTGTATATGTGCACATGGGTACACGTATGTGTAGGTATCTATCACTAAAATAGGTCTTGTTTTACCATAGTGAACTCTATGGGGATTTTGAAAACAGGTTAAATTCCTTTTCGTTCTTTGAAATTTTCATTATAGTTAGATATCATTAATTTTAGTGCACTTCATTTTTTAGATAAGATACTAATCCAAAACTAATTTGATTTTATGTTTAGTTGTTTCATTCATATAACAAATCATATTGTCAATCAGTAAACTGTTTAAAACAAATGTTAATAATTATACCAATGTTATGTAGGTAGCCATTTGTCCACATTTACAGCATGGGCATTGAGTGGGTGGGGACACCTATTTTCAATTAATGGAAAATCAAGAATTAATCACCTCTGACGCTGAAATATAATCATCTGCTTTCTTTTGACTAGTAATTTTTTTTTTAATTTTCGATCGCTCTCTCATCCTCTTGCTTTTAATTTCTGTTAGGAAATCCCCCTAAGTGGATCTATATTTTATGGCCTCACAGAATATTTATAGAAGATCATTAGCATCTAATTTAGGTTTTTCTAAAACACTCACAATGCTAACAGGAACAATTTTTTATATAGAAAACTTATGAATAAAAGCATACCTATATCCCCTTATGTAAGTTTTTCTTTCTTTCTTTGCCAGGAAGAAAAATTCCAATGTGAATAATCACTGAGGTATTTAAGAGTGTAACTCCATTTGAATAATATAAAACCTGCTTTTCTAAATACAAAATCTCTACTGTAAACAATGATTTCATGCGAAACTGGGTAATTTCTACCTCCAAGGTTTTGCATATGCAGTTATTCCCAAATGAAATGCCTTTTCCTTTGATCCAATTTACGTTTCTTTGTTCATACACTTGTTCAAACAGCCCATTAAAAAAGAAAAAAAGCTTTCCACCATTTACCCTAAATTTGATTACTCTTCTGCTCACCTTCCCCTCAATATTATTACTGTCTCTTTTTGGCTATTTACATTAGTACTAGCTTGAAATTATAGCATTGAGCAAATATTAGTGGAAGAATGAATGAAAGCGCACAGGATGTTTTGTGTGTATACAATTATATTCTACCTTATTTTTCAGTCAAGAGGGTAATTGTCTTAGATTGTTACTTTCTAAAGTGATTGTGATGAATTTATAAGCCACATGGCTTTGTTTAGCTCCAAATGGCAAAGATCCCTCCTTCGCTCCTACCAGCTGCCTCCCAGAGTCACTGCCCTGTTAACAGGCACTGCAGGAATCAAATCTGTTCCACGATGAAGCCCAGGAAAAGTATCTCAATTTGCTACACCCATGAGAGCTGACAGATTGCTCTGCAATAAAGTCGAGTTAATATATAACTTCAAAATATATGCCCCCATCATGAACACATTTTAGTCCAGATTTTGTAAGTACATTGAAATCTCTTAAAAGGAGGTATTCGGGATTTAAAAATTCTTAGGCATTTTTATTTCATTTCATCCAACATTCAAATATGATTTCTGGAACTTTTCAAAAAATGTTGGCGTGATTCTAAAATTGTGGATACTATTGTAAACTTTTATTAATTTTCCTTATGGAAACTGAAGTCAATCCTGAAGGATGTCTTTAAGTGTCTTAAGGGGACATCACTTATGTTTCACACAACATCATAATTAAACGATCAAAATGCCTGCAACAAACCATTATTAAGACATCCACTGTCTTCATTTTCATTTTTCATTCCCCATAATCTTTTCTTATTTAAAATGGCAGCGATTCTGTTTCTCTAGAGCAGAGGGATAATGCTCTTGAGCATAATCTTTTAAATCCTGCTTGTAACATTTCCCAATAGGCACATTGTTGCAGAAATACCAATGACTAATAACTTTGAAGATTATGTTGTGAGGACAAATTTGATCAAGATACCAATTCTGAAGGTTGTAGCAACCAGAAGTAATTTTTCTAATGCTGACTAATGAAAAAGTAAGTAAAAGATGGATTAACGCTGCCAAATTCATCGATTTCTAGCTCATAACGGACCACAAATATGAACATGGGGGGGCCAATTAAAGAACCTCTCAGTGAGAGCAATAACAGAACGAGATTCTCCTAGGGACAGGAGCTCTTAAGTTTTTGTCACATATTATCTGTCTAAACACCATACCTTGAGGAAATATATAATTTAGTTTTAAAAGAATCTTAAACGTAAATTTTGAATAAATTACAGCTATGAACTTGATTCCTGAAAACCTGGGATAATAAATCACTGAAGTACAGTGCATGCCTTCAACCTGCACGCTCTCCTCGTGGATATCCCATTCCCGCCCGGAGCTTGAAACCTCTTCTCCGCGAGAACACTCCCAAGCTTACTCATTTTTATCTCTACCTACAAGCTGACTTTTGAAATCTTACCGTTGCATTTCTGCTTGCTTACTGGGCATCCTTCATGTTTCACTGAAATCCCAGTGTCAGCATATCCCTCAGATCTTGTCTCAAAATAACAAAATATTGGCTAAGTTTACTCAAGTCCCTTCCCTGATTTAAATGGAAATAGTGAATTTGTAATCTGTGGTAATAGGTAACCTCTCTGATGAGTGCCCAAACTACTAAAATCGAGAACTACTCTCTTCCTTCTTGACTAAATGCAGACGAGTCTCACTGAAAGAAGGAGCCCTTGATGAGCTTGCAGGAATTGGCAAAGCCTTCAGAAAAGATCTAGAGATTAGCCAGGTAACTACAGGTGTAATAGGTGCTGGCATGGTGGACATGTGCACAGGCGTGGGCACGTGAGAGAGCACACACAGGCCATGACTGCAAGGATGTCTGTGTTCATTCCAGGGGAAGGAGGGAGAGTAGAGAGGAACGAGGCTGCAGAGGTTGCCAGGATCCAGTTTGAGAAGGATCTGTGTCATCTCAGGGTGGAGATCGTCAGCCCAGAAGTGTCAAAGCAGCTCCTTCACTGGTCTTTCCATTTTCAACGTGGCCTCTGTGATCCACTTACACACCAGCTAATTTAAACTTCCTAATGCACCACTTTGATAACTCAGCTCCTTTGTTTATAAATCTTTCAGAGCCCATAATGCCCAATTAAGCCCAAACAATATTAAGTATTTTCTAGGGTCTAGCTTTTTCTGCCACTTTCCCCTACATGTGTATGTATGTGTTATTCGTGGTCCAAATGGCTTAGAAACTCTTTCCTGCCTCCACCTTCCCCAAATATTCTTGCTCAGGCTATTCTCCCATCTCATGACAAGTCCTATGCCCTAGCTGGTCTTTATCACCATCATCATCATAGTAATAATGAAACATTAATAACTAGCATTAAATCATATCTAAAAGTTTATCTGTATAACTCTTCCTTCATGACAGCCTAGCTATATCCCAAAAAGGGACAATGTTCTTTTCTAAACCCACTTATGAACAAATTGGCTAAATATTTTATGACTTTGTCATATTTTGTTTCATTTTTAGTCATTTGTGTTATATTATAAACTTTAAGATCTTGGGCTGTGTCTTACTCGTTTTTTAAGATGTATGTGTTCTTTTTTCCTTTAAAATTTTTTTTGATTGAAGTATAATTAACATAAGTGTTTTATTAGTTTTTGGTGTACAGTATAGTGATTCAACAATTCTATGCATCACTCAATTCTCATCATGATAGGTGTGCTCTTCAACCCCTTCACCTACTTCCCCCAAGCCCCCACCCACCTCCGCTCTGGCCACCACCAGTTTGTTCTCTGTATTTAAAAGTATGTTTTTTTATTTGTCTCTGTTTCTGTTTGTTCATTTGTTTTGTTTTTTAAATTCCACAGATGAGTGAAATCATATGATATTTGTCTGACTTATTTCACTTAACTTTATATCCTCCAGGTCTACCGTGTGGTTGCAAATGGCAGGATGCCATTCTTTCTTAAGGCTGTGTCGTATAATATAATAATATAATATAATATAATATAGTAATATACCACGTATTCTCTATTCATTCATCTTCGCATGGACACTTAGGTTGCTTCCATATTTTGACTATTGTAAATAATGCTGCAATAAACACATATTGCATAGATATTTTTGAATTACTGTTTTCATTTTCTTTAGGTAAATAGTCAGTAGTGAAATTACTAGATCATTTGGTAATTCTATTTTTAATTTTTTGAGGAACTTCCTTACTGTTTTCTACAAATGAGGCAAGAATATACAATGGGAAAAAAGAGTCACTTCAGTAAATAGTGCTGGAAAAACTGGACAGCCACATGCAAAAGAATGAAACAGGACAACTTTCTTACACCATACACAAAATAAACTCAAGAAGGATTAAAAACGGAAATGTGAAATGTGAAACCATAAAACTCCTAGAAGAAAACATAGGCAGAAATTTCTTTGATATCAGTGGTAGAAACATCTGTCTAGCTATGTCTCCTCAGGCAAAGGAAATAAAAGCAAAATTAAACTACTGGGACTACATCAAAATAAAAAACTTTTGCACATCAAAGGAAACCATCAACAACGACAAGGCCACCTACTAAATGAGGGAAGATAACTTGCAAATGTTAAAAATTTCTTAAGGCATCCAATGTAGGTCACCATATGTAACATGTTCACTATAAATTTATTGAATGCATTTGAACTGATATTCAGTTGAATTGATACCCAAGTAATAGTCCACACAAAACCTGCAGATGTATGCTTCCTGGTGGAACTGTTTTCTACATTTTTGGTCGTTAAACCAGGTGGCCTCTAAGAAAAGGAATTAGAACAGGATACAAAGATAATGCTCACACATGATTTTAAACAGATTTATTATGTAACAGGTTTAAAATTTTATTTGCATGCACATAATATATTTTATAAATGACATTATATATACACCTCCATACATATGTATCTATACCTATATTTTCAGAGAGTAAAAACAAAATTCAATCCAATTGCCTTAGCGTTGCTGGGCAATCACACTCAACTGAAGTGAGCGGATAATTGCTCTGTCAAACGCTGTGAAACCCTGCACCACTTGATCAGCTAAGTTAACTTTACATCATGCCTGGATGCAGAAGCCCTTGTGAGGACAAACCAATTCCATCCCATCAGTGCAAACACAACAAGAGGGTCAGTGCTGACGTATGCGCTGTCTGCTCTTGTTTTCCCTAAGTAGGCTTAATCAGGGTTAGAAGGGGAATGGGCTCTCTGAAGTTTAAATCACGGTAGGTAATTCACAGACAAGAATGGAAGAATTTGTTTACAAGCATCTTGTGTTATACTTATGAAAATAGGAAGGAATATGATTTCTTTATGCTATGAGAATCACTACTTCTTCTGAGAAGCCATAGAGACCCTTCCCCTGCTTCTCAAATACATTTGAGAATTTTCCCCCATAAACCTTCAGATGCTCCATTTTAAAAAGTCATTTGGGCAGGATATTATATGGCTAAGAAAATAGGAATGGGATGGAAAATGTGGGAAAAGAGGAAACTTCAAGAGACATGAAAAATGTTTCAAGTATAATTTAGCAAGAAGCTCTGCCCTCAGAAGACCTTGCTAAATCTCTCTGTGCTGCAAAAGCTTTTCTATGACTAACAGAGGAAAGAATTCAGTCACCAGCCCATCAGCCTGAATAAATAAACACCCTCACTCCCACCTTTCCCAAAATTCAGTTAGGAAAAGCAGAGCTTATAAGAGCAAAATCAAGAACCTTAACAGAGCAGATTGATAAATTGGGCTTCGTCAAAATGAAAACCTTTGCTTTTCAAAAAACGCTGGTAAGAATTTAGAAATAGAAGCCTTCTTTCTACTGGGAGAAATCTTTTGAAAACCACATATCTGATAAAGGACCTAAATCCAGAATACATAAATCTCAATAATAAGAAACAAAACAGCCTAATTAATAAATGACCTAAAGATTTAAACAAACATTTCATCAAAGAAGACATGTGAATGGCAAATAAGTATAGGAAAAGATGCTTTCCATTATTTGCTCTTACAGAAATTATAGTTCTTAATGTATTGCCTGAGCTTCAGACTTCTGCAAAAATTTTTATACTGGATCCCATTTAAATTTATATTTATTTCGGGATGTGATGAACAATACCTAAAACAAAAAAACCAAAAACAAAACCCCAGGTGAGGTATATATGTCCTTCAAAGCCCAGACAGCCTCACAAGACACTGCACTTTTTTCTCATTGGTAGGGTTTAGCAAAGATAGTAATTTATATCATGCTATCTATGGAATGCCTCCCAAGAACTTAACACATTAGCTTAGCCCTATATTTTATCTGACCAAATAAACCAACACCACCCAGTAATATGTGCTAGAGCGGCTCTCATATCCTTTGGCTTTCTCCATGATATCATCAATGTCATCAACTAAGTTGCTTTGATGATGAATCATAACTAAATCTTATCTCACCAGATGATTGCTGTGCACTGGAGAATTTAAATATTCCCAAGAAAGACAGTGAATTTATTTTGTAGTCTTGCCTATGAAAAACAAATCATGCCTGTCTTTCTTCCATATTTATAATGGTAAAGAAAGTGGCACCTGGGTGGATCAGTCATTAAGCATCTGCCTTTGGCTCAGGTCATGATCTTAGGGTCCTGAGATCGAGCCCCACATTGGGCTCCCTGCTCTTCAGGGAGCCTGCTTCTCCCTCTCCCACTCCCCCTGCTTGTGTTCCCTCTCTCGCCGTCTCTCTCTCTCTGTCAAATAAATAAATAAAATCTTTAAAAAAAATAATGGTAAAGAAAGAATCAGCTGAATCTCTCAATGCATGGGTGTCACTTTTAGCCTGTTGGATTTTTTGAGGAGTGGAAGCTACTTCTGCCTCAGCTGAGCCATCAATGGAACTACTCTGTTCAAGCCGTGAGAGTCAACATTTAGTTACTCAGATCCACCTGTTTTTCTCATAGCAAATCAGTGCAAATAAGTACATCCACTTCCATATTTTTTTCCAAAAAGGCCAAAATTTCCTATTGACCTCCAGCAATTTGGTACAGTTTAATATTTACTATCAGAAAGAGTTCAGACAATTCTAAATGTTCCCATGTAAGTGACCAATTAAAGTTGCATAAAGGATAGATTTGTCTGACATTTGAATACTTTTCTTCTCCATTCATTTCAATCACACATTCGGTTGTAGTTGATGGGACTGTACAACATAGAGTTCCTTGTTTTCTGATCTGAGTCTCGTTGAACCCTAATGCCTTCTACCTCAGTCTCACTCTGCCTTTCAGGTTTATAGTCCTGCCCTCTGATATTGACCTCTTCACAAACAAATACTATAGTTCATCGGGTACCAAAACCAAATATTTTCCAAAAGATTTCTTCTACACAAGTAGGCCATTCAATTTTAATCATATCATTTGGCATTGGATTTCTTTTGGAGGTCAAACATGGAGATTTCAACCCTCATATCTAAACTTTTTATTTGTATATCTACTGCTTTAACAGATGAGAAAATTCAGCACGCTGCTCTAATAACATTTTGCCCCAGACTCCTTTAGCATAATGGATTTAAATTCATCCAAACTGGAATAAATAGAGTCTATGTAGGTGATATCACATTTTATGATTGTTTCTCCTACATTGAATGAATTTTATCACTGCATCTGAAGAAATGGCTTAAAGTATCAATTCAATTTCTTTACAAAATTACAAAATAATGTCCTTACCACTAGGATAGTGACACTTTCAAGGTTCCATTTTTATGAGACAATATTTGTTTTTAACTGCAAATGAGTCCTACCTATCAAAGATCTGTTAAAATTTAGATTTTGTTCAGTTAATCTGCAAACACTATTGAGTGTCTATTATGGAAGGCATCCTTCTATCTAAGCACTGAGAATATAACTCTGAAGAAGTAAATATGACTGTCTACTGTCTGTAGGGGTAGGAGAGAGGAAAGAGACAATTAAAATAATAAACAGTGGGAAATTATAATTTTGATGTTTTCTATGATGTGTGGTGGTTAAAGAGAATAAATGAACAGGAGTGTGCAACTCTAAATAAGTTCACGGGAGGCCCCTGGTTAGGAGCAGAACACACAACCTAGAATCTGAACAATGAGTAGGAGCCAGTTCTGCCCAGGACTGGGAATGTAATTGTAGCGAGAAGGAGCAGCAACCACAAAGGCTGTGAGGAGGGACAAGTGTGGTGTCTTGGAGAAGAAAAGTGGTCCAGTGTATCTGAAGCATATAGACTAACGGAGAGAGTGGTAGAGATTAACTGAGAGTAGTGAAAAACCAGATGCCCCAGCGTCTGGAAAGATAGGAGGTGTAATTTGGATTTTATTTGAGATTTAGTAAGAATGCCATCAGAAGGCTTTAAGTAAAGAAGTGAGATGTGCTGTGACTGCTTTATGGGGAAACAGTCATGGGGGGTGGCGATATTAGAGGCTCCCCTAAATTTTCCCCTTGAACTTTGATGTTCAAGGTGATTTAAACTCTACACAATTCTAAAAATGGTATTATGATTAGGATTCTGTCAAATAAAATGAGAAACAAAATATACAACCTCTTTATCTGTAGTACTTTAAGCAAAGTCTAATTAGAAGAAAAAAATTATTGGTCTACAGTACCTCACACTATAAGGCTTGTTTCTCTGTGAAACTTCATAAAAATATTTAATTATTTTCATAATAAGCATGATGCAAAACATTACTACTAAAATATTTGATATGTAATCAAATTTAGATCTTCAACTCTGAAACATACAGATATATTTATAAAACATTTAGATGGAACATTTAGATTTAGATGAAAATCCAGTGTCTCCAAATCATCTATTTAAACTCCTATAACTCGGGTGCCTGGGTGGCTCAGATGGTTAAGCGTCTGCCTTCGGCTCAGGTCATGATCCCAGGATCCTGGGATCGAGTCCCTCATTGGGCTCCCTGGTCTGCGGGAAGCCTGCTTCTCCCTCTGCTCCTCTCTCTCTCTGTCTCTTATGAATAAATAAATAAAATCTTTTAAAAAAAATAAACTCCTATAACTCACTAGGTAAGTGTCACTTTCACACTTTATGGCAGACATACCATGTTATGCCTCAACTAAACAATGGAAATAAAAGAAAGAGAAATTTGTAAATATTGATACTTAGGATGACATGTAGAGATAAAAGAAAAAAGAACAACAAAACAACAGTTTACCTGGCACTACATTTTTTACTAGGAGTGTTTGGTGTGTAATAAAGATTGAAACATGTCAATATTTGTCAAAATATATCATATTTAAATATTTATGTATTTGATGTCAAAAGAGAATCTAAGTTTAAACAAGAGTCTATACTGTTTATATTTGGTATGAGAGCATATGAAATCCTTTCAGTAAATTTCAGTAAATACATCCCTACTTTCAACCTCACTTCCACAAGTCCTTGCCCCACTCTAGATATTTCATAAAATAAATGCTGGTTATTATTTAGTGACATTTTAGTCAGAGGCTCAAGACTTTGGATCCCTCTATTAGTGTAAAAAATGAATTTTATATATTTGATCTGAATTGCTAAAACTGGAAATAATTATTTGTATGAAATATTTCAGAATATTTTATCTGAAAAACAAAAATATAATTTTCTTATTGGGAAGATATCCATAGCTTTAATTAATATGCAAAGATATTTCCAAATTAATATGATGTATATGTAATTTTGTAAAATATTAACAGTGTGTATGTATACAGGAAAGGGAATTTTGCAATCCATTCTGGATTGTGTGAAGAAAAGCAAGTAAAAATTTAATTAATGGCACAAGTCATATATATTTTTCAGACATGGTATTACAACATTATGATTGTCCTTTCAAGTTCCCCCTGTCCTGAAAAGTAGCTGCTGGCTATCCCAAAATGAAGTGGATTTATATGGAAATAAAAGTCTGCCTACCTTATTACATTTGTATACTACCTGACCTTTTTCTAATGTTGACATTTTAATCAAATTTCCTTAAACTGTGACTCTTTGAGTCACTACTTGGAGAAATAGGGGGAATATTTATTTTCTATGCATCTAATTTATAGACTATATTAATCCTGTTGTTTTATAGGCTAATGACACTGTAAATTACCTAGTGGGTCAGATCCTGTTAATTGCCCACCCAACATCTATTCTCTCTTCCTCCTTTAATAAAAGATTCTTAGTTTTATTTGAAGTGGCAATAAGAGCAGCTAAAATACTCAGTGTCCTAAGCTCCTGTAAAGCCAGGTGTTGCCTTACGGTGGAGTTCTGGCCAGCACGGTTTAGGAGCAGGCTCATCCATGGCAAGGCCTCTAGGGAGGTTTAAGAATAAGCAGGCATGCCATTTTGCCCTTTTCCCTTCTGTGATGGTTAATTGTATGTATCAACTCATCTGGGCCACAGGGTGCCCAGACATTTGATCACTTTATTTTGGATGTTTCCACAAGGGTGGTTTTGGATGAGATTAACATTTTAATCGTTGGTACAGAAGATTGTCTTCCATGCAGGTGAGTCTCATTCAACCAGGTGAAGGCCTGATTAGAGCGAAGATTCACCCTCCCCAAGTAAGAGGAAATTCTCCATCAGACTGTCTTCAGACTTTATCTGCACCAATAGCTCTCCTGGGTCTCCAGGCTATAGGCTTACACTGCAGATTTGGACTTGGCAGTCTCCATAATCACATGAACCAATAGGTAGGTAGGTAGGTAAGTAGGTAGGTAGATAGATCTACCTACCTATCTGGATTTAATTCTTCTAGTGGGAAGGTGTATTAGAATTCTTCGGAGAAGCAGAACCAATAGCATAATATATATCTTATATCCCATAGGATATATTATATCAAGATAACTTTGCCAGAGAATTTCGCACCCGAATCACATTATATTGACATTTATCAACATATGCCTTGGCATTTTTCCCATCAGTTCACAAAGAGGGAACTTCTAAGAAAAAAAAAATGCTAGAATATGCATTACCTTTCTTCAAGTAAAGATAAAAGATGTTATTGATAATGTTTAAAAGTCATTAAGTTTCTTCTTGATATGAACTCATAGGAGCAATTTCACTTGGATTTCAGTGACAAAAATAGTTGTGTTTCTTCTGTCCAAATCTTCTCTTAGGGTAGCTCATGAGCTTGCAAGGAATTAGGTAGCTAAGCATGTTAACTTTGTCATTGGCTTCTAAGAAACAATGTTTAAATTTTTGTAAACCATTTTGGATACTAAACTTACAGATGATTTCATTCTACTTTTTCAGACCTTAATATTTTCTTTCCCAAGTTTGCTCATCCACTCACTTTTAACCTTGTTGTGTAGGGAAATATACATTTCCATAAGCCTTTCTTGCAACAAAGCTATTTTAAAAAGGCAAATTACAAAGACAAGACAGTAATTAGCCTGAAGGAATAATTATCACAATCATACTTTAGTTACTGAATGGAGGAATAAGGGAACGGGAAGGACCCCACATTTCCTAAACTCACACATCGCTGCTCTGTGTGTCAATAAAGTTAGGCATTTCCTCTACAACAGTGATATTGTAAGCATGGTCTGAGGTCCTGCAGCATCAATGTCACTTGAGAACATGATAGAAATGTAGAAACATGGATCTCACTCTGGGACCCACAGAGTCTGAATCTTAATTCACTCCACAAATGACTCAGACACGCCTAAGTCACTTGGTCTGAAGCTTGTAAAAAGGTGCAACCTGATGCTTCCTAGTGCCCCTACCATAGTATGGTAGAAACTCCAACTAAGGAATAAAACATATTCATCACTGCAAATTTATTAACATGCATAGGCATAACACAGAGGTTATATGAGGTGGTGACATCTATCAAATTTGCAAAGTGGTACAAAGGAAAAATATAATAAACTGTAAGTAGCTATAATCCATTGCCTATGGTGTGTAAATATTATTTTATGTGTTCTACAGGTTTTATTTCATTGAATCTTTCCATGAAGATTAGATGTGTTAGAGTCCATAAATATCCTCCAGTTCTCTGGAAAGAAAAGACAAACAGAATGATTAAGTGACTTGTCTTGAGATTACACAATTTGTGGAAACTGATTCAGAA